>NC_142348.1:9060000-9398000 GCF_054954075.1 Amborella trichopoda | reverse complement strand
ATTATCTAAATTATCTATTTTCAAGATTTTCATGCATTTATATATCTGCTTGATTTGAAGTATTTTTGGAATTCAAAATTTTATGATGAGAAACAAAAATAGATTTTCACATCATCCTAAGAGTTTTCGACACCAAAATTATGTCTCATGACAAAGTGTAGGGAGCATCTTTACTTGGTTGTTTAAGGTTGCAATGTTATGCAAACCACACACTTTTAAGTTAAGGGCAAGCTTTATATGTTTCTTCTACAATATAAAACTTATATACTTCCCTTTATCCAACCGTCCAGTCAGAATGGAGGGCTAAGATTGCCCCAATCACAATGTCACATCTTTACACTATTTTATTTTTAATGTTTTTTTTATAAACTATTTTGATACCAAATTTTTGATGTCCAATCCTCTATTAAACTTGCAATAGTAAAAAATATAAAAAAAATATTTTCAATAAAATAAAATGATCAAAATACCCTTAAAATTTTCAAGGGGTATTTTGTTCATTATACTTTATCAAAAAATTATTTTTAATATTTTTTTATAAGTGCAACCAAATGAGAAGATGATATGTACCAAATTTCATATTCATACAATTTGTAAAAAAAAATTAAAAATAAAATATTTTAATACGTCGGATCTAAGATCAAACGATGAGTGGTTCTCTTGATCAAAATTGGATGGCTGGATGCTAAGGGAAGCTTAGATCTTCTATGCTGTAGAGGAAGTATAGAAACATTTCCCTTAAGTTAATAGGTACTATTATTAATATCCATTATAGAAGTTGGAAATAGTGAGAAAGTATATAGGGATTATGACATCATTGAAGGTATGGCCCTTATTAAAGCAGAATAATGGGCCATGAGTTATGTAGCTTACCTTAATTATTTAGGAGAAAAGCTTTAACACTGATACCGATGATCATTCAAGACTCAAATTCTTTTCAAAAATAAAAGAGATCGTCGCCCTAACGACTTGATATTTTATTTTACCAATATTTTCCTAATAAATTTATTCGTATCTTGTTTTTTAGATACCATTGGATGGGTACTTCATATCTCATTTTTTATGTTTCGCGTTGATATAATTTAGGGGTCCTCTGGGTACATCCCCAAAACGTGAAACTTACCTTATGTGGTGTCGTTTCATCAAGCCTAAATTTTTGCTATCACGAAAAGGGAGATTTTGTTTTTATATAAATGAATTCACAATTGCCATTCAAATCATAAATAAATTGGTATGCAGTTTCTATAAGGCTTAGTAACAAAAAATAAAAAATCCTAAAGCCTCACCTCTAAATTTCATTCGAAAAGACTTTGGACATGGGAAATTTTTATGATGCTCGAAAATCCATTTCTACCATCGATTATGACATATGTAGCTCAAAAAATAATACAAATCTTGTGGATTTGTGAATACCTTGAAATGGGATCTAGATAATGTGTGATAATATATGTTATTTTTAAGATTTGAAATTCTAAAATGTTTACAACCATAGTAGTGAAAGTCAAAATTTGAAAGTTTTTCTCAACAAAAATAGCAATTTTCGATGAGTTTTGAAGGGAGGCTTTTTTATTTTGATACAGTTCCAGCCCTAAAAATTATATTTCATAAATTATTTCATAACTTCACAATATTGGCACAAATGCCAATGTTCATCGGTTTTTGCCCCAAAAACTTAACCAAGAGTTACCACAAAGTGGAGGGCACATGGTGAAATGCATATGCCTATAAAAACTAAAAATGGCAACACTGACTATTCATGGCTACTTTTCAAAATTAATCCATTTACTTGGAGAAAAAGATTTTTAATGATGATGACTATTCAAAACTATAAAATCCATCAAAATCTAACTTCTCCTCTCTTCTTCGGCTTCCGTACCCCTCTTTCTTCCTTATTCCTCTTCATTAATTAGGTAAGGTTTGCCTTTATATTTTCATTTCTTTTTATTCCATTTTTTGTCTTTGTTAGATTTCTCGTCTTTGCATTCTCATTCTACCCTTTCTAATCCTCATTGACTTGGCCACATATGTTTTTTAATTAACCCTCTATTTCTTTTTACGAGAAATTTAAATACTGATTATGTTGGGTCGAGTACAACATGAAAACACGTTTATGTCAAATTATAGGCCGTACCTCTTTTTTTGTTCTTTTTTTTATTTTTTTTGCATTTTATTTTTTTTATTTTTATTTTTTATTTTTTATAGCTAAGCCTGTCCAGTAAACCGAATACTAGGGGGTTTTTAATTTGAATGAAAAACAACTACCTTCTAAATACCGGGCAGCCATCTCTCTATTCTTTTTACCTTGCTAATACGTATTCTTGGTCCCTAAAATCTATCTCTAAAACCATTCCAAATCTATTGTCTGCCCCCGCTTTCTCTCTCTAGCTCTCTTCCTCTTTTGTCTCCTCTGCTCTCTCTCTCTATCTGTACCTCTGCATAAACAAAGGAAGATCATCACCCACTCTGACACCATTATCCTGACATAAAATCTTTCGTTCATTAACAATCCAAAGGAATGAGAATTTTCCATTTTAAAAAGGAGAACCACAAGAATCACATGATATAAAAATACTTCCCCAAGAACCCTCATACATATTCCAACAATGGCCACTGTTGATTGTGATGTCCAAGGCCACTCCATTCGAGAATTACGTAATTCGGCATTTTTGGCTGTCAATTTTAGAAGGGATTTCAAAGATTACAAGTATTGCGAAAATTGCAGTTGCCCATTATTTAGCAGAGGAGTCATTTGCTGTAAATCAAGCGATCTTGGAATATAAAACCAACTGCGCCCTTTGTTACAAAAAAACCTTTACTGCAACAAACCCCATCATTCTCTTTCTCTCAAACAATCAACAAATCTTCAATGTTTTCAGAGACATAAACCCGGTTTCATCATTCTCAAAGAAAATCCACAACCCGGGAGCCATGGGAACCAAAACATGAAGCAACAAAAAAACCCATGGACCTTACACTCATTGCTTCTTTGTCGCCTCCATTCTCTCAAGGAAAGTTGCATTCTCCGCTTCCAGCCTCATCTTCAGATTCTGGTAATCACAACATAAAAACAACCGCCTTTGCCAACAGCTGAGGACCAAATTTCTTTTAATGAACCGAGCAGCCATTTTGGTTGCTCTGGTTGTAGAGAGAGAAGAAGGAGAGAGTGTCGTATAGAAGAGAAATGAGGGAAACAAATGGTGAAGTTGGTTTTAGGATTCAGAGAGCTGGTAGGTAATTGCATTATCGAACGCTTGTTTTCGTTCAAACTAAAAAAACTCATTTCAATGTTCGGTTTACAGGAGGGGATAACTTAAAAAAAAAAAAGAAACTTCTCGGAAGAGAGACAGCCGCCCGTAACTTTGGATAAAAGTGTTCCCATATTTTAATTAACGCTGCCAATATGACCTTTACATAAATTTTTCTTTTTTTTATTATTACTATTATAGAGTAAGTAAGTGGGGAGAAGGACGCTACCTATTTTTCATTAATAAAAATTAAGATGGGACAACTTCATTATTTTACACATAGCCTTCACTTTCATGTCAAAAACTTAATAACATTAAAAATACTTGCAAAAATCCATTTTGTCATATTCTACCTTGGCAAATTCCCAATTTCCTCAACATCTCAAGGTAATTTGATCTCTATATAAGTGCAAACTAACCACCAAGGTTGCAAGAAACAAGAGGGACCATAATGGCTTCTTCCCAGTGGCGTCTACATTCGATGGCCTTCATTATTTCCCTGGCTTTGCTTTCTTAAACTTGCAAGAACATGCCATGGTCAATATCGTAAAATCTCAAATTCAAGAACAATTTTTAGCTTTTGTTTAAATTTTTAACTCGATTTTGTTTGGTTTTGATCAACAGTTTGAATGAAAGGATTGATGATGAAACTGGAGCCACACAAGACGTGGGGATTATTAAAATGAGGCATATTTTAGAGGCACTAAGAGAACCGGTGGCGAGTCCACCGCCTCCCAGATTAAATCCGCAGAGTCCGTGGTCCAAAGCTCAGGATGGTAAAAACTAATCGCAATGTCAGTTATATATATTATCATCATATATGAGACTACATATGGATTGTGTTATTCCTAGAATTATATATAAAAAATGATATTATTTGGAGAAATCTCTAATTGGATGGAACAATTATCGCTCTTGATTTCCTCTTTCTACTGAATTTACGTGTGCTCCTGCATTATTCTTAAACGTAGAATATTTATTGAAAAATATTGTATTTTAATGCTTTTTAATGGTACATTTGTTTCGCTCTTGGGTTGTTGCACAAAGTTTGAGATATTTTTGTTTTTTTTGTCTTTAACTTTGAGTTTATTTAATGAAACACTCTCAACCATCGGATTTGAAATATGACAGACAAGAATGATTGTGATCTACATGTATTAAAAGTAATTGGTCTCTTTATATACTTTTCCCGAAAATAAATATTGCCAATGGAAAGCAAATGATGTATTGATCATTTCCTAATTAAAGGATAAACAATATTAGTTGCTTTGAAGTCCAAAGAAGCTCACCACCATGCTCAATTGTAAACAAACGATCAGGAAAACTCCAGGAACTAATATTTAACCAACAGGTCGCTTTAATTAGGGAAAGCATCGTTAAAGGTTGGGGTAGAAGGGGAGGGAGAGGGGCTGTTGGCCCATAATATTATTGCTCACCAGTGAAATCCGTGGTCAATTACAAGTTTCATCTTAAAATCATGACAAGATTTTATGTACTTCAAAATTTCAAATCTCTCTCTCCTAGAAAAAAGGTTTATACCTCCGAGGGTTATTATGCCCTTATGACAATGTGGGCAATTCTATATGGCGAGAATCTTCGAATAGAGACTCAAGGGAAGATCTCCTCTTTGGAGAGGAGAATGATGGCTTAGGAGGTAAAACTAAAGTTTGCGAGTTACCATCCAGCATTTCAACCACCTTCATCATACTTAGACGGTCAGCAGGGTTGGTCTATATGCACCAGAAACCAACCACAATCATCCTTTTTTCCATTTTCTTTTCCTTTCTTTTGATATCTACCAATTCAAGATCTCCTCCACATTCAAGGTGAGAATATACCCAATCTGGAAAGTATGCCTCGCTAGAATTAGTCGCTTGTTGATCAAAATTTTTTCTCCCACCAACCAATTCCAAAAGCAACATTCCAAAGCTATATACATCTGATTTATGTGAAACAACCCCAAATAATCTTGAATATACTTCAGGAGCCATGTAACCAATCATTCTTGGCACGCCAGTTAGTATTACACTTAAATTGTTGGAGTATAGCTTTGCGAGACCAAAATAAAAAATCTTGGGGCAAAAATCTTCATCCAACAAAATGTTATGAGGCTTGATGTCGAGATGGAGTGTGCGATTTTCGCAACCATGGTGCAAATACTCAGCCCACGACTTGTACCAAGTGCTACTTTGTACAGTGTTTCCCAATGGAGGCTGTGGCTTCACGGTTTGTCAACGAAAATGAATCTTTCAAGCGATCCATTGGGCATGAAGTCATATATAAGTGCTCTTTTCCAACACTGCGCAAAAACCAAGAAGGCGAACCACATTTATGTGGTGTATACAGCCAATGGTTGCCATTTCATTAGTAAATTCTGCATCACTACCCTTTGGTTTTACTAGCACCTTTACAGCAATGAGGCACCCGTCAATGAGTTTACCTTTGTAAACACTTTCAAAGCCTCCCTGACCTAACTTTTCTCTTAGGTTGTTGGTCATTTTCTTGATGTCCTTATATGAGTATCTTGTGGGCATTTAATTCCATAATTCTTAAGGAACTCCTCAACATTCTGACCCTTAACTCCTTTGGACATTCTTAATGTTCCTTTGGACGTCTTGACAGCTGCTATTGTTACAATTAGTATTGCTCCCATTGCAATTGAAACACATGTAAGAAGAGATAAAACATTTATGAGCAACAATGGCATAGTGGCAAGATGTCTAGCAAGAGTGAGATCCGTGAGATATGGGTAGGAATCAAAAGTTTGTAAGGATAATATCGGAGGATGATAAATAAATTTTTCAAACTCCAACATGGAAGGTCATGCTAGTCCCAAGCCCAAATAAAAGAGGAGGATATTGTTAGTAGGCAGTCAGCATAATCTACATATTTTCTTGAATCCTAAACTGGTGGAACAAGATTCGTGTAACCAACCTCAAATAGTTGAGGTAAGGATCGGATGACGATGATTATTATTATTATTAAACTTGGTTATTGATTTGGATTATTCATTCTAAATAAGTGCAATTTGCACTAAACATCAAAAATATATCCATCCAATTAGATAGTCATTGGAGAAGTCAGAATAGCTGGAATAATACGGATGATAGACAGAGAGAGAGAGAGAAAGAAGGTCATTGATTTGGATTATTCATTCAAAATAAGAGAAATTTGCCCCTAACATCAAAGATTCGTCCATCAATTAGACAGTCGAAGGTAAAGTCCGAATAATAGGCATACTTTGGAGAGAGAGAGAGAGAGAGAGAGAGAGAGAGAGAGAGAGAGAGAGAGAGAGAGAGAGATTTTTGCTGCCTCTGTCATTACCTGCAAATTAGCAATCCAGATAAACAACATTAGAGAGAGGAGAATAAAATGAGTAACTGATAAAAAAATTTTAAAAAAAATAATTACTACATATTTCTATGTCAAACCATGATGACATATGCCGTTTCGTCAAAATTCTCTTACCTCCAAATGCATATGCCACAACTGAGTCAAGTCAGAATCACCATCATCAAATACGAAAACTATTGCTTTATCTGTGATAACATTCCCAAGCAACACATAAATTTGGTCTGATGTTCTTGCCTTTCATTACAACCGGAGCACCCTTAAGAATCTTCAAAACTCCACCTTCTTCAAAAAATTTACAGCCATTGGAGTTTAAGGTGCCCAAAGAAATAATATTTTTCTTCAAATCTGAAACGTGTCTAGCATCAATAAATGTTCTGACAACTCCATCATACATTTTGATAGTAATTGTCATAGCACCAATGGTCTTGCAAGCTGCATCATTCTCCATCAAAATCGATCCACCATTAATGCTCTTGTATGTGGTAAACCAAACCCGATGATGGCACATATGATAGGAACATCCTGAATCAAGAACCCACGAGTTTTTAGAGTTGTCAAGACCGACAACATATTATCTGTTCCACTTACTCAAGCTTCTATCAACTATATTGGCTGTATCAAAAGCTCGTCTTTCTTTCTCTTTGAGTTCCAATAATCTTTTTTAATATGTCCTTTTTTTTTGCGGTAATTGCAATAAATATTATATTTTCTTGATTTGGATTTGGATCTGGACCAACCATGTTTTCCATGTCTCTTTCTAGTTCTCTCAACATGTCTCCCTCAAGCCATTAAACCATCTGCATGTGGCAAAACATTATCCTGTCTCGTCCTCAATCATTAAAGAAAAAAGTCGTAGTCATATCTTCCATTTCTATGGTATCTTTTTCATAGAGCAATATTGTGACTAGATGCTCATATGAATGAAGGAGTGATGATAACAAAATTATAGCCTTATCCTCGTCATCCATTTTAATACCAATATACAAATAATTTTATTAAGATAATTCTGGTATTCATGGATATATAGATACCTTCATTCATCCGCAGGGTATACACTTTTTGCTTAAAAAATAATTTATTTGTTAGAGACTTCGTCATATATAAACTCTCAAGCTTCAATTAAAAACTTGATGTTGAATCCTCATTGACGATAGTAAATACCACTACACTCGAAAAGAACAATCGAATAGTGCTTATAGCCCTCAAATCTAAGTCTTCCCAATCCTCATCAGATATAGATTTCGTTTTCTGGACTTTCCTTTAAGAGCTTTATGTAAATCTTGTTGCACTAACAAATCCCAAACATTCATTTGCCAAATTCCAAAATTATTTTTGCCATCAAATTTCTCCACCTCAAACTTTGCATTTGAAACATTTATTGCTATTCCAAAAAACCAAAACCAGGCTCTGATACCATTTGTTGTGCGTGAAAGCTCCAAACCTCATAGGGTGATTTTTGACAAATAAAATATGAAAAAAATAGAACCGACGAAAACAAAAACAAGCAACAAAAAAATAAAGTAAGAAAGAAATAACATAAAAAAAAAGAATACCAGATTTTACGTGGTTCGTTACGTACACGATTACATTCAGATGAAGACGGTCGATGTTTTTCACTAAATCAAATAAATAAAGTTACAAGGCAACTTACTTGAGAGAACTAGAGATTCAATCTCCCATAAATCATTCTTCTATACAATTTTCTCTCTCTACAAAAACCTTCAAAAGTTTCGCTCTATTTTTCTGGATATTTTGTTCTTTCTAATTAAACCAATATATAGAAAAAGTAAACCACCCAAAAGAGGCATACATGATGGCCTCCCTTTTTTTCCTAACTTTATCTACTTGTAGACCCAAGGCCCCATCCTAATCCAAGTAGGACTTATCCATAAACTTAGATCCCAAATAATATGCTCTATTTAAAAAATAGTAGACCAAAATTAAAAAGAATCCAATCCCATAAAAGAGGGATCAAGAATTTAAGACAATTATCAACAATATCATAGATGTTGTTGAGACGATTGATCAAATGAGTGTGCCGAGCTTGTCAAAAATCAGAAAGATGACTTTGGAGATTTTTAGAAAGGCAATTGTATGAGAGAACATGTGGGAAAGAAATAAAAGAACTTCTATTGATGGAATTTCCTTGGATGACGATAGCATTAAAATAAATCTTGCAAATGCTATGGTGTTGGTTTGGTATAAATAAGGTGGGAGAAGGTGTTTCAATAGCGGATCTCGAAGAATTTTATTAATCAATTCCCTACAAAGCGAGTCCTAAAGGGAGATAGATACCACCATTGTTGAGGTGCATTAAGCTTAATTTTGATGGGACTTCTTTAGGGAACCCGTTGGTATTGGTTCTAGTGGCGATATCATTTTTACTATGCGAAAGGGCGGAACTTTGTGCTCTCTTACAAGGTTTGAGGTTAATTAAGGAAGGTAAATTAATAATTACTATTTAATAGACTATCTTAATGTTTATAGATATTGGAGTCAGTACTCGGTGCATATTCTAACTTCTGGATCTTATCATTTAGTTTACTAAAATGAACTTGCAATTTAATTGAAAGGCTGCAAAGAAATTTTCTATGGCCAAGTGTGGCAGAAAAAAGGGTGTTCATCTTGTTAAATGGAGCGCAATATAGTCGATTTTAATAGTGCATGAATGATGAAGTTGGTATAGAGAATCTTGGTAAGCCCCTTATCTCTATTAGCTCGATTTTTCAAGAATATTTCTATATGGGAGGTCAAGGCGAAACCGTATTATTCCCATGCTTGGAAGGGCATTCTATTGGGTTTATCTCATCTGAAAGATAATGTTCAATGGATTATTGGAGATGGTCTGCTCGTGAATTTTTGGGCTGATCCCTGGTTATCAAGACAGTTCATATGAGATTCCTATGGTGGCAGTGTACGTGTGTATCTAGGGGATTTCGTTGGTCGGAAAGTTTCTGATTACATCGACGGATCTCCTCAGTCGTGGGTTCTTCCTTGACCCACATCAGATTCCCTGGTCAGATTATGGGGCGAGGTTGAGAACTACACTATATCTGTACAACTTAAAAATGATTTCTTAGTATGGATAAACTCTGCGAGTGATATGTTTCGATTAAAGAAGCTTGGTATTTTATTCGAAATAAAGGACCATCGCAACCTATTTTTTTGTGCTCTTTGTTCATCCAAATGTTATCCTAGGGCCAAACGGTTTTTTTGGCTGGCCCTACACCACTGCTTACCCATTGCATTTTTTTTAAAACAACATGGTATGGATCTAGATTCTGTATGCCCTTTCAGTAGGAACCATGATTATAGCCTTTGTCATCTCCTGTTTCACTATGCATTCTCACAGGGTGTATGGAGATTAGTTGCATGAGGGTATAGTAGGGGATTCACCCTTGGCATTTCTACTCCTGGTATGTTGGGAAGTTGGTTAGTATTCAAATTTCAATATGATGGTCTGCTTAAATTCACTTTTATTTTCTTCACAACAATTTGGTTTTTTTGGGATGAGTGAAATAGGAGAATTTTTCAGTCAACATCTACAAGAAGGGAACATTTTGTTAAGTGAATTTCGACGCATATTAAGGAGTTGGCAAATGCAAAAAAGTGGGTTTTTCCATTTGTCAGAGAGAACAGTCATTGATCATTTTCGTATCACATGGTGCCACCAGAAGCCTAGATCCTTTATTCCAGTGGCCTCCTTACTTGTGAATGTCATCCATGACTGTTGTTGTGCCCCATGGAAGTTACAAACGGTTACAATTAATTGTCAGAGCACACTTTTACCACATTTATGCTCAATATCTCATATTTTTCATGAGGCTAATATGGTAGTCGGTGCTCTTGTTAAGAAGATTTCTTTTAATTCTGGAGCTACTATTTGACGCTTTCAACCGTCAGACTTTATTTCTCTGTTTTTACTTTATGATTTGGTATAACTGCTCTATTATAGGGTTGTAAAATAATGAACTATTTTTTTTTTTTTATTATTATTGAAAAATGGATAAGGGTCTACTCCCCCACTCACTTACATAAAAAAAAAGCAAAATAAAATAAAATAATACAAAACACTATCTTAATGTCATCAATTGGTGCAAGAAGCCCTCAAATCACCGTAGATGATGAGGAGGATTTAGCTTGAAGGATGGACATATGTGGTAATTAGAGGTTTTCTAAATTATACAACGGATTGTCTTTGAAAAGAGAGGATTACGTCTTGATGTGGCACGAGTTCGGGGTGTATGAGCTATATTAGGCCCTTTTTGTTTTATATTAATAAATACCGGATAGGGCCTTTTACCTTGCTGAGTTTATATATATATATATATATATATATATATATATATATATATATATATATATATATATATATATATTTAAAAAGAAAAATCTGTTTCAGATGACCTCTCTTATTATAATGGGAGGTCTAGGTCTTATTTCAACCTTTTCCTTTGTCTACGATAAATTTCTCAAAATTTTGAATATGCTTTCCGTTGTTCCCCCAAGGAGAGAGAAAGATCGAGAGGAGAGAGAGCTTGGTGTTCATCCTCTCTCGCTCTCTCCAACACGGCAGGTGAGAGAGCATGAGGGTTTCACACGATTATAATTATATTGTGGAACTCTGTTTATTTGGAAAAGCGAATATCATTTTCAACGCGGAGCTGCACAAGTCTTGCAATCCGGAAGTTTTTTTTTTTCTTTTTTAATATATGTGTGTGAGACTTTATAAATACAAATTTTCATTGAAGAGTGAGTTTTGTAAACAAAAATTTTATTCCCCGTCTGCCATGGTTTTGACCTTTGAAGTTTGAGGCCAGAGCTACTGTACCACTGTTGACCCTTGTTTGGAAGTCGTATAATCAATCACAGTTATATTAGAATTTTCCTAACATGTTGCTTGTGATCAGATGGAGATAATCTCACATTACATTTTGCTGCTCTGGTTTATCTTCATATCTATTTAAATTCAACCCAATGCTTTCACGCTGCTTCATGCTGCTCCTCTTACTCCTTGTCACTTTTAATGGCGAATTTGCTTCTGCATTTCTCAACACTATTTGAAAGCAGGCTCTAATTTGATTGTTTAGAGCCTAGGCCCTATACAAACCGCACCCATAGATAAATAGGCTAAAGAGGGACTCCTCTTCTAACAAGGTCAAGCCCTTATATTGGAAAATGTACTAAACATGGACTCTTCTTTTACCAAGATCTAGGTGAACCCGCTCCGAATACCTTGTTATTTTAAAATATTATATAATATTTTTATGTATAAATTTATAAAAGTTAATATAATAATATATACATACTCTTTGATCTTCCTTTGGCACTCTTTATTTTTATATATATATATATATATATATATATATATATATATATATATATATATATATATATATATATATATCAACCATTTTTATGTTATATATAAAATATAAAGGTTATATATATTAATATAGATTATTTTATACATGCTTTTCATTTTTTTTACAAATCTTCTTATTAAAAAGTTGATAAATTATTGCCCAAGTGTTTTTGGTAATTTTTAGTAATTTTTGGTACACATTATTAAGTAATTTTTAAATTTTTAGCTATTTTTCTGCTATTATGTATAATCCGAGAGGTCTTCTAAATAATTTCTGGGTCTGGGGCCCGAGATCTAGACCCGACCGGGTCTAGTATCTCATGTATGAATTTCGGGTCGGGTCGGGTCTTGATCCAGCTCCAGGCATACCCAGACCCAACTCCCACCCCTATTAGGTGGGCTGTTGTTGCTTATATTTTTAAAAGAACCCAAATATTCTCACTTTATAGGCAATAAACCCAACCTGGTCAAACTATGGCGGCTCGACGTACTTTTCCTGTCCATTAATGCAATTCAAACCTGCTCCATCACTCGCCAATCTCCTCCAATAACCGAGCACCTTCCTCTCACTCCTGTTTGAAACGCAACAAACACATCTTCATACGAATGCGCGTTTCAAAGTAAAAACCCATTAATTAATGAATGAGGAAGAGATCGTCAGGTTGCATCCATCGAGCTTTCTCTCTCTTCTCTCTGCTTCTTCAGGTTGCATCCATCGAGCATTCTCTCTGCTTCTTCCTGCTCTTGCCACCATGCTTGGGTTTCTCTCTCTAAACACCCACTTGATGCTTGGGTTTCTCTCTCTAAACACCCACTTGCTTCGTTCAAGACCACCTGTTGCTCTACTTGTTTTCCTTCCTCTCTTTTGGGTTCCTGTTTTCTCTGCGGATTCCCAGTATGAGGCCTGTGGCGCTTACGATTGTGGTCCCATTAGTATCCGCTACCCTTTCGCGGTCGATGACCAACGGCCGGAATTCTGCACTTCTAGTGGCTTCAATCTCAATTGCACCAACAACACCCCCCTCCTAAACTTGAACAATCAATTATACCAAGTGAAACATATCGATTACCCGACTAGCACCATTGCCGTAGTAGCTGAAAGCATAATTAACACTATGGAATGCCCCAATCCTAGACATAATGTCACCCTCGACAATTCTCCATTCGAGTACTCCGCTGGAGTCATAACGCTTCTGGTTTACACGGACTGTCCTGCATCACTTCGTAGCTTGCCACCGGCGACTTGCCTCGGAGAAAATTCTTTTGCCATGCCTTCTGGCGCGGCTTATCCAGATGATTATCGACGTTGTCGGTTTTTGGTGGAGGTTCCAGTTTTAGAGAGCTCGGATTTGAGACTTTCTTCCGACTCTTATGCAGCAGTTGTGGAGGCGGGTTTCAATTTGTCATGGACTGCAGATGGGTGCGCACCGTGCACGGAGTCGGGTGGCCGGTGCGGATATAATCAGAGCCCGCCAGGATTCATGTGTTTCTGTGAGGACCGGCCTTATCCTGACGCATGTCCTCCACTTGATACCAGTAAGCCCATCCCTAACCCATTCTCTTCATTGCTTGCGCTGAGAAATAGGAAGCATTAGATAGAGCTCTTCCCCATAATGCTTTTACAATAACCAAAAGTAAAACCTTTCAGTAATTTAGAATCTCATCTCTGTTTTGGAAAATTAAGCTATAAGAGGATTCAGTAACATTCCCAACATACCCAAACTTTTGTTTGAAATTGCCCTGTTTTTTTGTAGTTTGTGCTTGTTATAAGTCCTATGTGACTACTGCTTTGTATTTGTTGTAAGGCTCTAGATGCCCAGGTTTTAGTTATTTCTTTTCACTCTTATTGATGAAGTGATTGACTTCCAGATAAAGTTTTTCATATTGTGATGATCTACAAAATGCAGTACAGTTGTTGCTTTCATTCCTTTGGATTGTCTCCTTTCCATCCTGGCAATCCAAATTTAAGTTCAGGTTGCTTGAATATGTGAGAGAGCAGAATGAAAAGGATGTGTTGTTCATTGTCAAGGATGAGAGAGAGAGAGAGAGAGAGAGAGAGAAGAGAGAGAACCTATTTCGTATTCATGTATACATACATATAAATCATTTACAGGTAGTGTATGTATGGTGCCTTGTCCATATGTAGGTATTTAGTCATAGACTCTCTCTTCTTTAGCTTTGGGCTATAGTCTTCATACCCAGGGATGAGGAGCATGAGTTTTAGTGATGACCCAAATCTATTCATTAAGAATTACCCAACCACTGGAAACCCCTTTTGTTAAGGTATATGAGCGTTAGCTTTACAAATAAAATGCTAAAATGCCTTACTTTTCATTAACGTTTGCACTGATTATTTCAATCCTTGGTATCACTGGTCAATTTCCTCATAGGGTCCTCACAATTGGACGTGTGGCTTTATACTCCTAAAGAGAAAGCCCAAATTCAACTGTTGTATGGTTAAAAGTAAAATGCAATTAATGAGTAAGAAAGCGATCTTTCAGTTGGGCTACCCTTTGAGCATTCTCTTTCTACGCCTGGTTTCTCTCTCTTGCCACCATGAAAGCTACCAGGCTTAGATTTATCTCGCTAAACACTCAAGTATTTGACTCAGGTCTTGTTGCCCTATGCTTCTTGTTTGCTCTCTTGGGATGTCCTGTCTTTTCAGCAGATTACCAGTATAAAGACAATTGCAGTCAATGATCACCAGCCAGTTATTTTCACTTACAATGGCTTCAATCGCACCTGCAAGGACTACATCCCCTTTCTAAACCTTGCCAAACAAATATACCAAGTAAAAGATATCAATCACCAGCCTAGCACCATTCCCATAACTGCTTAACTGCTAAAGAGAAGGTAAGGAATGCCCCAATCCTGGTCATAATGTCACCCTTGACAATTCCCCGTTCATTAAACGTCAGAAATGCCTTCTGTCCTTGGCGTCAGCAGTTTCAGTTTCTTGACTTGGAGACTCTTAAGCAACGCCTTGTGGTCTGGCTTATCCAAATGAATGTGGAGTTTGTAAGCCACTGGTGGATGTTCCAGTCTTGGAGAGGTTGGCTTCGAGACTTTTGTCTTCTGGGGGTTACACAAGGATTGTGGAGGCCGGGTTCAATCTGTCATGAACTGCAGATATGCGCAAACGGTGCATACGGTCGGTTGGCTGGTGCGGATCATATAATTGACCTGATTCCAGTGAGCCCATCCCTACCCAATTCTCTTCATTGTTTGAGCTAAGGAATAGGAAGCATCAGATGTAGCTCTTTTCCATTATGACTTTCCAACAACTAAAAGTAAATAAGATAATCTTGCTGAAACTAAATATTCCCTATATACCCCAAAGTTGTCTGCTTGTCTTGATGTTTCCCTAATTTTGTAGTGCGAGTATAACCTCTGAATGATCGTGTGGCAGTTATCTGATTCCTTTGATTTTTTTTAGTGAAATGAATCCCAACAATTTTAGATCTAATGATCCGGTTATCAAATTTGTTTCTAGTTTATTATATATTTGCTGGCTTTGGTGAAGCTCATAGTTAGTGTGAGAAACTTCCACCCAACCATCGAAATAGAGATTTGAAATCCATTTATTTTGCCAAAGTTTACACTGGAACTCCAGGGTTGCATTGATAGGACATTATTGGAGAGAAAATTTTGATTTATTCAACTTTCCGAATGAGTGGTCCATATTTCCTTTGTTCTTCTAACATGCCTCAAGAGTTAAGGCCTCTCTCCTTTTATTATATGTTTTTTAATTTTTTATTCTGCTATATAGATAAAGGGTCAAGTCTTCCTTGACTCCCAAGGGGCAGAGCTCCCATATTTTAAGTCTCTAGCCTTAAGTGGTGTGGGTGCGGAGGTTCTCATCTTGAACATCACTCAGTGCCTCACTCTTGCTCAATAATCGTCATCCCACACAGTGGTGAACTCCTCCCTCTCTCTCTCTCTTTCACACAAACTCACATGTTCACACATGGTGAATCCCCAACAGTTTAGAGCCACCGGTGCTGCTCTGATTACATGCTTTCTGTCTCTTCTTCTTTCTTGCATTCTCTGTCAGGGTGATGATCTTAATATTTACAAACCCTTTGCTCCTTTCAATTGATCGGGCATACAGTATAGAATATCCTCTCTGCTGCTCCCAGTCCAGGATTCTGTGGGTTCTCAGAACTTATTGCCCGGGGTTAAGCCAACCACCAGCTATCAAATTCATGGACAAAAACATTGATTTTAACTACGTATTGTATTATAAGCACATGATCCACATCACTATTCCTGTATTCGATTGAGTACTTTGACAATGGGAATCGTTTCGTCCCCTGACAATTCCCTTCCGTACCACATTGAGGGTTTCTACCTTCCTTGCTCCTATGTTGACATCAGCATCTCAAGTGTTCGAATTACACTGAAAACATTAACCTCACTGAAAACTTGAGGGTTGGAAAGCACCACAAGTTTTACTGCAGTTATAATCTTAAAATGTAGGAAGTTTATGTCTTCCACCTGATTCTTCTTGGACTCCACATCGTCTGTGACGATCCAGTCTTGAGGCTATGAAAGATGGCATTCAATTCTGGAGATCTGAGATGATTTGAGAGACGGGAATTTCCCTTCAATGGGAGCCATTTCCTTCAGAGTGCTTGAACCGCACGAGTTCTGGTGGTTGCTAATGCCACTGAAAGAACCACAACTGCTTGTCTCCCAAAGATGGATAACCTAGTAGGGAAGCCTGGTGAGGTATCCTTCCACAGATGACTTTCGTCATCTCATTATTCTACTGTGTTGAAGCATTTATGATTCTTTGGTAGCGAACCTCATAAATAGCTTTCAGTTTTAAGTGAATTTTATAAGACAGACTTGATTTTGCATCAGCATGATGCTTCTTTGGCATTTTTGTTATTTTTATGATCAATGCCTGTCTATTTTCAAACACGTCACGTCAATTTTCTTGTCCCTTTAGCAACTGTGGATAGATACATTGAATAGGAAACATGTAGATTGAACCCTGGATTGGTCTTCTTTCCTCATCTTACTCTGTTTCTGTGTTTGATATATTAAGCACCTCATGTTGCTGTAGAATTTCATGATAACATGCTGATAGATACATAGTCTCATGAGTTCGAAATTCGAAAATGGGTGGACCAAAAGGCTTTTACAGTAACTTGATGGTCTTGTTGAAAGAACATGCCCCATGCTCACCGTTTTTGTGGATCATGAGCCAGCCTCTGAGTTGTCCATGCTCACCTTGCTGAAAAAGTGGGTCCCTGGTTATCACCAAAATAAGTTTTATCATCAATCTAGTTGTAATGGTTTCAATCTAGACGTTGACCATGTTTTTATCATCAATCTGGCGAAGATTTGTTAAAATTTGTTTGTTCTATTTATTGGAAATTGCATTTTCCAATCCTTATGCACCACATTCACTTTTCATATACAAGGAGCCGATTGCTCTTTGCGATTTGAATAGAAACAAATGCCTTTCTGGTACAATCACTATTAGAAAATAAAAATGCTTTTGTTGTTGAAAAATGTAATAGTAATGGTTTTCAAATTGTGTGTAACACATCACAATGTTATGTAATTGCTTGTAACTTAGTATTCATGTATTTTGAACCACGTATAACCCTAGTGAGAGAGAGTTTGAAGGGTATCCTGTTGCAAAGCAAATAACTTGATAAAAAATTGCATCGTAAAATTTGCTTGATAAACTGCTGCATTATGGCACTAGTACTTGGGTTTCTTCTTTTATGTGGATATCTTCTTCCTTTACATAATGGGTTGTGTATAAATCAAGGTTGCTGCATTTCTTTGAATAACGTAGATTAATGGGCTCCTCTCTTTCTTAGGTGTTTGAAAACTTGTGAAGTTTAGTTGCTATTGCTTACTAGCTTGTTTGTTTCTATTCTTGAATTTGTTCTTCACTCAATGGTTTCATTTGTTCTCATTATTTATTGAAATTGCTTTACTTTTTTTTTTTTTTTTAGAAATTGCTTTACATGTGGTGTCCCTTTTTCCTTTTTTGTTGATAAAATGCTACAGGACTTTGTCAATGTATCTGGTGTGGGAATTTTTTTTCCATGAGTAGATAACTATGGGAATATTAGTTTTGTTTTTTTCCATGAGTAGATAATTATGGTTATCAAACATAGAAACCAAGAACTTCTTTAACTTCCTAAGTGGTTATCAAACACAGAAACCGGGAACTTCTCTAACTTCCCAGTGGTTATCAAACACAGAAACCAAGAAGTTCTTTAACTTCTTAGGAGGTTATCAAACACAGAAACCATGAACTTCTTAAAGTAACTTTTATCTTCCCAGCAAAGAGGAATTTCTAATTTGCAGTTCATGAACTTGCTTCCAGTTATCAAACAGGCCCTATATAAACCTTACCCTTAAATAAAAGAAAATTGTTTCATGCGGGCTGGATCACATTTCTACAATATGCCGTCCATAGGTAAAAAGCATCCATCTTAGAGATGGATGCAAATAGGTGGTTCATCTAAAAACAAATGTAATTAACAGTCTAAATGTTTTTTTAATATAATTATTATTTCTATTTTTCAAATTTTTTTTTAATATTCATGATCTCCATGTTAAAGATTTTATATTCACTAAAAACTAAGATAAAATTATATTTAAAAATATATTTATTGCCAAGCCGCATTTCTACAATATGCGGGCTGGCCACATAAAAACCATGTCCTTCAATAAAGGAAAATTGTTTCATGCGGGCTGGACCGCATTTCTATATATGCAGTCTAGAAATTGTGAAGCATCCATCTTTAAGATGGATGCAAGTAGGTGTTACCTCTAAAAACAATGAAAAGTAACGGTCCAAATGTTTTTTTACTAGAATTATTATTTATAGTTTTTAAAATTTATTTATTTTTTCATATTCATGATCTCTATGTTAGAGATTACATGTCCTTAAAAATTAAGTCTTAAAATCCATCTCAAAAATAGATTTACTAAGAGGCTCGCATTCCTACATATTCGGGCTTGGCCGCATAGAAACCGGGTCCTTAATAAATAAAGGAAAAAGTGTATATAAGGATGCTACCTTATAATGTAGAACTACGGATGCCCCTCAAAAATCTAGCGGAAAGGTAGTTTTAATGTTGAAAAACCCTTTGATTGATCATCTCGACATCGAGATGTATGACTATGAAAAATAAAAATATTTCAAGTCTTAGAAATAGTGCATTTTACACCATGTTATCTATACCGTCCATTTTCAAGATTTTCATTTGCAACTTGAAACAATCCAATCCGGCGCAACTTCAAATTTTGTCCTAATATGTAGTTTTTTTAAAAAACACTTCTTAGAATTATCTAAAAATCTATTTTCATGTCTAATTATAAAATTTTAAACTTCAAAAATGGTTAAAATCAGATATATAAACATATGAAAATCTTGAAAATGGACGGTGTGGATAATGTGTTGCAAGAGACACTATTTTTAGGACTCAAACTCTTCTTTTTTTCATACGCATGTTGAGATGATCAATTAGAGCGTTTTCAACATTAAAACTACTTTTTTCAATGGATTCTTTAGGTGCATCTTTATTTCTACATTTGAAGGTTGCAACCTTACGTAAACTTTTTTTTGACTCCGGGGCCAAGAGCCAACCTCTTGTTTTTTTTTTTCTTGTTTTTTTTTTTTTTTAGTAAATGGCTTAGCAGTCAAGTCTTCTTGACTCCCAAGGAGCACAACTCCAAAGTGTTCAAAATTTTAAGCTCTCTCTCTCCTGTTTACAGATATGCACATGAATTTGGCCAAGCCTATAACTCGCTTGCTCTCTCTCTAGAAGTGACTTGCGGTTGACGATCTCTCTAGGATTCTAGAGGTTATTACCAGTTGGTTTGTGTTGAATTCTGTTGAGGGCACCTCTTACACACTGATTCCTTCATCTTCTCTCGGTGTCAGCCATGGCTGCTACTCTACCTGCTTGGTTTCTCTCTCTTCTCTTTTGTTGTATTCTCTCTCGAGGTTACGATGTTAATCCTTATAAAGAATGCGCTCCTGTCAATTGCTCGGGCATCAATATTCAATTCCCATTCTCTGCTGCTTCCAGTCCAGAGCTATGTGGACTCTTCAAAATTGATTGTGGAGGGTTAAGCTCCCCAACCACTATCAAATTCCTGGACAAATCGTATGATGTTAAGAACATATCCTACCCTGAGCGCACTATCAATATCACTGCTCCCTTATCTGATTTCTTTGACAATGGGAATTGTATTTTTTTCCTTCACAAAATTTCCCTTCCAGACCACATCGAGGGTTTCCATCTTCCTTCCTCCTATGTTAATATCAGCATCTTCTACAATTGTGATAATCACTCTCTCCTCAGTAACCAAGAAACCATTTGGGCCCTTAAAGGGTGCGAGAAGAACCAGGAGATTTATTGCACTGATAAACAAGAAATAGTAAATAATTTAACTCCTCCATCTGCTTGTTCTTGGATTCAGTATCCTGTGCTAGAATCCAGTCTTAAGGCTATGAAACATGGCAATGGATCCTGGACCCTTCAGGAGCTTTCAAAGGAGGGTATTGCCCTTCAATGGGAGCAATTTCCTTCAGAGTGCTCAAATTGCACTAGTTCTGGTGGCCGCTGTGCGTTGAATGCCACTGATAGAAGGACGACTGCTTGTTACTGCAAGGATGAGGAAGCTTGTGACAGCGGTATTCTTCTATGGTTGATTTCATTCTTATCCATGTTCGGTTTCTTCCACAGTTCTTTTAAAATTTTTTTCAAGAAATTTGTCGTGACATATATAGTTCTTTGGTTACTTAGCTCTTATATTGCTCTTGGTTTTTGTGAAATTGATCATATACTGGACTTTTTATCAGCATCATTATTGGTGAACTTTATCAAACCAAACCTAAAAATCCTAATTTCAATAATTCATTCTTATAAATAAAATTAACAAAAATAAAATTAAAATTATTAGCCACTAGATTTTGATCTGCATTAATTTTTGTTGATATTTTTTATCAATTACTTGTGGCATTCATGATTCGTGAGTAGCTTACCTCATTGCTTTTGTGAAATTTATAGAGACCATATAATTGTTTTTGGATTGGCAGGATGTTTCTTTGGTTGACCGTTAACCACATAAAAAATGCTGGTTTTACGTGTCCTGATTAGTTTGAATGGGAAAGGGGATCAAGTTATTTTGCATTCTCGAAAGAGGTTTTGTGCAGGTCACCAGGTCCAAGTAAATTCTGGGTTCAGGTCCGGATCCAGGTATTTTGGACTCGACTGGGTCCAGTTCCAGGATCAAGGTATTCTAGGCTCGACCGGGTCTGGGTCCCATGTATGAATTTCAGTCTGGGTTCAGCCGTACTATGACCCTACCGGACCCGTTCCCACCCCAATAATAGTGGTGGGTATTATTGCCTATATTTTTGAAAGAAAAATATTCACACTTTATAAGACAATTAAAACCGTGGAGAAGAAACCCAACCTGGTCAAATTATTCCGGCTCCGATTCTACATAAACAACTTACTTTTTTCTCTCTATCAATTCAAACTTGCTTCATCACTCGCCAATTTGAGACGAATTGTGCCTATAAAAGTAAACGCCCATTAATTAAATAATGAGGAAGAGATCTTCAAGTTTCACCCATCGAGCTTTCTCTCTGCTTTTTTCTCCTCTTGCAACCATGCTTGGCTTTCTCTCCCTATACACCCACTTGATGCTTGGGTTTCTCTCTCTAAACACCCACTTGTTTCATTCAAGACCGCCTGTTGCTCTACTTGTTTTCCTTCCTCTCTTTTGGGTTCCTGTTTTCTCTGCGGATTCCCAGTATGAGGCCTGTGGCGCTTACGATTGTGGTGCCATTCGTGTCAGCTACCCTTTCACAGTTGATTACCGGCGGTCAGAATTCTGCACTAACAGGGGCCTCAATCTCACCTGCATCGACAACACCCCCCTCCTAAACTTGACCAATCAATTATACCAAGTGAGACATATCGATTACCAGACTAGCACCATTTCCGTAGTTGCTCAAAGCATAATTGACAGTATGGAATGCCCCTATCCTAAACATAATGTCACCCTCGACAATTATCCATTCAATTACTCCACTGGAGTCATGACGCTTCTGGCTTATATGGATTGTCCTGCATCACTTCGTAGCTGGCCAACTGCGATTCGGGTGCCTTGCCTCGGAAATTCTTTTGCCATGTTTTATGGCTTATCCATTGATTACCGACGTTGTCGGTTTTTGGTGGAGGTTCCAGTTTTAGAGAGGTTTGCTTTGAGACATTCTTTCGACTCTTTGTGGAGGCGGGTTTCAGTGTGTCATGGACTGCAGATGGGTGCGCACCGTGCATGGAGTCGGGTGGCCGGTGCGGATATAATCAGAGCCCGCTAGGATTCATGTGTTTCTGTGAGGACCGGCCTTATCCTGACGCATGTCCTCCACTTGATACCAGTAAGCCCATCCCTAACCCATTCTCTTCATTGCTTGAGCTGAGAAATAGGAAGCATTAGATAGAGCTCTTCCCCATAATGCTTTTATAATAACCGAAAGTAAAACCTTTCAGTAATTTAGATTTTCATCTCTGTTTTGGAAAATAAACAATAAGAGGATTCAGTAACATTCCCAACATACCCAAACTTGTCTGAAATTGCCCTGTTTTTTTGTAGTTTGTGCCCTGAAAATATTTTATTAAAAGCTCCGAGTGATTGTAGACAAAAAGACCCGTTATGGGCTTTTCTTGAGTTTTCAATTTCAATTACTTTAAAATTGTTAAAATAATATGGTCAATTTGGTTATTATTATGTTAAAAATATACATGAAGTGGGTTTAGGTCCTTCGCTTCGATGACAGATGAGGGAGGGGGTTAACAAAGACCCGGATGATAAATTTTGGAGTGGGAAAATTAAGGCAGTTAACAAAAATTATTTTAAGAAAAAAGTTTTTATCAAGCTCGTAATTTTACTTGTAAACGTAAAGTTGCAGTAACCTAAACCGTCGATTTTATTTAAAAGCAAAGTTGAGGCCTGTTTCCAAGGCCACCATCGAGGAGGTATAGAGTCTCAAAAAATGAGTTATGTGACGAACTGCGGCAATAAATTTCACACAGGATCCAAGTATAATACTGAAACAAAGCACATATGCATTAAGCATGATTGAGCATAATCATAACACATATTCCCACTAGCTGAATGGCAGATACTTTGACTATGCCGAGAGATTGAGAGATTTGTAATATAATCATATCAAGGTATGGGTTTTAGGAGTCCTTGATTCTATTCACGGTCATACTTATTGTTCATAGAATGAGTGTAGCAGATATGAGGATGTTTAAATGGATGAGTAGTAAGAAAAGAAGAAAAGAATTCGAAATGAATGTTGTGTTTATACGTCCTTTAAAAGCCTTATGAGAGTTTGTATGAGCATTTTATATAGTGAAACATAAGCTCAGTGGGAATGTGGTACTCTTGTGGATCATATTGGGCAAATGTGATTTGTCAATACTTTTGACTAGGCTCGACGTGCTAGGCCAGCCGAGTTTGGAAAAACCCAAGATACCTGGGCATAGGGATCTATTGAGAAAGTTTTTGTAGGTTAGCTTTTGATGATGTCGGAGTATGCCCAGATGAGAGCTGAGGGACTGTATGGCCCTTCCGTGTGATAAACAACTTTTAGAGGCATAACTAAAAACTTCATCCTTATATCATCTCACGACATGTACATAGATAACCATATTGAGACTCACCAATGAGGGTGAAACGTGTACATGTGCGAAAGATTACCCCTATTCACCATAGAGTCATGGTTGCATCATGGTTTGAAGGACCATAATTTTTTGGTCTCTAGGGGAGAACCTGAAATCCATATAATGGGATTGCGTCCCTTAGTCTATCGGCTGATTTTGGTAGTCCAATCATGAGCCCCTGCAGTGGACTGTGAGCAATGGAAATTGTTAGGTTAGTTTGAGAAAACTAGGTGAATCGTGATCCGCAGTTGAAGGTGGAGTGCTCCTGTATATTGATAAATTCCTAGATCTAACGGATCCCATTCCCATCAAAATTAATTAGCTTTAATTAATTTTATGATATATGATTTTTAGAATGTTTATTTGAATTTTTGTGAATCTTCTGATATTTTATTTTTGTCATTTGGATTTATAAGTTAAGGAAAATTAATTTTTCAATATTTTAAATAAAATATAAGATTTAAAAATTTTAAATGCAAAATAAAATATTTTCTAAAAATATATGAGACCTCCATAAATATGGGGGCTCAATTTTGAACATGTGGGATTGGGTGGGCCAACGTATGGTCACCAAAGAGTGGCACGCCCCACCCATTGTGACTAACGTCTTCACTAAGATTGGGTGACAGTTGTCCCCTTGTTTGTTGGCTTTTTCTTTTGGGTATAGCCAACTTATATGATAAGATTAAATATTTGAAATATTTAGTAAATCTTTGAGTCAAGATTGCTTGATCTAATAAATAAGAATTAGATATATTAAAATAGAAACTTTCTTTATTTGAAAGACTTGATGGGAATGGTACTAGGAAAGGGAGGAAGAGGCTCTAGCACACACCCCTTTGAATCTTGATGGTGGATCAAAGGGATGACTCACTCACATCTCTCACCTCACAAGTCTCCCTAGATCGACGGTCAAGATTTGACCATACAAATTGATGCAAACCCTAAGACATAAGAAATCTATAAAAGGATGCTCTCCTACCTCATAAAATCACTACACTTATTATCTCTTCTCTCTTTATCTCTCTCTCAAAAATTTTAATTTATATACACCATGTTTGATTGCATAATCCAACTTTCAATGAATAGATTTGGGAAAATTTAGGTGTGGTACCAATAAGATTAGATGAGAGAAAGTAAACTTACATGTGCTAGCCATGGGCGGCACAAATCCAATACAACACGTGTTAGGAGGTGCGAGCTAGTTCAAGTGGAATGCTTAAGAAAGATAAAAGATAGGCCCAAAAGGACATAGTTGCAAATAGTGAGAAAAGATATGAAGACTTTTGGCCTCATTGAGACTATGACCCATATTAAAGAATAATGACGAGCCAAAATTTGTGTAGCAGAAGCTAATTACTTAGAAAAATGCTTTGATGACGACTCATTCATTCCGTGGATGTTATATGGATCTTTTTCCATTTATACGATTGTTTTATCGTGTTATGTATTGCTCATGCACAAAGGGTTTGGACATACATTTCACATGCACAAGGACACATGATATTTTTTGTTTAAATCATCAGAAAGTGAGGTCCAACACTCACATAGCATTAATCACCTCAATTCGAGACATAGGCAGATGAAACATACGTGTGATTTGTAATTATGACATCAATGAAAGGTTGAGGCTCTATGTCAGGAACCAACATGTTTCATGTAACATACGTCTTAATAAAAAATTGTATACGAAAGCCAAATTTGAGCTATGTGGTTCATATTTCTTCAAAGTGGCAACCGGGTGGTACAGGGCCCCTAAGCTCTGTGGTTCATATTTGTCTAGAGTAAGTTGATCCAAATATTTTGAACCACATGTTGGCTGCTTTATTTTATTTTATTTTATTTCTCTTCAAGGGCCCCATATATTCATTCGATCTTAGTTTGTTTAAGAAACCTTTTTTCCTTATTACTATGTGATGAGATCTTTTTTGTTTTTTAAGAAACCTTTTTTCTTTATTACTATGTAATGAGATCTTTTTCTTTTTCTATTGTATGATTTTTCATCTCCTCATATTTTTTTGCATTATCTAGGTTTCGTTCGTCGGGTTTTGTGACATTATTCTCAACTAAGAAATGATCTTTCTTTCTTTCTTTTGCGTGTAAACCCCAATTTGGTTTTTTTTTTTTTTCAATTTCAGACCATTTTGTTGCTTGCATTTTTTTTTTTGCTGAGGTTGTTGGTGTTTTCACTTTTTTTTTTTTTGTTCTTCTGATTGTTTATTTATATTCTTGATTGCATAGTGAACCTGATGCCTCCTCTTTTTATCATTGTTTGCTCCTACTGTTTTGACAAAAGTTATAGTTCTTGCTTCTATGAAATTGTTTTTGCTACCATATCTGTAACTATATCTTTTTATTCCTGGTTTTGTTTGAACTGCTTATACTATCATTTAAAACCTGGGTTCTCATCTTCCTTATGTTTGTTTGCCCTTTTCAACTGGCTTGCTTTACCTATTCAGTATTTCCTTTTGCAAAATCTCAACTCTTTTATTTTTTCGCTTTTATTATGTCACCGCTCAACTTCTAAAATTTGAATTCCTTCTTATCGTCAGATTTCTTTTTCTACAATGATCCCTTGCTGAGTGAGATGCAGTCTGTAATCCCTATTTATCAGCCAAAGTTAAAGTCTGCATTTTTCTTCCTTTTACATTGCAAGGTGCAATTATTATGCACATTTTGATTCTTGTTTATAGCATTTTATTTGTTGTTTATCAAATCTCACATTGGTTTTTGTACCCATTTGCACATTGACAGTGGTTTTGTTACCCTATTTCTTTCGTAATATATGTTAATAATTTTTATTATTGGGTCACCTCCTCAATATTAATGTGTGTTAATGATTTCTTTTGCTGAGTTGCCTCCTTGACAGCCCTGATGGCATCATATTTCGTGCATCTTTTGACATTTTCTTGCTCACAAGGATAAGAGCTAAATTAATTTTTTTTTTCTTTTTGTCTCTTGTGATTAGTTACATTTTGGTCTAATAAGGGTGGAGACTTTAAACTTTCCCTTAACCCATCCCAAGTCCGGATAAAGGAGTTGGGTTAGTTAGGCAGCTAGTGTAAAATTTTGCCACATCTTATCATAGAAGAATATGATTCATATAGTCGACCTCGGATAATTGGGATAAGGTTTGGATGATGATGATGATACAAAAGCAAAGTTTGAAATGGGAATGTTTATGCTGGGCCGACCTTGGAGCAATTAGTTAAAATGAGGCAAAAATGGGATGCGATTGGATTAAGACCTGCATGTAGTGCATCCGACGTGCATCCTAGTTCTTTCTATCAATTGCACCACGATGTGTGATTCAGTTGCACTGGCTTAGCGAGACCACTAATAGTGATATTATAAATATTTGTATATACATAAAAGGTGAATAGAATGATCTTAACTCTTATTGCACTGTGCGCGAAATGTTGATCATCAAGTGACCTTGTGTACTCTCACTAGCCTAAGATTATATTAAAGAGTGGAGACTTGATGTTGCTAATTAACTTGCTACCATATCGTGATAATTCATTTAGCAGGAATAGAGGTAAGATAGTTGTCAGGTGAAAAAAGAATAATAACATGGTTGGAGTAAGACTATTGGCATCACATTACATTTGGTATACAGTGACATTCATATATAACATGATACTTATATGTTGTAATTATATAAGTTTTTACTGAGTTTATTCTATTAAAGACAATTTTGGGAAAAGTATTACATGTGATATATGTCCTTTTTGTAAATGATTTCTTAGACTCCATGAGCATGTTTGATTAATTGATGAGTATTAGCTTGCGTAATGAGCCCAAAACTTTTAGGATTGCTAAGATTTGAAACCCATGAGATATATAAAGTTTCATAAGACTAGCGGAAATGCTAATGTAATCATAATTTTCTGGTGAGCTTGATTTTGACATAATCCTATCAAAACTAAATAAATGATTAATTTGGATGAGTGTAATCTAGATCAAATACCATTCAAATTAGGAGGAGAAGAGAAGTTGTCTTATTGTTAGCAAGTCCATGATATAACTTATTATTAAGATATAATGGGAAAAGAATCGAGTGGTTAACACGACATCTGTTCCTCCTTCTTTTCCCTACACACTTCTTCCTTTTTCTCCTTGTACAAAAATAATAGGCTCTATCTGTCATTTTCTCTCGCTTCTGAAGAAATATTGACTGTTGGATGTGTTTTTTGAGCTAAAATGCAAGGGAAACACACTTTGAAATTCCACAATTATAGGAAAGAGATAATCTTAAAATGATAAGAGCCCAGCAGTTGTCAAACCCATATATGTTTAACATACTACAGGTCATGATGAAAAGCTAATGTACATGATTATATAATATATTTGCACAATACACTTCAAATATCTAGCCAGGTGTAGCAAAATGAGGACTTGCCATCTATGGCCCTGATACATCGTGAAACTCGGTCATATATCTTGGTGAATGGTTTGTTATAAAAGACTATCAAATAATTTGATATGAGATCAAAATCTGGGACTTATATTCCAAGAGTCCCTAAATGCCTCTCCGCATGATATTAGAGGAGATTGGTGTTATTTGTTATGTATTTAGATTTGTCGTTCATCAAAGAGGGTTTGACATCTGGACCCTGTGAAACCTCAGCAAATCATATCAAAATGAGGTGTTATTTTGCAGATATTGACGATAAGACCTTATATACCTCTGGTCCAAGAATTATACAAATTAGACATCATTTGATACATCAACGAAATTCATTGGTCGCCATAAGATTCCCTAACTACCATTTCCCTAATGTTATTAGGAGATTGATCCAAAACTTTTGGAAAGTCATATGTAGGTATAATAATCCTCTCCTAAAGTTTAGGATTATTTGGAGATTATCGGACCCTTATCTGTACCTATCGGCAACCAAGGCTCATATCAGTCATCTACGAGGTTTGTACTCATGAGCTAGGTTGACCTCCCGGCACTATTATTGAGATATCTCCCAATCTGCAAGTAGTTTTCTCATGGGGCCTAGACCTTTGGGTTCTTGCCCCAATGCCCTATCAATTATGGGAGGGTGGCAATCTATGGATCTGGCGTGTGGATGCAATTGAAGCTACAATAGAAGTCATAAAACTATGCAAAAGCATGATCGCCAAACCTAATTATCTACCAAGATATGGAGCGTTTTGGCTCCAAATTTTGTGAAGATATGCATCATGAGCCCTTCTACTTGATTATCAAGTTCCCAGGGTCCATAAGTCCGTGTGATGATACGATTGTGCCCCCAATGGTCAGTTCTACTGTTGAAATATACGATAGAAAATGCATCAACTTTGAATGGAAATATCTGCCTCGTTGCTATTTTATTTCAGGTGAGACTTGGATTGTTGGATTCGTCTTTAAGTCCTCTATCATCATGTAAATTTGAAGTCAATAGAATTAGTCATTAGAAAGTAGCATCAATTAGACTTAGCCATGGTAGTATTGCACACTGGTTTGATTGATGATAGATGTAGATATGCTTCAAAACCTAAATCAATGGTGTTCTGACCGCTATAGAGGTCTAATGTAGCCCCAATTTTCGATAAAAAATCAATTTTTTTTCATTATATGAAAGTTAAAGGGAATTTGTCCCTCTATAGGTTAGTTCTCTTGTTCCTTAAATATTCTTTTTCTTTAAATATTTTGGGGTCATAATAATATATTTCATATACACATTTTGGCAGACACGGACAAACTCTCTTCTTGGTTTTTGCGCAATAATCTCTTGAGTCTACTCCTCTGAGACTCATGGATTTGCATTATTTATATGTCTTCAGCTCAAGATTATGGCCTAACGATGAGAAAGACACCCTCTAATTTTTTAAAAGTAAGTGTATTTGAGCGAAAAAGAAGCGAAGTCATGGAGAAATGTGAATCATTTTGTGAGGTAAGGAATTTCTATCTGCTCCATATTTATTGGCTATTGAGTTGTTATTTTTGTTGTGACTTGTCCAGCAAGCCAAAAATGTATATAACGAGATCTTCATTTTACTAGTCTAATTTTATCGTAAATTGAAGAACATTCTTACCGATGGCATCACGGTTGGACATATAAGTATGTACTAACTAATTAACATTTTTTTATTCATTATTCATTTTATTCTCCTCTCTCTAATGTTGTTTATCTGAATTGCTATTTTGCCGGTAATTGATAGTAGGTCTCTGTCTCTCATCCCAATTATGCGTGCATTCAGACTTCACCAATGATTATTTGATTAGATGGATAGATTTTTTATGTTTAGTGTAAATTGTACTTCTTTAGGATGAATAATCCAAATCAATGACCTTGAGTTTCATACTAATAGTCCTTAAAAAAAATCATAAAAGAATAAAAATTAAGGAGAAATGTGGATCATTTCTTGGGGCAAGAAATTTCTATCTGCTCCATACTTATTGGTTGTCAAGTTTTGATTTTTTCCGTTGCGACTCACCCAGCAAGTAAATGATGTATATAGCAAGGTCTTCATTTTTCTAGTCTAATTTTGTGGTATATTGAGAAACATTCCAGATGATGTCATCATAGTTAGTTATAGCAATATGTTTTAAGTAATTTTTTCTAATGTTCTATATTAACGACTCGTTTTATTCTTCTCTTTCTACTATTGTTTATCTGGATTGCTATTTTGCAGGTAATGACCGAGTCAGGACAAAAAAGAAAGTAATAATAGGTCTCTTTCTCTCTGGCTCTTTCTCTCTCTCTTTCTCATCCAAATTATGCCTACTTTTCAGACTTCACCTTTGGCTGTCTAATTGATGGATGGAACTTTAATGTTTAGGGTAAATTGTACTTATTTTAGAAAGAATAATCCAAATCAATGACCTTCTCTCTATCTCTCTCTCATCCATATTATGCCTGCTAATCAGACTTCTCCAATGACTATCTAATTGGATGGATATATTTTTATGTTTAGTGCAAATTATGCTTAATTAGAATGAATAATCCAAATCATTGATGTTTAGTGCAAAATGTAATTCTTTAGAATGAATAATCCAAATAACTGACTCACTTATGATTATATTCAACATCATCATCGTCTTATCCTTATCTCAATTGTTTGGGGTTAGAAACACTAATCCTGTTCCATTAATAAGTTCAAGATTCATGAAAATATGTGGAAAAGTTTTACAATGTGGCTGCCTACAAACAGAACCCTCCTCCTTTATCTAGGCTTGAAATTGGCATGACCTGCCATGGTGGAGTTTGAAAAATTCATTTATCATACTCCAACATTATCCTCACAAACTTTTTATTCCTACCCATATCACACAGATCTTACTCTTGCTATACATCTTGCCACCATGCCATTGCTGCTCATAACTTGTTTTCTCTTCTTACAGGTATTTTAATTACAATTACAATGGGAGCAATACTTATAACAATAGCATTTATTATGATGTCCAAAGGAAAAATTAAAATGTCCAAAGGAGTAGAGGGCCAGAATGTTGAGGAGTTCCTTAAGAATTATGGGAATGAAATGCCCACAAGATACTCATACAAGGACATCAAAAAAATGACCAACAACTTCAGGGAAAAGTTAGGTCAGGGAGGGTTTGGAAGTGTATACAAAGGTAAGCTCATTGACGGGCGCCTCATTGCTGTAAAGGTGCTAACAGAGCCAAAGGGTAGTGGTGAAGAATTTATTAATGAAGTTGCAACCATTGGCCGTATACACCACATAAATGTGGTTCGCCTTCTTGGTTTCTGTGCTGATGGTTGGAAAAAAGCTCTTATATATGACTTCATGCCCAATGGCTCTCTCGAAAGCCATTGCCTCCATTGGGAAACACTGTATAAAGTAGCACTTGGTACGAGTCGTGGGCTCGAATATTTGCACTGTGGTTGTGAAACTCGCATACTCCATCTCGATATCAAGCCTCATAATATTTTGTTGGATGAAGACTTTTGCCCCAAGATTTCTGATTTTGGTCTCGCAAAGCTATACTCCAATAAACAAAGTGTAATATCACTAACTGGTGCTCGAGGAACGATTGGTTACATGGCTCCTGAAGTATATTCAAGATCATTTGGGGTTGTTTCACATAAATCCGATGTGTATAGCTTTGGAATGTTGCTCTTGGAAATGGTTGGTGGGAGAAAAAATTTTGATCAACGAGCTAATTCTAGTGAAGTATACTTTCCAGATTGGGTGTATTCTCGCCTTGAATGTGGAGGAGATCTTGAAGTGGGAGATATCAAAGGAGAGGAAGAAGAAATGTCAAAAAGGATGATGGTAGTTGGTCTTTGGTGCATACAAATCAACCCAACGGACCGTCCAAGTATAACCAAGGTGGTTGAAATGCTTGATAGTAACTCGCAAACTTTAGTTTTGCCTCCTAAGCCTTCATTCTCTTCTCCAAAGAAGAGATCTTCCCTCGAGTCAGATTCTTGCCATACACAAATGTCCATATTGTGATAAAGGCGTAATAATCCTTGGAGGTATAAACCTTTTTTCTAGGAGAGAGAGATTTGAAAATTTGAATTACATAAAATCTTGTCATGATTTCAAATCCAACTTGTAATTGACCACGGTTTTCACAGGTGAACAATAATGTTATGGCTCAACAACCACTCTCCCTCCTCTTCTACCCTAACTTTCACCAATGCTTTCACTGAATAAGGTGACCCGTTGGTTAAATATTAGTTTGTAGAGTTTTCCTAATCTTTTAGTTTAAATAAAGCTCTCTATTTTTGTTTCCTTTTATAGCTTATTTTTCTGTTCATTATGGAGCATGGTGGTGAGCCTCCTTGGATTTCAAAGCAACTAATACTATTATCCTTTTATTAGGAAATGATCAATGCATCATTGCCCTTTTATTAGCAATATTTATTTTAAGGAGAAGTATAAAAAGAGACCATTTACTTTTAATACAAGGAGATTCTTGTCCGTCAGATTTCAAATCCGATGATTGTGAGTGTATCATTGACTAAACTCATAGTTCAAAAAAATAAATTTTTTTCGAACTTTGTGGAATATCCCAATTCATCAAATTTAACATCTAATAGTTGGTAGCAATTATGACCTCCTTGTAACAATGATAAATAGTCTCATTGTGTATAATCCCTTGATTTCTAATTGGTTTCATGATGTTCGTTAAGTTTAGCGAGCCACCAAATGCTGTAGCCGAAACATATGCCCAAAATTTCCTTTGGTTTTCTCATAGGGTAATAAAAAAAACTCAGCCAATCATCTCTACCAATTAATCACATTTGTTCATACCTTAGTCTAATCAAGCCCTCTGTCAAAACCACATTAAAAAGACAACTCGTGAACCTAGGTATAATCCAATACCATCATCTCCCTTAACTTCATTTTGAGAATGATGGATGCAATCTCTTCTTCTGTTTTTATACTTCTTTCCACCTTCAATCTCTTTGCTTGATCCCTACAAGCATATGATGTGGCATTGGTCATATGAGTTCAGGTGGATTGTTGCTTGGGTGACCTCATGGAAAAAGTAATGGCTCATTGGCTTTCATGATGATGTAATTGCAAAGGATGCTGTAATAAAAATGAAACTATAGGATTTCAATTTTGAGAACTAATTTTCTCTTTCAGTAATTTCAAAATCAGGTGAGTTACTCAGCCTCTACCTCTGACCTAGGCGAGTACGTTGCTTGGTCTCACTCCAAAATGGAAAATGGGATTTAAGGGAGAGAGAGGAGATGAGGAAAGTAAAACTGGGATTCAAAGAAGGGCCTGAAGAATATGCAGAGAAAACCAAGACTCTACGTCCATCAGATTCCAATAACCTCCCGGTACAAGCAAGCCTTGTTCTGTTAACTCTAGCTGACAATTGACCGTGGGAAATGGAATTGAAGGAAGGCTATTCAAGAAAAATCAAAATATGTGGCGATGAGAAGTTACACCAAAGGGTTTTTCATGGCAAGTAGAGAGCAAATGTTCGGCTTTTTAATGTTGCAGAGCCAGATATACAAAGATGGTTTTTAGGAAGAAATATTTGAGAGAAAGGGTCTTCGGTTGAAAGATAGCTACATAATAGATAAATGGAAAAGTATACAATAACATCAATTATCTTTAGTGTAAGGTGGTCACGTTTAATCTTTGACCATTGGAAATGAAATTCGGTGGTCGTATTTATTTTATTGACCAAGGTCAAATGAGATATTGTGACACACCCAAGCTATCAGATTTTACATTGGATAGTTGTAAGGAACTGTGACTTCCTTGTATCAAAGGTAAATGGTCTAATTTCTTTTTTCTCAGCAATGGTACTTTGGGAATACTGTAGCAACTTGCCTGAGTGTTGTAAAGATCATGCCGAGTTTATGGTACTCATGTGAGTTGCTACTGTAATCAGGCGAACACCGCATAGGTAATTCAAGGACAATTTTGTATCGAGATATTCTTTTTAGTTTATCTTGTCCAAGCCGAGTAACTCAACCGAGTCCAACTCGAATTCACCAAGTCTTGAACACCTACCTTCCCTCCCTCCCTTTCTCCTAGCCCCATGCAATCTTTCTATTTGCCATGTGCTGTCTTTCTCCCTCCCTACCCCAGGCACGTGACCCAAGCTCTTCCTTTCTTTTCCACGAACAACCCCTCTAAAAAACAAAAAATAAGAAAAAATGAAAAAAAATCTCTTTCCAAATTTTTTGTTCCCCCAAGGATTTTTCTAGCTTGGGTAAAGCCCTGGCAAGTCCATTCGGGCTCACAAAGTGACACGGATATGGCTAGGGCTCAGCCAAGAGTTTAAAGTCTGATTTGAACTAAGGGGCTCCTTTTACAATTGCTATGTTAAATATGAGCTGTGGGTGCGGTTTGTATAGAGCTAAGTCTCTAAACAATCAAAGTAAAGTCCACCTTCAAATAGTGTTGCGAAATTCGGTTTCAATACTAAAATTCTTTGTGATAGATTTAAAATATATTTTCATCTTTAAATATAAAATTTAAAGCTTCAAAAATAGTGTAGATTGAGCTGATCTATAAAAATTTGACAATATTTAAAATTGACGGTCCAAAAATGTGTTACAAGATTGCATTATTTCCAAAACTTGAAATCTTTTTTTTTCACATGTCTATGTATCTTGATGTCGAGATGACTAATTTGAGGATATTTGGGCATTAAAATAACCTCCACTAATGAAATTTTTGAGGTGGGCTTTAATTTGATAGTTTAGAGTCTCAACTCTATATAAACTTTTTTTTGATAAGACATCTCTTATTTTTTTTGGGAATGGCTGTTGTTATCTGTTATTGGTTCACAAAATGGACCTTTGTATTTCTTAGGGTTAAATTCATGGTCCAACGATCTGCTGTTACGGTGGTTATGCTGAACAGCATCTTGTTATTATAATGGTAATAACAGCTTGATATATCATATAACCACAGTGGGTTTTACTTGCAAGATGCATACTTAATCACGTGAGAGAATTTTTTTATATAAAAATGTCTAAAACCAATTTCATGTGAACAAAGCTGCCATAAAGTTTCAACTTCTTTCCTAATATGCTATACATTTAGCAGTATATTTTTTTAATAGCTTCGTTTGGCATTTCTCTAATAAAATGCCAAACGCAATATCAATCTCCAAAGCAAACATAAAAAGGCCAAATCCACACATACGGGACGGCCAAACAAACGAAAGACCATCATTAATGTGTTTAAGAAATGATTAATGAATCTTAAATTAGGGTTTGTTGGCCGAGGGCCCTCCACCCCTGAATTTGGCAGGGCTTAGTTTGCACGAGGCTTGCCTAACCTCGGACCCAGTTGTTGATCGGGTCAAGCTCCAGCTCGTCCCCTATGCACGATGGGCACTTATGAGCACTCATTTTAGAGATGGCAATGGGCCTGGCCAGACCTGACCCTAGCCAAGCCATGATCTTTATAGCACAATCTGGTATCTGCCCTAGCCCAGACTAGATTGAAATGAACTTAGCCAAACCCCGGCCTTGGTCCAGTCTTGGCTGAAGGCTAGGCTGGGTCTAACAGATGCAATTCAAAAAAAAGAAAAAATATAGGGGAAATATGGTAGGACTGGGCTGGCCATATCATGGCTTAGGCTTGGCCTGACCCTCTAACTGTGTTGGCCCTTCCCTCGGGCCACATTTTAGGATGGACGCCCAAGTTTTTGAAGGGCAGGGCTACCCAGGTATCGGGCCATTGTAGAAATTTTAGAAACCTACTTATCAGTCTCTTATCAAGACCGTCCCTTTCAGATTTTAGGGCTTATAATTAAATTCTTTGGTGTATTTCTACTCAAATGTGGGTTCCTTCCAACAATAAATGTGAAAGATGAATTTCAGATAAAAATTTTCGCAGGTTGATAATCTCAATCACTACAGTAAATATGAAAAGACAAATAATCGTGAACCTTAAAAATAAACTATTTAAATTTTTGGAGGTCATCCAATTCCCACTAAACCCAATCATAATCGGATAGATGGGTATGGGCTTGGACCTCACGGGCCATTCCAATAATATGGCCAGGCTAGGGGTGGCAATGGGCTGGGTGGCCTGGCTTGACTTGGTCAGCCCGGCCCTAAAAATTAGGGCCTGGCCCACAAAATGTGGTCTAATGGCCAGGCTTGGGTTAGGCCAAGACAGGCCAAGCCCGGTCCAGCCTTATTTTTTCATCTTTTTGTTTTGTTTTCTTTTAATTTTACCCAGCCTGGCCCAACCCTGCCCTGAAGCCTGGCCCAGGCCCGAGCCATTGCCATGCTCTGATGCAGCATGCTTTCCAGCTGGGCTTCGGCAGGAGAATGGCTTCTTGACCATGTATTGGCATACTTGGGGCTCAGATTAACCCCGATCCAGCTCCGACATGGCCCGTTATCACCTGATCTTCGACTCAAATGAACATTTCGGCCCTCGCAAAAATTAATTTCAAATCTGAACAGCAAATGATTGCAAGAAGAAATTTGATTTTGACAACAAACATCAAACAAATGGCCATAGAATAGAACATAGGATCCTTTCGGAGTTTAAATGGACATAAACAATGCAACGTTAATGAGGACGGGTTACTAAGTTTCTTGCATTTTGGTGGCCAAAGAATTGCAAAAACAGACCATATAATCAAAAGTTTCTCTCCCTCTTTCTCACATTGATCCACAGTGATGTCAATGTATGTATCAATGGCCGGTTTTCTTGCCGGAATTTTCCTCCTTATCTCTGGCCTCAAATCATACACTTCAAGACCAGTCTTTTGAATCCTGTCCTCCATTCCACTGTGGAAACTTTTCCAGCATAAACTTTCCATTTTATAGAAATGATGGTTGGAAAGACTGTGGCCTCCCAGCGTTGGGCCTCACCTGTGACACAGACCAAGCTTCACTATATTCTGGAGGCATTGTCTATGAAATTGACAATATCTCAACCGTTAGCCGTGAAATCCGGCTTAAAAACATTAAATTTGTGAATAATCTTGTTTCCGGCAACTATCTCCTTCCTGTACTCTCTTCCAACACAAAATACGATACTAGTTTTCATCCTCTTTCGCCCAATATCGATCTATACATCTTTGAACGCCGGTGAGTTTCACGGTTGTACCGGTTCCTTTCTTTATTATAGTAATACTTTGACCAATATGTCCCACCCTCAGAAAGATGGTGAGAATAATTGCCAGTCCGTGGTGCTTTTTGTTCAAAAATCCAGTTATGAAAGGCACAGGGATGACCTCCCTTCAGTTTTGGTGAGGGATTGGAGTTTCAGTTGCCATTTTGCAGAGTTTGCAGCATATGTGAGGAATCAGGGGGTACATGATAGCGCACTTGGAGATTTCGTTTGTTACTGTAGTGATGGGCCGCGACCTAGCCGTTGTGGTATAAGTTCAACTGTTGGATCTGGAATTTGCTGAATTTTGGAATTTTTTCACCTTCAATTAGTTTTCACATATTCCACACAAACATCAATTAAAAAAAAAAAACAGAGTGATTTATGTACTGAACCAATTTTTTTCTAAAATACGAAATGTTCCATTTGTAAGTGGAAATTAAAAAGAAGGTCCGTTAACCCTCATTTTATTTTATTTTTGTTCTAAAATTGTCCCTCGATCATCAGTTATCCTCACTCTGAATTTATTTATTTTAATTTTTTTCCGTTAGCAGGGTAGTGCCCAAGCTTTAGGGTAATGCCCTACTAACGATTTTTTTTTTTTCTTTTTTAAAAAAAAAGGTAAAATTCTCAAACTGAGTGGAAATTTTGAAAAAAAAGAAAAGAAAAGTGAGTTAACATACCTTTGATTTCCACCTATAAATGGAGTATTTTGTATTTTAGAAAAAAATTAACATATATATATATATATATATATATATATATCTAAAGAAAAAAGGAAAAAAGAAACCTTTGATATTTGGACAATATAATGGAGATTGGGGCCTTTTTGTTAGGCAAATAAATGATTATTTCTTGGAATACTTAGCTTACATCATGGAAATTCCCAAGGAAACAAGGACATGTTTGTAGAAATTCTATTTTTTTATGAGTAATGATCCTATGAGACCCTCCCACACCATGTGTGTAGCACTTTAAAGGATCACCATTAAATTTGACACAGATCTCTAAAAAAAGTCAAGTCCCACATCCATATGATAACTTTTCTAGAGATCTGTGTTAAATTTAATGGTGATCCTTTAGGACCCTACACACATGGATGTGGGAGGGTCTCATAGGATCATTACTCATTATTTATTTGTCACAAAAACTTATAGCTCAGAGTCTCTAGGCCTGCCAAACATAGAGCAAAACAAGAAAAGAAATTGTTATATGAAGCATCTGCATTGATCAAATCTTACGAAGCATCTGCATTGATCAATCTTTGGATTTTCAACCTCATGTTTATATTTAGAATAATGACTTAAAACACTCGTGTTATTTGTAGGTCTCCGAAAAGACTAAACGCTTCAACATAAACGCACTTTTGTTGTGATATTATCCCTAATTTTTTATTCCATTAATGGTTCGTTTTGGTCCCTAATTAAACAAACCCAAGTTTTGAATCGGAACTTTATTATGCCAACCTTCGTTATGTTGAAACTTGAAACATGATTGTTTGGATAGCTATGAATTGTACCTGGATTATGCCAATCGCATCTTTGGATCATCTAATTGCATAACCTCGATTACTATTTATTGAATAAATTATTATATATTATTTTGATTAATAATAATAATAATAATAATCAATTCATCGGGTTTAGAGCTTCTGCATACAATAAGTGGTATTAGAGCCCGGTTTGGGGTTGTCGATATGGCAATAAAAGTTTCGAATGCAAAATTTGAAGTAGAGAAATTTAATATAAAAAATAATTTTGGAATTTAGCAAATTAATATTCGGGATTTGCTAGTGTAACAAGGTTTACATAAAGCTCTAAAAAGAAAGTCGAAGAAACCATAATCCATTTCTGATAAAGAATGTGAAGACATAGATCTGAGAGCTATGACCACTATTCGATTGTGCTTATCGAGTAAAGTGCTATTTAATATCGTCAATGAGGATTCAGCATCAAGTCTTTGGTCGAAGTTTGAGAGTTTGTATATGACGAAGTCCCTTACAAATTGATTATTTTTTAAGCAAAAATTGTACACCCTTCGGATGAATGAAGGTACAAATATCCATGAACACCTGAAGTACTTTAATAAAATTATCTATGAATTATTGAATATTGGTGTTAAAATGGATAATGAGGATAATGCTACAATTTTGTTATCCTCACTCCCTCATTCGTATGAGCATCTAGTCACAACATTATTTTATAGAAAAGCTACCATAGAGATGGAAGATATGATTTCGACTCTTCTCTTTAATGATTTGAGGAAGAAACAAGGTAATGCTCAGCTACATGCATATGGTTTAATGCCTAGAGAGAGATCTGTTGAGAGAAGTGAAAAGAGACATGAAAAACAGGGATGGTCTAGATGAAAATCCAAATCAAAGAAAAAAAATATTTATTGCAGTTACTGCAAGAAAAAATGACATGTTAAGAATGATTGTTGGAAACTCAAAGACAAAGAAAGACGAGCTTCTGAAGTAGTCAATAGTTGATGGAAGCTCGGTCAGTGGAACAGGTAATATGTTGTCGGTCTAGACAAATTGTGACAACTTTAAATACTCGTGGATTCTTGATTCTGGATGGTCATATCATATGTGCCCTCATCGGGATTGGTTCACCACATATAAGAGCATTGATGGTAGATCAGTTCTGATGGGCCATGATGCCGCTTGCAAGACCATTGGTGTTGGGACAATTGCTATCATTATGTATGATGGAGTTGTCAGAACCTTGACTGGTGTTAGGCACGTTCCAGATTTAAAAAAAAATATTGTTTCTCTGGGTACCTTAGACTTTAATGGCTACAAATTTGTTGGAGAATGTGGAGTTCTGAAGATTCTTAAGGGTGCTCTGGTTGTGATGAAAGGCAAGAATATCAACCGAATTTATACATGCTTCTTGGGAATACTATCACAGATAGAGCAGTAATTTATATATCTGATGATGGTGATTCTGACTTGACTCAGTTGTGGCATATGCGATTGGGCCACATGAGTGAGAGAGATTTGACGGAACTTAACAAATGCAAAATGATCAATGGCGTGAAAAAGTGCAAGTTGGACTTCTGTGAGCACTATGTTTATGGTAAGCAGTGTAGGGTGCAGTTTTGCACATCATAATATACCACAAAAGGTGTTCTTGACAATATTCATTCAGATGTTTGGGGCCCTACATCGGTTTTCTCAAAAGGCGGATCTCTATACTTTGTTTCCTTCATAGATGATTTATCAAAGAATCTATGAATTTGCATATTGAAGAAAAGGCAAATGTATTTAACATATTCAAACAGTAGAAAGCAATAGTCGAAAGACAGACTGGAAAGAAGGTCAAGTGCTTGAAGACTGGTAATGGTGGATAGTAAACTTCAGCGGAGTTTGTGAATTTTTTTAATAGAGAAGGAATTGTTCGTCACTTCACCACTCCGAAAACGCCACAACAGAATGGAGTTGTTGAGCGCATGAACATGACACTTCTAGATAAGACCCACAGCATGTCGAGTAATACTGATTTGCCAAAGGATTTTTGGGCTGAGGTGCTCAATAAGGCATGTTACCTCGTCAGCAAGTCACCGTCTACAACAATAGATTGCAAAACACCAAAAGAAGTATGGTCCGAAAAACCTGCTACTTATTCTCATCTAAGAATTTTTGGTCGTCTTAATTATGTTCATGTGAAGGATGATACATTGAGTCCAAGGTTAAAGGAGTGTATTTTCCTTGGTTATGCGACTGGGGTTAAGGGCTATAGAATATGGTGCCCAGATCCTTAAGCATCTAAGTTTATGCCCAGATCCTTAATCATCTAAGTTTATTGTCAATTGTGATGTTAAGTTTGATGAATCAACCATGAGAGAGTGGAGGAAGAGGTTGACCATAAGGAGGTCGTTGAATCTACTCCACTTGAGGAAGAGCCTCAGTTTTGAAAGAGAAAGAGAATAAAAAAGCCAATCGTGCGATACGGTTTTTAGGACATGGTGATGTATACATTGGTTGCTACAAGCCAAGAGACATCCACTTTTAAGGAAGCTACACAGGATAGTGACAGTAGCAAGTGGAGTGAAGCCATAAATGAAGAAATGAAATCTCTTCAGAAGAATCATACTTGGGATCGTGAAGTTGCTTAAAGGCATGAAAGTCATTGGTTGTAAATGGGATTATAAGAAGAAAGATGGGTCACTTGAGACTGGTGATGATCAATTTAAGGCACGTTTGGTTGCAAAAGGCTATGCGGAGAAAAAAAAGTGTTGACTATAATGAGATTTTCTCTCCACTTGTGAAACAAAATTCTATTCGTGTTTTACTAAACATTATTGCATTGTTTGATTTGGAGTTAGAGAAGCTTGATGTTAAGACTGTATTTTTTCATGGAGAGTTAGACGAACAAATTTATATGACTCAGCCAGAAGGTTGTTGTTAAAAGAAAGGAGGACCATGACTGTGAGTTGAAGAACTTGTTGTACGGCCTAAAGCAGTCTCCTAGGCAGTGGCACAAATGTTTTGATACATTCATGATTGGACACAGGTATATCAGAAGTAAATATGACAATTGTGTCTATTTTAATAAATTTATTGATGGTTCATTCATCTATTTATTACTTTATGTGGATGATATGCTTATTGTAGCAAAGAATTATTTAGAAATCAGTAAATGGAATATTCAGCTTGCTAGAGAATTTGAAATGAAAGATTTAGGTGGAGCAAAGAAAATTTTGGGCATGGAGATACGTAGAGATCGAAAGTTGGATAAATTGTGGCTATCTTAGAATGAGTATATTGAGAAGGTCCTCGCTAGATTCAAGATAGAAAATTCAAAGCCTGTAGATACTCCTCTTGCTACACATTTCAGATTATCGATAACATTATCTCCAAGTTCAGATGCTGAAAAAGAATACATGTGACGTGTTCCCTATGTGAGTGCAAGTGGAAGCCTCATGTTTGCAATGGTTTACACTTGACCAGATATTTCTCATGTCGTTAATGTTGTTAGTAAGTATATGGCTAATCCAGGAAATGAGCATTGACATGCGGGAAAATATATTCTACCTTACCTGAGGGGTACATAAGATATGGGTTTGAAGTTTGATAGAGCAAACAAGTTTGGTGACAAGTTTATTGGTTATATTGATGCTGACTTTGCAAGTGATTTGGACTTTAAGGGATCTACTACAAATTATGTGTTTACACTTTCAAGAGCTCCAATCAGTTGGAGATCGATGCTAAAAACCATTGTTACCTTATCTACGACTGAAGTAGAATCTATGACTGTTACTGAGGCAGTGAAAGAAACCATTTGGCTGAGAGGGCTTGTACAGTACAACAAGATGTGACTGTTAGTTATTGTGACAGTCAGAGTGTAATACATTTGGCGAAGAACTAGGTATATCATGCAAGAACGAAGCATGTTGATGTCAAATACCATTTTATTCGTGAGATCATAGCTGAAGGTGATATCTTGTTACTGAAGATTGACACCAAGAAGAATGCTGCAGATATGTTGACAAAGCTGGTTCCATTACAGAAGTTCATGCTATGCTTGGACTTGACTAATGTGTTGCCAAGATAAGCGCCTATGAGGGCGCGTGTAGAGAAGACGATCGATGAAATTTTTTTGGAATTCAAGCCAAGGTGGAGATTTGTCGATTTGCCTTGTTTTCCAAGATAAGTCTCGGTTAAGTTTCTATATTTTGTTGGGATATGAATACTAAATTTTAAGAAACAAATATTTTTTGGATATCTCCAAATTGGCAAGAGATATAGGGGCATAAAGATTTCCCTTATGTGATCTCTCTAGGTTTCCTATTTATTTGGGTAGAGCCTATTGTTTATTATCTAACTAGGTTTTCTATTTATTTGGGTAGAGTCTATTGTTTATTATCTAAAATAATAGATAAGTCTTAATTAGATTAGGATGAGGGTTTGAGTCCACATGGGTAGGGATAAAGTTGTTTTTTTATAAAGTTAGGAAAGTTGAGATTGGTTTGAGGTAGTTGTCTTTGAGGCTTTATTCTCCCTATATAAAGATACTTTTCTAGAGAGAAAAAACATGTGTGGAAAAACTAGGCCATACGTGGGTGCACTTTAGGTTTTGTCATCTCTTATTGAGATATATTGTAGAGAGAGAAAGTACATAGAGAAAAAAATTATAGGGAAACTTTGGGGGGTTTTGCAGAGTGAGAAAATTGTAGAAAAAAAGGCTTTGTGGGAGATTGAGTCTCTTGTTCTCTCAAGTAAGTTACCTAGTAATTTTTTTTTTTTATTTAGTAAATAACGTCGATCGTCTTTGCATGTGGATGTAGTCAGATGTGACAAACCACTTAATTTTATTTCCTGTTTTATTTTTGTTGCTTATTGCTTGTTTTTGTAGATTCTTTTTCTTGTACTTTATTTGCAAAAAATCAACTCATCAAGTCTCGTCAAAACTAGTCCAATCACTAAGGGAACTAGTGAAATTGGATTTTAGAAAGAAAAAAAAATGTATATATAATAGTTCAACATTGTAAATTTTATTAAAAAGATTTACCTAATTTCATCTAGATGGTTGAACTGGTTAAAACTAATTGATCCGACCGGCTAAAAAAAGGTCAAATATTGGTTTTGACTGGTTTTGCGACCTCAATTTTTACTCTAGACCAGACCAATCAAGGTAAAAAATAAAAATATGAAATCTTTCAGCATTAATAGACCATACTATATACGAGATTATCCACTGGTCTAATATTAACTAAAAAATAATAATAAATAGGAGTGTTGGCGATGCTTATGTCAAGGAGAGAAGTTTGGAACATATGTTAACTTATTAAGATTAATGCTTTTAAAAAACTTTCTAGCAAGATTATTGGAAGATTTATGCCCAAGAATAAGTATATCATCAACATATATGAACCATGAATGTATTTGCCACCATTTTGTTTGCTAAATAAAAGAGTAGTCAACTTTGAACTGACGAAAACCCACATCTTGAAGTGCTTTAGAGAGCTTGGAGAACCAATTTCTTGATGCTTGTTTAAGTCCATATAAGGACTTTTGCAACTTGCATACTCTGTTTTCCCCCCTGTTTGACAAATCTAGGGGGAATTTCCATATAAACTTCTTCCTACAAATTTCAATGAAGGAAGACATTGTTCACGTCCAACTGGTGTAAAGACCAGTGTTGTATGACAGCTATAGCTAAGAGCCATCGCATGGTGACTAACTTAGTTGCTGGTGTGAATGTTTCATGATAATTCAGACCTGCAGTATGGGTATAGCCTTAAAGATAAGCCTTGCCTTGTAGTATTGAATAGAGCCATATGGGCGGCGCTTAATCTTGTAAACTCATTTACAACCAATGAGTTTCTTGCCAGGAGGCAGCTTGGTTATATTCTAAGTAATAACTTTTTGAAGGGCCCATATTTCAGCAACCATTGCATCTCTCCATTCTAGTGAGTTCACAATCATTTTAAAGGATGTGGGTTCAGTGGTTGCGGATAAAGCTATAACATAGACACGGTATGGTGACAATTGTTCATCGGATAAAACATAAATGAGTGGATGAACAATATCTGGTGAAGTGGAAAGATGTTGTGTGGTAGCTAGAGCAGCAGCTATGGAACAATGATATTGTTGTAGAAATGATGGTGGACGGGTAGGTCTGAGGGATCGACAAAGAGAAGGTGGAGGTGATTATTAAAGAGATGGTGGACCGGTATCAGCCATAGATGTATGATCACTCCTTTAACTAGGTTAGGAGATGAGGGGAGGGGATGAGATGAGCTTAGTTTCAAGCACAGGTAGTGGGAACATAAAGGTATTGGGAGAGGGATGGAGTTGGTTGTTGTGAATTTGTGATACAAAAAAATAACCTCATGAAATATTATATCCTAATAAACAAAAATAATTTTTCAAATTAACTCAAGCACTTGATATCCTTTTGGCCAAAAGAAGATCCAATAAAAATGCCTGGATGAGCCCGGGTGTCAAATTTGTGTTTAACGATGGGAGGGGAGGGGATGAGATGAAATTAGTTAGTGGGAACACAAAGGTATTGGGAGAGGAATGGAGTTGACTGTCGTGATATGAAAAAATAATCAAGCACTTGACTTCCCTTTTGACCAAATGAGATCTAATAAAAATGCCTGGATTAGCCCGGGTGTCAAATTTGTATTTAACGGTGGGATTGTGGGCATAGAAGTTACAAGAGATAGAAATTACAATAAATGTTAAAGGACAATATGAAATTTAACAAAGTCGAACTTGCTAAAAATTCAAGAAATTCACAAGAAAAAAAAAAATGTAATGCCAAAATGAAAAACAACATGAAAGATGAAACATGTTTTGGGTTTTGCTCCAGCAGAAACAAGAGGGGTCTAGTCTATGAATTCATGCCCAATGGTTCTCTTGAGAAGTTCGTATTGTCTGATAAACCGGAAGGAGAAAGATTCAGTTCTCAGATGTATTGAGTATTGCACAATGGATGCGACCCACACATTTTACATTTTGATATAAAGCCAGACAACATCCTCTCAGATTACAACTTTCATCCAAAGATATCGGATTTCGGGTTAGCAAGGCCATAATTCTCATGAAACCAGCAAAATGATTACACTAGGAGTGAGGGGAACCTTCGGATACATGGCCCCAGAAGTTCGTTCGAGAAATTACTCTCACATAAGTGTGATATTTCCAGTTATGGAATGTTATTGTTAGAGATGGCAGGGCAAAGGAAGAACAGTGATTCAAGAATGGGGAATCCAAGCCAAATATACTTTCCAGCTTGGGTTTATAAACAACTTGTTGGAAGTGGAGATTTGAAGGTTGGGAACATGAATGAAGAAGAGGAAATGTTGATTAAGAAGATGGTAATTGTGGGCCTTGGGTGCATACAGTTGAATCCTTGCCATCGCCCTTCTATGAAAACAGTGATAGAGATGTTAATGGGCGATGTCAGGGACTTGGAAGTGCCACCAAAGCCTTTTGTTTCACCTGCTAGGGGCAGGTTGGGCCGCTCACTTTCTTAATAATCACCCACCACTTGGGTGCCATATCATAGAAAACCATTAGAGCACTACATCTTTGTTTTTTCCTTTCCCCCCTCTTCTTCTTCTTTTATTTATTTATTTATTTATTCTATAGCTAACGGTAATGGGAAAGTAAATTTTTTTATTTTTTTGAATGTTTCAAAAGGAATAATTAGAAAGTAAGTGGCCCAATTTGCTCCATTAAGCTCTAGCCAGGTATGCATTGCCATGTGCATAAGCTTGCAGGTTAGCAAGCCTATTTTGGGGCCAATTTGTTATAACTCAATAAAAACTCAATCCCTACATAAATTTCACAAAAAAAACTTTAGTATTATTGGTTTGCATGAATGCAATCATTATATAATTGTTTTGATATGGAAATGTTTTTGTTTAGCAAAAAATGCAAATGAAAATGCATTCAGTGTGAAAAATTTTACTGCAGAATAACGCATACCTTATATAAAAGTAGAACCTCACCTTGATGGGTGTGTAGCAACCTCCCACGAAACCAATTCCGAGCGGACCCAATCTTTAACTAATGTTGTTAAGAACGGGATGGTGGCCAAACCAACGAGGGCACCTGCCGGACCGGATTACATTCGTCCTTCCTGCTTGTAGAAAATAAAAAAATAGGAAAATACAGAAAATAAGGAAAAGAAATACAGAAAATGTGGAATGCAGAAAATCTTTCTTATAAAATGTTGGGTAGTAATTTCATGTCAACGTCACTATCATTTAATGAAATCGCATTTCTAAAAAATTATATTTGTGCCATTTGTATGACCTTAAAATTGCGCACAACCTCTTTTAATCCAAATAATGAATCTTCAAAAATTAGAATTCAATTTGCATCATAGATATGGTCAAAATGAGTTATCAAAAAATGAATCTTGCCATCCATTTGGTAAATTTCAAGATTTAAACCTTCATGAAGTCCAAATTAACTTTTTTGACATTGTTTATGTGATGATAATAAAGCCATCTAAAACATTTCGAAAGGAGAAAAATTCTTTTAAAACCTAAATCTAAAAGTCGTACCAAAATAGACGGCCTACATTAATTGAGCAAAAAAATCCATTTGGGTAACCAAGTAATCATATTATTCATCATTGGTAGTGGGCCTTCTTCGGCACCTTTCCCCAAAACGTGGAAAAACAACTCAAACTTTTTTGGGTCTTCCAAATTTTTACGGTAGCTTTTCTTGTTACCAAACGAAGGAAAATCGAGGAATTTCTCCAATTTTCCATGTTGTTAAATATTCCCTTTCGGATATGGGCATAGGAGCCAAAGTGAGGGGCCCATCCCGCTTACTTACAGGGCGTATTTGATAACAAGAAGTTCAAAGAGGAACTTCTTCATTACTGTACAAGTTCTATATTTGATACATGAAACTTATACAGTAAAGAAGTTCCACCTAGAACTTCCTTATTCCCTTGTGCTTAAGAAACAAAATTCCATCTAAAATGACGGAACTTAAAATAGGAACTTGGTTCCTTAAACCCTAATCTGCCTCCCTCTTTATATTTATATTGTTAATTTATATTTTTATTGTATTATATTGTAGTATATAATATTATTATATATATTATATAATAAAAATAAATATTAATACATTACATATAATATATGTTTTATATTTTATTCTATAATATAAAATATATTTCATTATATATTATATTTTATTTATATAATATATATATATATAATGTAATATATTTTATTATATATTATATAATAAAATAAATATAAAATGCACTATATTATATATTATAGTATGTTATAAATATCATATATTTGTATTTAAATGATTAGCATAAAAACAAATTTAAATATTATATATTTATGTAATATAAGAAATTTTATTATATATATTAAAATTAAATATAAAATACACTATATTATATATTGTAGTATGTTCTAAATATCATATTTAAACTATTACCATATATTTATTTTATGTTATTTCACATATATATATTTACTTTTTTAAAAAATAATATCTAGCATGTGATTCACTTGAGTGGCCTTTCCTTCTTGAAGTGAAGAGATTTGGGTTTACAGCGAAATTTGTGTCTTGGGTAAAGCAAATTATGCATTCAGCCAATATTTCAGTTCTTGTAAATGGGGGGCCGTTTGGGTTTTTCCAAATAGAGAGAGGACTCAGGCAAGGTGATCCTCTAGTACCTCTTCTATTTATTTTAACATAAGAGGTTTTAAGTAGAGGCATTGCTAATATGGTTCAAAAGAAAATGATATGCACTTTGAAAGGACCTAGGGGTGTGGTTGTACCATCGCACCTTATGTTTGTAGATGATGTATTCATTTTTGTGAAAGCTGACTATCGTCACCTGAAAAGATTGAATGCTTTTCTTTTTAATTTCCAAGAGGCTTTGGGTCTAAAAGTAATTTTTTCTAAATCAGAGTTATTTTGTGGATCAATTCCTCATTCCAGACAATATGCTATCAAGAGATTGTTGGGAGTTTCTATTGGATGCTTACCTTTCAAATACTTAGGTGTACCGATTTTTTTAGGAGTCCTAAAAGCAAGATTATTGAGACCTCTACTAGAAAGAATTCGTAATAAATTATCAGGTTGGAAAGGCAAGATTTTAAGTTTCACAGGAAGGTTGCAACTGACACGTTTTGTTATTGCGAGTATGCCTATTCATTCCTTTGCTATCTATCAATGATCAGCAAGTCTGATAAAAGAGATGGAAACATAGATGAAGAACTTTATTTGGACTTGGAATCAAGAGTTATTAAAAGAATAACAGTCTCTTGGGACAAAGTATGTTAACCTATCAATGAAGGCGGCTTGGGAATAAGAAGGTTAAAAGATGTTAATCTCTCTATTTTGATGAAGTTGGCCTGGAATAATTTAAACAAGAAGGCAATTTGGTCAAAGTTCATTTTTGCCAAATATTTCAAAGAGGATGTTTCTGTGAGATCGACGCCGCAGGTTTCTTCTGTGAGACTTGGTTTATTAAAAGTATGGCGGAAATTACTTTCTGAATGTGGATGGATGATTGGAAATGGCTCATCTATTGATTTTTGGAAGGATGTGTGGGTCGGAAATGCATCACTTGCTTCTCAATCAAGTCTTCCATTGTCAGCATTCAAAAACTCAAAAGCAAGGGTCTCACACTTCATCTCATGTAACCCTCAAGCATGGTGTTTTCCTATGGTTAGCTCTACATTTTTAAATGAATTCTTAATAGCTGCATTTGGGATTGATTTACCCGAAGCCCCTATACCAGATCAAAGAATTTGAAAACATATTATCTATGGTGAATTCTCAACTATTTCTACTTGGGAGTTCATTATGGAATAAGGATGTAGTTCATATTGGAACGCTTTGGTCTGGTATAAAGGCATCCATCCCAGAGTTTCCTTGATGAGTTGGAAAATTGCAAACAATGCCATTGTTATTAATAAGAAAATTAGGTCTATGACATTCCTTTAGTTTCAAACTGCACACTATGTGGAAATAGCATGAAAACTAGGGACCATTTATTTGTTACTTGTTGTTTTGCTAATAGCATGTGGGCTGGATTTCCAATTTGTTTGGATTACCTCTTCCCTTTGACATGTCTTTTGAAGCATTTAGCAATAAATGGAAAACACCGGGATGCCATGGCAGAACAAAGGATCTATGGATTATTGGATGGTCTCATATCATCACTACAATATGGATATCCAGAAACAAATGTCCATTTGATGAAGGCCGGCCAATGTCTCAACTTCAATGGTCAAAGAAATGGATTATGGAGTACATCTCTTCAATAACTTCTAATTGGAGAGAATTCAAAACAAAGTTTGTGAGTGATTTATTACCCATAAGAAGGCTTCATAAAATCCAAGGAATGATCCGTTCTTCTTGGAGGTCATATGGTTTCCGCCTATGCCTGGATGCACCAAACTCAATATAGATGGATGCTCTAAGGGCAACCCAGGACGGTCGGGTTTTGGAGGTATATTAAGAGATTCTTCATGACTCGTGCTTGGTTCTTTTTCAGGACCTATTCCTATAGGAACAAATATCTGCGGAGCTTAATGCATTTATTTATGGTGTCAAATATGTCATTAGAAAAGGTTTCACAAATGTTTGGATTGAATGTGATTTTTTTGGTATTATATTGGCCACAAGATCCAGTTTGGTACTATGGTGTATTCAAATCAGATGGCAAAATGCAATTGCTTCCTTAAACAAAATCTCATGAAAAATCTCACATGTATATAGGGAAGAAAATGCCACAGTAGACAAAATGGCGAACATTGGTTGCCATATGTATGTATATCAAGAGTGGGATACATACCCAAATTCTGTTGGATATCATACCTCATGAGATGCAGCTGGAAGACAGAGAGATAGATTTAAGTAATGGATTATATGATGAAGAATCAGGTTTATAAATATATCCTGGAGATTGATCATGGGAGTGTGAATTCGGTGTTTTTGTCATGACTTCAGTCCTCATTACTACTGGTTATGCCGTAGGTGATAATATCGGGAATTTTGTTCTCCAATACTCAATTGTATCGTAAATCACCCTCTATATATTTTATATTCTTTTTTAATGAAAATTACTTACTTCTAGCATATATATATATATATATATATATATATATATATATATATATATATATATATATATATATATAATACACTATATATTATATATTGTTTAATCTCTAATATAACAATAATATTAAATATTATGTAATATTTAAATAAACATGACTTTATATTTCAACGTGTTGTTAAACAAAGGTAAAACATATACATTTAGAACTTTTTTAAATAACTTGTTTCTTCTCAGCAAAGAAGAACTTCCAATTTCCAGAAGACATTTACCTTGCAGTTATCAAACACACCCAAAGGCTAAGAAGTGGATAGGGATTGTCTTCACTATAAACATTGCTAGTAGTTAACCTTTTCAGTGCTCCAGGCCTAGTGAAAATTACAAAAATAATTATGAATTCATAAACAATTTTCGGAAAAAATTAAGGTGCCAGGGTTATAGTTTATTCAAAGGATTCTATATTGGAATGTAGGCCTATTAATAAATCTATTTCTAAAAAATTGCGGTGCCCATATACATTGAAATGGAAGCCTATTAATAAATCTATTTTTGAGATAGATTTTTAGACTTAATTGAAATGTAATCTCTACCATCGAGATCATGAATGTGAAAAAATAAGTAAAATTTAAAACTATAAATAATAATTCTAGTAAGAAAAGATTTGGACCGTTAGTTTCCATTGTTTTTAGATGGAACACCTACTTGCATCCATCTTTAAGATGGATGCTTTACACTTTTTGGACCGCATATATAGTTATGCGGTCCAGCCCACATGAAACAATTTTTCTTTCTATATTATGAGACCATTTACATTTATTATAAGGATATCACAATTGCTATTGAATGTCAAATTAAATGGCTTGGGGTATATCAAGAAATTTGAGAAAATTTTTTGTTTTAAAATTTTGAGTCCAGTCAATGAACTCAATTTAATATTGATAGATAAGAATGATTGTGATCTCCTTGTATTAAAATAAGAAAAAAGTTTATATGGAGCCAAGGCTCTAAACAATCAAATTAGAGCCCACCTCAAAAAGTTCACTAGAAGATATTGGTTTGATGCCCAAATAAGCTTAAATTAATAGCTCAACATCAAGATGCACAGACATGAGAAAACAAATAGATTTCAAGTTTTAAAAATAGTGCATCTTGTAACACATTTTTTTACCGTCAATTTTCATATTTTTAAGTTTTCATATATCTGCTCGATCTATACTATTTTTAAAGATTTAAATTTCTAATTAAAGATGAAAGTATATTTCAAAGGTATCACAAAGATTTCTAGTATTGAAACCATATTTCTCGACACTATTTCAAGGTGGGCTTTACTTGTTTAGAGCCTCAGCTCTATACAAACCGCACTGTTAAAATAAATAGTCTTTTTTATAATTTTCCTTATTTGTCACACTCTCTACGCTTACGTCCAAATAAAGGAATTGAAATTCGAAAACAAAGGATAAATAATTCAGTCATGGCAGTTCTTGACCCTTTCTCTTTATTAATTAAGTTGAAGATGATATTGTTGGCTCAAAACAACTACGTTACCATTCCTGGTCGTGGGACAAATAAGCTTTCTAGACCCCACTAAATCACTTTGTTTTCCTAGGTAGCCTTAAGAACCACTAAACTATTACTTTGTTTAAAACATACTTGACCACTTACTTAATGATGCAACTAATCCATCATTCATAACCCAATCAGCACCTCCATTACATTGTTTGATTATATATGTATTATTCCTTTGAGATGAGTCAGTCAAGCAGTTAATATATTGAACCCAAAGTCTATTGCAGCCCCCCTGGTCAACCAGAGTTTGGTAAGATGTTACATCATTTGATATATGGACAACAAGAAAGAGAGAAGAAAAACTAGGCTAGGACTAGTGTAGGAAAAATCGAGCGGTTCAAATCGAAATCGGGTTAGATCGAAATCGGTTGGTTCCGGTTTCGGCCAATTTTGGTGAACTAGCCGGGTATTTCAGAAAAAAGGAAAATTACTTATATATTCGTTATAGTTTCTGTTAATACCAAAATACCAAATAATTTTTGTTACTATTGGAATATCCGTTTTTTCACTTCATAACAAAAAAAATTTTAAAAAAATACAAGTTTTTTACCTTTTTTCGGCTTTTGAACAATCGAAATGACTGGATTTTCGGTTTTACAAAAATCGAAAATATGCTAATTTCAGTTGTTGAACAACCGAAAATAGCCGGTATCAATTAAGTTTTTGGAATACACAATCCTATTTCGATTGTTCAACAACCGAAAATAAAACATTTTCAGTTATTGAACAACCGAAAGTAAGAATGCAAATTCTAAGCTTCTGTTTTATTTTCGGTTATTCAACAACCGAAAATAGGGCATTTTCAGATGTTGGACCATCGAAAATAGGACATTTTCAGATGTTGAACAATAAAAATATTCAACAAGATATTTTTGGATGTTCAACAAGACATTTTCAGACGTTGAACAACCGCAAATGTTCAACAATACGCAATCTTGTTTTCTGTTGTTCAACAACAACAAAAAATAGCATTTTCGGATGTTGAACAACCGAAAATAGTACTTCATATTCTAGCAAGCTTCTGCCGATTTTTGGTTGTTCAAAAACAAAAAAAAGGTAGAAAAGTCTTTTTTTTTTTAAATTTTCGTTATGAAATAAAAAAAACAAGCATTCCAGTAATAACATAAATTATTTGGTGTTTTGGTAATAATGAAAACTATAACAGATATATACTTAATTTTCCTTTTAAAAAAATATAAAAAAAATTTATAAAATCCCAAAAAAATAAAATATTTTGTTTGTAACTCATTTTTTAATGTTTTTCATCATTTTGACAAAGATTGGAAATTGTTTTGACCATTAATACTTATTTTTACATTTTTCCATATTTGTTTTGAAAATTTTCAAAAATACTCCTGGGTACAAATCTATTTCTTAAAATCTATTTTTTTCATTAATTTTCAACTTCATTTAGATGTACTTTGTTTAATCATGGTTTAAGCACATTTTTTATATTTTATTTTTTAATTTTCTGAACACTTTTTTTGACCAAAGACCTGCCCGGTTAACCATTCGGATTAGATTTTTGCTCCATTGGTTAGGATCCAGAAGAGAGAGATTCTCAACCATATTTGTATTCCTGTACGTGAAACGTAGATACTCTGTCGTGGTGAAAAGATTTCGTGCTTCTGTTGGACTATATTGTTCATTTGCGCGCATGGGCAACTCACGCTATGGATATTTTTTGGTATCCCATGAACAATTGTTCACTTTTTTCCTTTTTAAAGGTAGTTATTTCTACTTCACATTGCAGCTCTAAAATTATTGCATATATGTTAGTACATGAATAAACAAAATAAATAGTCCATAAACAAAGTCTAAAACAGCCAATTTAAGGTTCAAAATGTTTTTTTGGATTCATGATTGTGGCGGTAAAGATTATCGACATGTAAAGTACTAGTTTTTTTAGTTTAGCTCTATACTGGATTTTTGAAATGAGATTCTAATCACAATGATCAATAGACCAGGAACTGAACTGGTGAGGAGTCTGATGCAGTAAAAATCAGCCCGATCGGCAATCAGACAAGTTTGACCAGTCTTTAAAAATATTAATAAAAAAAATTTTTACAAAATCCAGAATTTACTTTGAACCAAACATACTAAGATGACACTTATCGGCGGTCTGACCAATTGGACTACCAGTTCAATTTGGTCATGAAAACTATGCTTATAGCTTCATTTTTAATAAATTAAATCAGTCTTTTCCCACCTGGAAAATGCAGGATCACCTTGAAAACTACAGTTGTATGGGTAATAGAAAAACAATTAAGACAAGACGAATTCGTCTCTAGTTTGGTTTTTGAAGCAGTGTCAAAGGTTGTCAAGGTTATTTTGAGGGAAATTTATCAAAAGTATTCGAAAATGTATTTTGCACATTTGCAACTATTCCAACTCAACACTCCGCATTTTCATATAGTTATTTTGAAATAAAATCAAAAAATATGAATGAAGTGTTAAATTATCCATCTCTTATGAGTAGGGTGATAAATTTCTCTTATTTTAATTGAGATGATGAATCCATTTCAAGACCTATAAACATTGAATTTAGTAAAAATTTCCTAAGAATTCAAAAAAAAATTCTGATCTATTTTCCTAAGACATGGACCACATTATTTTAGAGAGAAAGAAGCTCATAGGGGTATGGGTGAGGAACCTGTGTTTCATCTTGGTCTTTGAGTCAAAAACATGTGGTCTGGATTGGGGTTTAATTTATCCCCAATTGTCTTTCAAACTGACTCAACAAATTTCACATCTATTGGTCATCTTGGCATTTAAGGGGTTTTTATTCCTCGGTCAAGGTTGAGCCCAACCGTTTCTATGGGGCATCACCTTCATGCATGCTCCAAATCAAAACTTGGGTGTTTGTCTCGAATTTTTATGTCTATCAAGCAGGTTCATGGATTTGCGAGAATTCTTTTATTTATGATAGATAACCATGCAAAAAATTGCATAAAGAAAAATAAATAAACAAATTTGACGAATTCGAAAAAAGGTTTTTTGATGTTGGACAAAGAACTAATTGATCATCTCAATATTGAGAAGTATAAAGAGGAGAAAACAATAGAGATAAGTCCTAAAATTAGTACACCTTGTAATACATTATCTAAATTATCTATTTTCAAGATTTTCATGCATTTATATATCTGCTTGATTTGAAGTATTTTTGGAATTCAAAATTTTATGATGAGAAACAAAAATAGATTTTCACATCATCCTAAGAGTTTTCGACACCAAAATTATGTCTCAGGACAAAGTGTAGGGAGCATCTTTACTTGGTTGTTTAAGGTTGCAATCTTATGTAAACCACACACTTTTAAGTTAAGGGCAAGCTTTATATGTTTCCTCTACAATATAAAACTTATATACTTCCCTTTATCCAACCGTCCAGTCAGAATGGAGGGCTAAGATTGCCCCAATCACAATGTCACATCTTTACACTATTTTATTTTTAATGTTTTTTTTATAAACTATTTTGATACCAAATTTTTGGTGTCCAATCCTCTATTAAACTTGCACTAGTAAAAAATATAAAAAAAATATTTTCAATAAAATAAAATGATCAAAATACCCTTAAAATTTTCAAGGGGTATTTTGTTCATTATACTTTATCAAAAAATTATTTTTAATATTTTTTATAAGTGCAACCAAATGAGAAGATGATAGGTACGAAATTTCATATTCATACAATTTGTAAAAAAAAATTAAAAATAAAATACTTTAATACGTCGGATCTAAGATCAAATGGTGAGTGGTTCTCTTGATCAAAATTGGATGGCTGGATGTTAAGGGAAGCTTAGATCTTCTATGCTGTAGAGGAAGTATAGAAACATTTCCCTTAAGTTAATAGGTACTATTATTAATATCCATTATAGAAGTTGGAAATAGTGAGAAAGTATATAGGGATTATGACATCATTGAAGGTATGGCCCTTATTAAAACGGAATAATGGGCCATGAGTCATGTAGCTTACCTTAATTATTTAGGAGAAAAGCTTTAACACTGATACCGATGATCATTCAAGGCTCAAATTCTTTTCAAAAATAAAAGAGATCGTCGCCCTAACTACTTGATATTTTATTTTACCAATATTTTCCTAATAAATTTATTCGTATCTTGTTTTTTAGATACCATTGGATGGGTACTTCATATCTCATTTTTTATGTTTCGCGTTGATATAATTTAGGGGTCCTCTGGGTACATCCCCAAAACGTGAAACTTACCTTATGTGGTGTCGTTTCATCAAGCCTAAATTTTTGCTATCACGAAAAGGGAGATTTTGTTTTTATATAAATGAATTCACAATTGCCATTCAAATCATAAAATAAATTGGGATGCAGTTTCTATAAGGCTTAGTAACAAAAAATAAAAAATCCTAAAGCCTCACCTCTAAATTTCATTCGAAGAGACTTTGGACATGGGAAATTTCTATGATGCTCGAAAATCCATTTTTACCATCGATTATGGAACATGTAGCTCAAATAATAATACAAATCTTGTGGATTTGTGATTACTTTGAAATGGGATCTAGATAATGTGTGATAATATATGTTATTTTTAATACTTGAAATTTTAAAATTTTCACAACCATAGTGGTGAAAGTCAAAATTTGAAAGTTTTTCTCAACAAACATAGCAATTTTCTATGAGTTTTGAAGTGAGGCTTTCTTATTTTGATACAGTTCCAGCCCTAAAAATTATATTTCATAAATTATTTCATAACTTCACAATATTGGCACAAATTCCAATGTTCATCGGTTTTTGCCCCAAAAACTTAACCAAGAGTTACAGGGCACATGGTGAAATGCATATGCCTATAAAAACTAAAAATGGCAACACTGACTATTAATGGCTACTTTTCAAAATTAATCCATTTACTTGGAGAAAAAGATTTTTAATGATGATGACTATTCAAAAGTATAAAATCCATCAAAATCTAACTTCTCCTCTCTTCTTCGGCCTCCGTACCCATCTTTCTTCCTTATTCCTCTTCATTAATTAGGTAAGGTTTGCCTTTATATTTTCAAATCTTTTTATTCCATTTTTTGTCTTTGTTAGATTTCTCGTCTTTGCATTCTCATTCTATCCTTTCTAATCCGCATTGACTTGGCCACAGATGTTTTTTAATTAACCCTCTATTTCTTTTTACGGGAAATTTAGATACTGATTATGTTGTGTCAAGTACAACATGAAAACACGTTTATGTCAAATTATAGGCCGTACCTCTTTCTTTGTTCTTTTTTTATTTTTTTTGCATTTTATTTTTTTTATTTTTATTTTTTATTTTTTATAGCTAAGCCTGTCCAATAAACCCGAATATTAGGTGGGTTTTTTAATTTGAATGAAAAACAACTACCTTCTAAATACCGGGCAGCCATCTCTCTATTCTTTTTACCTTGCTAATACGTATTCTTGGTCCATAAAATCTGTCTCTAAAACCATTCCAAATCTATTGTCTGCCCCCGCTTTCTCTCTGTAGCTCTCTTTCTCTCTTGTCTACCTCTGCTCTCTCTCTCTCTCTATCTGTACGTCTCTTTTCTCTGCATAAACAAAGGAAGATCATCACCCACTCTCGCACCATTATCCTGACATAAAATCTTTCGTTCATTAACAATCCAAAGGAATGAGAATTTTCCATTTTAAAAAGGAGAACCACAGGAATCACATGATATAAAAATACTTCCTCGAGAACCCTCATACATATTCCAACAATGGCCACTGTTGATTGTGATGTCCAAGGCCACTCCAATCGAGAATTACGTAATTCGGCATTTTTGGCTGTCAATTTTAGAAGGGATTTCAAAGATTACAAGTATTGCGAAAATTGCAGTTGCCCATCATTCAGCAGAGGAGTCATTTGCTGTAAATCAAGCGATCTTGGAATATAAAACCAACTGCGCCCTTTGTTACAAAAAAAACCTTTACTGCAACAAACCCCATCATTCTCTTTCTCTCAAACAATCAACAAATCTTCAATGTTTTTAGAGACATAAACCCGGTTTCATCATTCTCAAAGAAAATCCACAACCCGGGAGCCATGGGAACCAAAACAAGAAGCAACAAAAAAACCCATGGACCTTACACTCATTGCTTCTTTGTCGCCTCCATTCTCTCAAGTAAAGTTGCATTCTCCGCTTCCATCCTCATCTTCAGATTCTGGTAATCACAACATAAAAACAACCACCTTTGCCAACAGCTGAGGAACAAATTTCTTTTAATGAACCGAGCAACCATTTTGGTTGCTCTGGTTGTAGAGAGAGAAGAAGGAGAGAGTGTCGTATAGAAGAGAAATGAGGGAAACAAATGGTGAAGTTGGTTTTAGGTTTCAGAGAGCTGTTAGGTAATTGCATTATCGAACGCTTGTTTTCGTTCAAACTAAAAAAACTCATTTCAATGTTCGGTTTACAAGAGGAGATAACTTAAAAAAAAAAAAAAACTTCTCGGAAGAGAGACAGCCGCCCGTAACTTTGGATAAAAGTGTTCCCATATTTTATTTAACGCTGCCAATATGACCTTCACATAAATTTTTCTTTTTTTTATTATTACTATTATAGAGTAAGTAGGTGGGGGAGAAGGACCCTACCTATTTTTCATTAATAAAAATTAAGACAGGACAACTTCATTATTTTTCACATAGCCTTCACTTTCATGTCAAAAACTTAATAACATTAAAAATACTTGCAAAAATCCATTTTGTCATATTCTACCTTGGCAAATTCCCAATTTCCTCAACATCTCAAGGTAATTTGATCTCTATATAAGTGCATACTAACCACCAAGGTTGCAAGAAACAAGAGGGACCATAATGGCTTCTTCCCAGTGGCGTCTACATTCGATGGCCTTCATTATTTCCCTGGCTTTGCTTTCTCAAACTTGCAAGAACATGCCATGGTCAATATTGTAAAATCTCAAATTCAAGAACAATTTTTAGCTTTTGTTTAAATTTTTAACTCATTTTTTGTTTGGTTTTGATCAACAGTTTGGATGAAAGGATTGATGACAAAACTGGAGCCACACAAGACGTGGGGATTATTAAAATGAGGCATATTTTAAAGGCACTAAGAGAACCGGTGGCGAGTCCACTGCCTCCCAGATTAAATCCGCAGAGTCCGTGGTCCAAAGCTCAGGATGGTCCAAACTAATCGCAATGTCAATTATATATATTATCATCATATATGAGACCACATATGGATTGTGTTATTCCTAGAATTATATATAAAAAATGATATTATTTGGAGAAATCTCTAATTGGATGGAACAATTATCGCTCTTGATTTCCTCTTTCTACTGAATTTACGTGTGCTCGTACATTATTCTTAAACGTAGAAAATTTATTGAAAAATATTGTATTTTAATGCTTCTTAATGGTACATTTGTTTCGCTCTTCGGTTGTTGCACAAAGTTTGAGAAATTTTTGTTTTTTTTGTTTTTAACTTTGAGTTTAGTCAATGAAACACTCTCAACCATCGGATTTGAAATCTGACAGACAAGAATGATTGTGATCTACATGTATTAAAAGTAATTGGTCTCTTTATATACTTTTCCCGAAAATAAATGTTGCCAATGGAAAGCAAATGATGTATTGATCATTTCCTAATTAAAGGATAAACAATATTAGTTGCTTTGGAAGTCCAAAGAAGCTCACCACCATGCTCAATTGTAAACAAACGATCAGGAAAACTCCAGGAACTAATATTTAACCAACAGGTCGCTTTAATTAGGGAAAGCATCGTTAAAGGTTGGGGTAGAAGGGGAGGGAGAGGGGCTGTTGGCCCATAATATTATTGCTCACCAATGAAATCCGTGGTCAATTACAAGTTTCATCTTGAAATCATGACAAGATTTTATGTACTTCAAAATTTCAAATATCTCTCTCCTAGAAAAAAGGTTTATACCTCCGAGGGTTATTACGCCCTTATGACAATGTGGGCAATTCTGTATGGCGAGAATCTTCGAATAGAGACTCAAGGGAAGATCTCCTCTTTGGAGAGGAGAATGATGGCTTAGGAGGTAAAACTAAAGTTTGCGAGTTACCATCAAGCATTTCAACCACCTTCATCATACTTAGACGGTCAGCAGCGTTGGTCTGTATGCATCAGAAACCAACCACAATCATCCTTTTTTCCATTTTCTTTTCCTTTCTTTTGATATCTCCCAATTCAAGATCTCCTCCACATTCAAGGTGAGAATATACCCAATCTGGAAAGTATGCCTCGCTAGAATTAGTCGCTTGTTGATCAAAATTCTTTCTCCCACCAACCATTTCCAAAAGCAACATTCCAAAGCTATATGCATCTGATTTATGTGAAACAACCCCAAATAATCTTGAATATACTTCAGGAGCCATGTAACCGATCATTCTTGGCACGCCAGTTAGTGCTATTACACTTAAATTGTTGGAGTATAGCTTTGCGAGACCAAAATAAAAAATCTTGGGGCAAAAATCTTCATCCAACAAAATGTTATGAGGCTTGATGTCGAGATGGAGTGTGCGATTTTCGCAACCACGGTGCAAATACTTGGCCCACGACTTGTACCAAGTGCTACTTTGTGCAGTGTTTCCCAATGGAGGCTGTGGCTTCACGGTTTGTCAAAGAAAATGAATCTTTCAAGCGATCCATTGGGCATGAAGTCATATATAAGTGCTCTTTTCCAACATTGCTCAAAAACCAATAAGGCGAACCACATTTATGTGGTGTATACAGCCAATGGTTGCCACTTCATTAGTAAATTCTGCATCACTACCCTTTGGTTCTACTAGCACCTTTACAGCAATGAGGCGCCCGTCAATGAGTTTACCCTTGTAAACACTTTCAAAGCCTCCCTGACCTAACTTTTCTCTCAGGTTGTTGGTCATTTTCTTGATGTCCTTATATGAGTATCTTGTGGGCATTTAATTTCCATAATTATTAAGGAACTCCTCAACATTCTGGCCCTTAACTCCTTTGGACATTCTTAATGTTCCTTTGGACGTCTTGACAGCTGCTATTGTTACAATTAGTATTGCTCCCATTGCAATTGAAACACATGTAAGAAGAGATAAAACATTTATGAGCAACAATGGCATAGTGGCAAGATGTCTAGCAAGAGTGAGATCTGTGAGATATGGGTAGGAATCAAAAGTTTGTAAGGATAATATCGGAGGATGATAAATAAATTTTTCAAACTCCAACATGGAAGGTCATGCTGGTCCCAAGCCCAAATAAAAGAGGAGGATAGCGTTAGTAGGCGGTCAGTATAATCTACATATTTTCTTGAATCCTAAACTGGTGGAACAAGATTCGTGTAACCAACCCCAAATAGTTGAGGTAAGGATCGGATGATGATGATTATTATTATTATTTAACTTGGTTATTGATTTGGATTATTCATTCTAAATAAGTGAAATTTGCACTAAACATCAAAAATATATCCATCCAATTAGATAGTCATTGGAGAAGTCAGAATAGCTGGAATAATACGGATGATAGACAGAGAGAGAGAGAGAAAGAAGGTCATTGATTTGGATTATTCATTCAAAATAAGAGAAATTTGCCCCAAACATCAAAGATTCGTCCATCAATTAGACAGTCGAAGGTAAAGTTCGAATAATAGGCATACTTTGGGAGAGAGAGAGAGAGAGAGAGAGAGAGAAGAGATTTTTGCTGCCTCTGTCATTACCTGCAAATTAGCAATCCAGATAAACAACATTAGAGAGAGGAGAATAAAATGAGTAACTGATAAAAAAATTAAAAAAAAAATAATTACTACATATTTCTATGTCAAACCATGATGAGATCGCCATGAATGTTTCTCAATAAACCACAAAATTAGATTAGAAAAATGAAGATCTTGTTATACACATCATTTACTTGTTGGGCAAGTCGCAACGAAAAAACTTAAACTTGACAACCAATAAATATAGAGAAGATAGAAATTTCTGACCCCACGAAATGATTCACATTTCTCCAAGATATTACTTCTTTTATGAATTTTTCAGGAGTACTATTATCAAACTCAAGGTCATTGATTTGGATTATTCATTCGAAATATGTACAATTTATACTAAACATAAAAAATCTATCCATCCAATCAGATAGTCATTGAAGTTTAAATATAGACATAATTGGGATGTGAGAGAGAGAGAAAGACCTATTATCAATTACTGGCAAAATAGCATTCCAAAATAAATATTATAAAGAGGAGAATAGAATATATAGTTAATTAAAAATGTTAATTACTTAGTACATACTTATATGTCCAACCATGATGACATCACTAAGAATGTTTCTCAATATTCCACAAAATTAGATTAGAAATATAAAGATCTTGTTATGTACATTGTTGGCTTGGAGGGCGAGCCACAATGGAAACAATAACCTAATAGCTAATAAATATGGAGTAGAGAGAAATTTCTTACCTCGCAAATAATTCACATTTGTCTATGACTTTGCTTCTTTTACGCTTTGACACACTTACTTTTCAAAACTCAGAGGGTGACTTTCTCATCCTCAAGCCAAATTCTTGAAAAAAAGACACATATAAACAGTGCAAATCCTTGAGTCTCAAAGAAGTAGACTCAAGAAATTCATGCGACAAAAGCCAAGAGGAGAGTGTGTCCTAGCCATCTCAAATGTGTCAGTTAAAATCTATTATTATGACTCCAAAATATAGAGGGACAAATTCCTCCTTAAGTTTCATATAATAGAAATAATGGTTTTTTATATAAAACTGGGCTTTGCAAGGAGTTCCAAGGACTTTCATCCCTTGTTATATTTTACATCACACCTCCTTATCAGTCAGGGCACCATTGATTTGGGTCTTGAAGCATATACCTAAAAACTAAGAGACCCAAGTTAAAAGGAATCTAATCCCATATAATAGGGATTAAGAATACAAGATAATTATCAACAGATCTCAACCTTGGCTTAAATTCTAAAAATAAAATTCATTGTCTTCTCCACACGCACCCTATAGGTGTTTACCATGGCGATACATTAATTAAGTGCAAGCATAGCTTGAACTTCTATAATAGAACCAGCTTTGTCAATATATCTGCAACATTCTTTTCAATGTCAATCTTCAATAAAAAAGATATTTCCTTAAGTTATTATCCCATGGATAAAATGATACCTGACATCAATATATTTTATCCTTGCATGATATATTTGGTTCTTTGTCAAATGTATTGTAATAATCCCTTTCTGTTGTAACCTCAAATTACTTACAAGCCCTTTAAGCCAAATGGATTCTTTTACAGCCTTAGTAACTGCCATGTATTTTGTTTCAGTCGTAGACAAGGCAATAACGGTTTATAGCATCAACCTCTAACTGATCGGAGTTCCTACAAGTGTAAATACATAACCTGCAGTAGATCTTCTACAATCCAAATCACCTGAAAAGTCAGCATCAACCACCAAATTCGTTATCTTTATCAAAGACCAGACCTACATCTTATGTACCCCTTAGGTAGCGAAGAATCCATTTTACCGCATGTCAATGCTCCTTTCTTGGATTAGCCATATACTTACTAACAACACTAATGACATGAGAAATACCTAGACGAGTGCAAATCATTGCATACATGAAGTTTCCAACTGTACTCGTATAGAGAACACGTAGAATGTATTCCTTCCAGCATCTGAACTTGGAGATAATGCTGCCGACAATTTGAAATGAGCAACAAGAGGAGTACCCACGGGCTTTGAATTTTCCTCTCGAATCTAACGATGGCCTTCTCAATGTACTCTTTTTAAGATAGCCACAATTTATCCAACTTTCGATCTCTGCAAATCTCCATGCCCAAAATTTTCTTCGCTAAACTTAAATCTTTCATTTCAAATTCTCTGGCAAACCGAGTCTTCAATTTACTTATTTTTGAAGAACTCTTCATAGCAATAAGCATATCATCCATATAAAGCAATAAATAAATGAAAAAACCATCAGTAAATCTCTTAAAATAGACACAGTTGTTATACTTACTTTTGATATACCCGTGTCCAATCATGAATGTATCAAAATGCTTGTACCACTGCCTAAGAGACTGTTTTTACAATGACTTTTTCAGCTTGCAGACATGACCCTCTTTTCCTTTAACAACAAACCCTTCTGGCTACGTCATATAAATCTGTTCTTCTAATTCTCCATGAAGGAATGCAGTCTTAAAATCAAGTTGTTCTAACTCCATATCAAACAATGCAACCATGGCTAGTAAATCTCGATTAGAAGTGTGTTTCACAACTGGGGAGAAAATCTCATTATAGTGAACATCTTCTTTCTGTGCATGACTTTTTGCAACTAAACGCCTTAAACCGATCACCACCAGTCTCAGGTGACTCATCTTTCTTCTTATAAACCCATTGACAGCCAATGACTCTCTTGCATTTAGGCAACTTCACGAGATCCCAAGTACGATTCTTTTGAGAATATTTTATTTCTTCATATGTGGCTTCACTCCACATGCTACTGCCACTATCTTGTGTAGATTCTTTAAAAGTTGATGGCTCTTAGCATGTGGGAGCCAAGCCATCATTTCCTCATAACCGTACTACACCACTGTCTTTTTTATTCTCTTTCTCTTTCCAAGTTGAAGCTCTTTCTCAAGTGGAGTAGACTCAACAACCTCTTCATGGAAAACATCTTCTTCCACTCTCTCACAGGGAATTTCTGACACATATTTTGAAGTATTTTTTAGAGTTGTCAACTTAACTTCAACTGCATCACTATTGCTGCAATTTTCTTTTTCTACATCTTTCTGAATGTGCTTTAACATGGCAGGCTTATCAAATTTAATAAACTTACTGACTTAGAATCTGGGCATCACATTCTATAGCCCTTAACCCTATCCATGTAACCAAGGAAAATACATTTCTTTGATGTAAGACTCAATTTGTCTTCCTTCACATGAACATAAGTAGGACAACTAAAAATTCTTAAATGAGAATAAACAATAGGTTTATCATACCATACTTCTTGCGGTATTTTGTAATCGATTGTTGTAGATGGTGACCTGTTGACGAGGTAACACGCCATATTGACCGCCTTTTCCTAAAAGTCCTTTAGCACATTAGCTTTACTCAACATGTTGCGGGCCTTCTCTAGAAGTGTCTTGTTCATGCGCTGACCAACTCCTTTATGTTGCAGCGTCTCTAGAGTGGTGAAGTGACAAACGATTCATTTGCTCTTACAAAAATTCACAAACTCCGTTAAAGTGTACTCTCCACCATTATCAGTCCTCAAGCACTTAACCTTCTTTCTAGTCTATCTTTGGACCATAGCTTTCCAATATTTGAATGTTTTAAATGCATCTGCCTTTTTCTTTAGTGTGGAAATCCACACCTTCTTAGAGAAATCATCTATGAAGGAAACAAGTATAGAGATCCACTTTTCGAGACAATGGAAAGTATGGCCCCATACATATGAATGAATATAATCAAGAATGCTTTTTGTGGTATGTTCTGATGTGCGAAACTGCATCATACACTGTTTACCATAGACACAGTGCTCATATAAGTCCAACTTGCACTTCTTCATGCCATTGATCAATTGGCGTTTACTAAGTTTCGTCAAAATTCTCTTACCTCCAAATGCATATGCCACAACTGAGTCAAGTCAGAATCACCATCATCAAATACGAAAACTATTGCTTTATCTGTGATAACATTCCCAAGCAACACATAAATTTGGTCTGATGTTCTTGCCTTTCATTACAACCGGAGCACCCTTAAGAATCTTCAAGACTCCACCTTCTCCAAAAAATTTACAACCATTGAAGTTTAAGGTGCCCAAAGAAATAATATTTTTCTTCAAAGCTGAAACGTGTCTAGCATCAGTAAATGTTCTGACAACTCCATCATACATCTTGAGAGTAATTGTCATAGCACCAATGGTCTTGCAAGCTGCATCATCCACCATTAATGCTCTTGTATGTGGTAAACCAAACCCGATGATAGCACATATGATAGGAACATCCTGAATCAAGAACCCACGAGTTTTTAGAGTTGTCAAGACCGACAACACATTATATGTTCCACTTACTCAAGCTTCTATCAAATATATTGGCTGCATCAAAAGCTCGTCTTTCTTTCTCTTTGAGTTCCAACAATATTTTTTAATATGCCTTTTTTTTTTTTGCAATAATTGCAATAAATATTATATTTTCTTGATCTAGATTTGGATCTGGACCAACCCTGTTTTCCATGTCTCTTTCCAGTTCTCTCAACATGTCTCCCTCAAGCCATTAAACCATCTGCATGTGGCAGAACATTATCCTGTCTCGTCCTCAATCATTAAAGAAAAGAGTCGGAGTCATATCTTCCATTTCTATGGTATCTTTTTCATATAGCAATATTGTGACTAGATGCTCATATGAATGAAGGAGTGATGATAACAAAATTATAGCCTTATCCTCATCATCCATTTTAATACCAATATGCAATATTGACAAATAATTTTATTAAAATATTTCTGGTGTTCATGGATATATAGATACCTTCATTCATCCGCAGGGTATACACTTTTTGCTTAAAAAATAATTTATTTGTTAGAGACTTCATCATTTATAAACTCTCAAGCTTCAATTAAAAACTTGATGTCGAATCCTCATTGACGATAGTAAATACCACTGCACTCGAAAAGAACAATCGAATAGTGCTTATAGCCCTCAAATCTAAGTCTTCCCAATCCTCATCAAATATAGATTTCGTTTTCTTGGACTTTCCTTTAAGAGCTTTATGTAAATCTTGTTGCACTAACAAATCCCGAACATTCATTTGCCAAATTCCAAAATTATTTTTGCATTCGAACTTTGCCTTCGAAACATTTATTGCTATTCCGAAAAACCAAAACCAGGCTCTGATACCATTTGTTGTGCGTGAAAGCTCCAAACCTCATAGGGTGATTTTTGACAAATAAAATATGAAAAATATAGAACCGACAAAAACAAAAAACAAGCAACAAAAAAATAAAGTAAGAAAGAAATAACATAAAAAAAAAAAATACCAGATTTTACGTGGTTCGTTACGTATGTGATTACATCCACAGATGAAGACGGTCGATGTTTTTCACTAAATCAAATGAAGAAAATTACAAGGCAACTTACTTGAGAGGACTAGAGATTCAATCTCCCATAACTCATTCTTCTATACAATTTTCTCTCTCTACAAAAACCTTCAAAAGTTTCGCTCTATTTTTCTCGATATTTTGCTCTTTCTAATTAAACCAATATATAGAAAAAGCAAACCACCCAAAAGAGGCATACGTGATGGCCTCCCTTTTTTTCCTAACTTTATCTACTTGTAGACCCAAGGCCCCATCCTAATCCAAGTAAGACTTATCCATAAACTTAGATTCCAAATAATATGCTCTATTTAAAAAATAGTAGACCAAAATTAAAAAGAATCCAATCCCATAAAAGAGGGATCAAGAATTTAAGACAATTATCAACAATATCATAGATGTTGTTGAGACGATTGATCAAAAGAGTGTGCCGAGCTTGTCAAAAATCAGAAAGATGACTTTGGAGATTTTTAGAAAGGCAATTGTATGAGAGAACATGTGGGAAAGAAATAAAAGAACTTCTATTGATGGAATTTCTTTGGATGACGATAGCATTAAAATAAATCTTGCAAATGCTATGGTGTGGGTTTGGCATAAATAAGGTGGGAGAAGGTGTTTCAATAGCGGATCTCGAAGAATTTTATTAATCAATTCCCTACAAAGCGAGGCCTAAAGGGAGATAGATACCACCATTGTCGAGGTGCATTAAGCTTAATTTTGATGAGACTTCTTTAGGGAACCCGTTGGTATTGGTTCTAGTGGCGATATCATTTTTACTATGCGAAAGGGCGGAACTTTGTGCTCTCTTACAAGGTTTGAGGATAATTAAGGAAGGTAAATTAATAATTACTATTTAATAGACTATCTTAATGTTTATAGATATTGGAGTCAGTACTCAGTGCATATTCTATCTTCTGGATCTTATCATTTAGTTTACTAAAATGAACTTGCAATTTAATTGAAAGGCTGCAAAGAAATTTTCTATGGCCAAGTGTGGCAGAAAAAAGGGTGTTCATCTTGTTAAATGGAACGCAATATAGTCGATTTTAATAGTGCATGAATGATGAAGTTGGTATAGAGAATCTTGGTAATATTTCTATATGGGAGGTCAAGGCGAAACCGTATTATTCCCATGCTTGGAAGGGCATTCTATTGGGTTTATCTCATCTGAAAGATAATGTTCAATGGATTATTGGAGATGGTCAGCTTGTGAATTTTTGGGCTGATCCCAGGTTATCAAGACAGTTCATATGAGATTCCTATGGTGGCAGTGTACGTGTGTATCTAGGGGACTTCGTTGGTCAGAAAGTTTCTAATTACATCGACGGATCTCCTCAGTCGTGGGTTCTTCCTTGACCCACATCAGATTCCCTGGTCAGATTATGGGGCGAGGTTGAGAACTACACTATATCTGTACAACTTAAAAATGATTTCTTAGTATGGATAAACTCTGCGAGTGATATGTTTCGATTAAAGAAGCTTGGTATTTTATTCGAAATAAAGGACCATCGCAACCTATTTTTTTGTGCCCTTTGGTCATCCAAATGTTATCCTAGGCCAAACGGTTTTTTTGGCTGGCCCTACACAACTGCTTACCCATTGCTTTTTTTTTAAAACAACATGGTATGGATCTAGATTCTGTATGCCCTTTTAGTAGGAACCATGATTATAGCCTTTGTCATCTCCTGTTTCACTATGCATTCTCACAGGGTGTATGGAGATTAGTTGCATGAGGGTATAGTAAGGGATTCACCCCTGGCATTTCTACTCCTGGTATGTTGGGAAGTTGGTTAGTATTCAAATTTCAATCTGATGGTCTTCTTAAATTTATTTTTATTTTCTTCACAACAATTTGGTTTTTATGGGATGAGTGAAATAGGAGAATTTTTCAGTCAACATCTACAAGAAGGGAACATTTAGTTAAGTGAATTTCGACCCATATTAAGGAGTTGGCAAATGCAAAAAAACTGGGTTTTTCCATTTGTCAGAGAGAACAGTCATTGATAATTTTCGTATCACATGGTGTCACCAGAAGCCTAGATCCCTTATTCCAGTGGCCTCCTTACTTGTGAATGTCATCCATGACCGTTGTTGTGCCCCATGGAAGTTACAAACAGTTACAATTAATTGTCAGAGCTCACTTTTACCACATTTATGCTCAATATCTCATGTTTTTCATGAGGCCAATATGGTAGTCGATGCCCTTGTTAAGAAGATTTTTTTGAATTCTGGAGCTACTATTTGATGCTTTCAACCGTCAGACTTTATTTCTCTGCTTTTACTCTATGATTTGGTATAACTGCTCTATTATAGGGTTGTAAAATAATGAACTATTTTTTTTTTATTTTTTATTATTGAAAAATGGATAAGAGTCTACTCCCCCACTCACTTACATAAAAAAAAAGTAAAATAAAATAAAATAATACAAAACACTATCTTAATGTCATCAATTGGTGCAAGAAGCCCTCAAATCACCGTAGATGATGAGGAGGATTTCGCTTGAAGGATGGACATATGTGGTAATTAGAGGTTTTCTAAATTATACAACGGATTGTCTTTGAAAAGAGAGGATTACGTCTTGATGTGGCACGAGTTCGGGGTGTATGAGCTGTATTAGGCCCCTTTTGTTTTATATTAATAAATACCGGATAGGGCCTTTTACCCTGTTGAGTTTAAATATCTATAATATATATATATATATATATATATATTTTAAAAAGAAAATTCTGTTTCAGATGACCTCTCTTATTATAATGGGAGGTCGAGGTCTTATTTCAACCTTTTCCTTTGTCTACGATAAATTTCTCAAAATTTTGAATATGCTTTCCGTTGTTCCCCCAAGGAGAGAGAAAGACCGAGAGGAGAGAGAGCTTGGTGTTCATCCTCTCTCGCTCTCTCCAACACGGCAGGTGAGAGAGCATGAGGGTTTCACACGATTATAATTATCTTGTGGAATTCTGTTTATTTGGAAAAGCGAATATCATTTTCAACGCGGAGCTGCACAAGTCTTACAATCCGGAAGTTTTTTTTTTGTCTTTTTTAATACATGTGTGTGAGACTTTATAAATACAAATTTTCATTGAAGAGTAAGTTTTGTAAACAAAAATTTTATTCCCCGTCTGCCATGGTTTTGACCAATGGTTTAAAAACTGGATCGGTGACCTGGATCGGGCTTTTCAAAAAACCGATCCAGATCGGCGAATCAGCGATTCGGATCGGCGAATCGGCGATCCGGATCGACGAATCGGCGATCCGGATCGGAATCGGGTGAATCGGTCAGAATAAAGCTTCAAAAAAATCCGAAAAAATTATTAAAATTCATTATAAATATTGTTTTTTAAGAATTCAATAAAAAAATGAGGGTACTCCATTAAGAATTTTCATGTTTTTGCATGCACTAGGGACACTAGTGCATGCAGAAACTTCTCCCTTAACTCCTGCCAAGTGTTGCTTGAACCTATGTACCCCACTACTTATCACTCTTTGACAGTAATTACAAATAATTTTGTCTTTCTTGTTGGGATCAAGTCTGACCCATGTTGCCATGCAGGGTCTTCTGTAGATCTTGACATGATTCAACTGTTTAAGATGTAAAAAGTTTAAATTAACCTGACAGTTCAAAAAGAAAAATAATCACCATATGTAGTGATAATATGTTGCGGTAGTTCATGTAGTCATATTCGTTGTTATTTGTTATTGCAAAATACCTTTTTTGACAATAATATTTTCGTACATATCAATTACAAACATTTAGAATAATACAAAATGCAAGCTCCAAACATGGCTACAACTCAATTATCAAGAACATACATTTTTTGCATTAAAAAATTAATAATAAAAACAATTCTTCAAAGAGCCGGCTAACATCAACCATCCAACTAAAAAATCCATGAACAACAGATAAAAAAAATACAGTTTTGTATTGAAAATATAATAACATGCATTTTTTTGCATAAATAATCCATCAACATACAATTTTTTCAACAAAAACTTTAACAATAAAAATTTAAAATATGGTTTAATACCTCATGATAATTAAAACCTTGTCACGATTTTCACATCTTTTCGGAAAATCATCATTTTTCAAAAAATTCGATCATGGAAAAAAAAAAAAAAAAATTACAGCAAACTCAAACAATAAAAATTAAAAATTGGGTTTAAATGTTTAATACATCATGATAATCAAAACTTTATCACGATTTTCACATCTTTTCGAAAAATCATCATTTTTCCAAAAATTCGATCATGGATAAAAAGAAATAAAAAAAAAAAAGTACAGCAAATTTTCAAAAAATTCGATCATGGATTAAAAAAAAAAATTAACAAATTTTCAGAAAGTTCGATCATGGATTAAAAAAAAAAAATCATAAATTTTCTAAAAAATCGATCATGGATTACAAAAAATTCGATCATGGATTACAAAAAATTCGATCATGGATTGCAAAAAATTCGATCATGGATTACATAAAATTCGATCATGGATTACAAAAAAAAAAAAAAAACATAAAAAAACAAAAAATTCGATCGTGGATTACAAGAACAGAAAAAAACAATTTGATCATGGATTACATAAAATTCGATCATGGATTACAAAAAAAAAAAAAAAACATAAAAAAACAAAAAATTCGATCGTGGATTACAAGAACAGAAAAAAACAATTCGATCATGGATTACAAAAAATTCAATCATGGGTTAATAAAAAAAAAAAAAAAACAAAAAATTCGATCATGGATTACAAGTAAAAAAAACAAACATTTCGATCATGGATTACAAAAAAGTCGATCATGGATTACAGAAAATTCTATCATGGATTACAAAAAATTCGATCATGGATTACATAAAATTCGATCATGGATTACAAAAAAAAAAAAAAAAAAAAAAAATTCGATCGTGGATTACATAAAATTCGATCATGGATTACAAAAAAAAACAAAAACAAAAAATTCGATCGTGGATTACAAAAAAAGAAAAAAACATTTACATCATGGATAACAAAAAATTCAATCATAGATTACAAAAAACTCTATCATGGGTTACATAAAAAACAAAAAACAAAAAATTCGATCATGGATTACAAAAAAAAACAAACATTTCGATCATGGATTACAAAACATTCGATCATGGATTACAAAAAATTCTGTCATGGGTTATAAAAATAAAAAATAAAAAATAAAATTCGATCATGGATTACAAGAAAAAAAAACAAACATTTCGATCATGGATTACAAAAAATTCGATCATGGATTACAAAAAATTCTATCACGGGCTACAAAAAAAAAAAAAAAAAATGTTCTTCACAGAGTCGTTTTACATAAGCGATTTTAACTCAAAAATTCACCTCTAAGTGAATAAATTACATCCAATTGAGTATATTTTCTGATAAACAACAATATAAGGAATCAAAAACCTAAATTTTTAACACATTATTTCTAATATATCATGAAAACAAAATCAAAAGGCGGAAAAAAAAAAAAAAAAACAGCGGAATTTGGTTCCGCAGACATCTCACTGTTCATATCAAATTTCTTGCTGTAATTGACTAGATTACGTAAAATTGAAAATTTTAAATCATACTAGACACAATAAAGATTAAAAACCCTAATTATTGAACTCATTTTGTTCAAAATATGCCGTGAAATAAATCAAATGGCGGAAAAAAAAAAAAAAACCCAAAGTTCTTACCTGTTTTTGTGAACCGAAGCCTTCAATCTCCAAAAAACTCTGTTTTTCTCAACGATTATCACAAATTAGTAATAAAAGGTTTTGATTCACAGCTTTAAGATCAAAATTCCTACAAATTTTGAAAGATTCATGCCCTATTTGGCATGAAATTTCAGAAAAGGCGGAAACCCTAAACCCCGAAATTTTCGTGATCCAAAAGCAACCAATTTTTCCACCATTTAATTCTTGAAAAAGCTGAATAAAGCTGTTTACAGCCTGCAAATCAGATCACATGCCAAAAAAAACAAAAAAAATGATCAAAAAATGACAAATTTGAAAGAATCCGTGAAGAACACTGTGCAACCCGTGTTCTTCACGGACTCGCCGATTCCGCACAGTGAATCGGCGAGTCACTGTGCGGAATCGTCCGGTTCTCTCTTGAACCGGACGATTCCCGATTTTTGAAACGATCCGGTCGGTTTTCGTGAAATCCGAGTCGAACCGGGCGAGTCCGGTTCGACTCGGCGATTTTTTAAACGCTGGTTTTGACCTTCGAAGTTTGAGGCCAGAGCTACTGTACCACTGTTGACCCTTGTTTTGAAGTCGTATAATCAATCACAGTTATATTAGAATTTTCCTAACATGTTGCTTGTGATCAGATGGAGATAATCTCACATTACATTTTGCTGCTCTGGTTTATCTTCATCTCTATTTAAATTCAACCCAATGCTTTCGCGCTGCTTCATGCTGCTCTTCTTACTCCTTGTCACTTTTAATGGCGAATTTGCTTCTGCAGATGCACAATCCCAAGCTTGTTTCTCGCAAGTTTGTGGTGGTTTCAATATCAGTTACCCATTTTGGTTACAAACAGAGGATGGAGCTTACTGCGGCTACGAAGGGTTCGAGATCAAATGTTCAAAAGCAAGGCCTATTTTAGATCTTAACTCCGATGCATACTTTGTCAAAGGAATCAATTACAATTCAAAGACTCTTACTGTAATCGACACAGAATTGGAGAGCAATGCGTGCCCACGACCTGAAAAAAACGTTAGTTTTGGCAATTCACCCCTTACTTATGCCCCCCAAGACACTGAGTTGTTCTTCTTCTTCAATTGCTCAAATGATATCATAGTTGCCCCTCCGTCAGGCTATCTATTACCCTGCCTCGTTAACTCTGATAATCATTCCTCTTATGCTTTTCTCACCCGACCCGCAATGGCCAATTTATATGATCACTGTGAAGAGGTGGTGGTTGTTCCTATATTGGAGAGTGCAGCATCGGACTGGTCTGGTGGTGTTGGTGGGGTGGTGGATAAGGGGTTTAATTTGACATGGGGCTCTGATGACTCTGGTTGTATCAGTTGTGAAAACTCTGGTGGGAGCTGTGGTTACAACACGAGTACAGAGAGCTTCGTCTGTTATTGCAAGGATCGACCACACTCAAGAAACTGCAGTGATGGTATGCTCTGTTAATACCTGGTTTAATTCTTCTTGGTTTCATATTGGCCTGTTCATACTAAGTTTTAACTGTTCTCGTTCCTGCTTATACCCATATTAGTACTTGATTTGGTTCTTGATGTGATTATGCATCTAGTTAATAGTAATACCATTGTTTCTTGACTTCGGTTCTCGGTCCTGGCCCAAGCCGAATAATTCAGATGAGTCCGAGTGGATCTGTCAGTATTGTTAATTCTTTGTACCCAAATTTGATTTGGTCTTTGCTAATTCTTGCTTTAGTTCTCATGATGAGTCTGTTAATAGTTTCATTCATGCTAGAGGACCTGCCTGTTAGTGCCTAGTTTAACTCCTCCTTTTATGACTGGTGCTAAGCCTGTTGACCCAATTTAACGTTTGTTTCCACATTGATTAATTTGAGATCCTTTAGATTTTAATGTGGGTAATGTTTAATGCTTGTGATTCTGGTAGCTGGTTGGTCGAAAATCTGTTTCAGGTACACCATTAAAAACCTTTTATTTTTCCCATCTGATAAATGAAAGAACTAAAACCTGCAAAAGGGTGAAATGTAGGGAAAATAAATAATGCAGAAAGGTAATTGGGTTTCTGGTTAAATTTTTTGGTCTTCTATTTGAAAAGTAATAAGGGAAATCGCAACAGCCATTAATTTCCTTCTTCTTGACCCACGAGTCTTTTTTTTATACGGTTTCGGCACCGAAATTTCACAAGTTGATTTCGATCAATTGTCATCCGATAGTGTTCTCATTTAATGGATAATATTCTCTTGGGTCGTCACCTTTCAGGCTTAAAATTCCGGGTGCATCTCTCATCCTCTTGGTTTTGATTTGTCTAAACAATGTCGAAACCTAAACTTCTGACCCTTCTAAATTCAACAGATATTTTGGGATAAGGTTTGAATTCTCCCTTGCTGTTCATATGATAAATGAAGAACAGAAATAGACTTTGAGATTTCCAAACCGTTGAATGACAACAAGATGGGATCACAGTATCAGACCTCTCTACCCCTCTCTCTCTCTCTTTCTCTCTATATATATATATATATATATAATAATTACTCAGAAATGTCGATTATTAGTTTACAAATTATCTTTATGATTCTTTAATTAACTTGAAGTTAGGAACACCTCAAAGCGAAGTTTTAATTGGTGGAGTGTATATTAGGCCACCGTTGGAATTTGTCCTTTTGAAATATTATATTTTTTTAGGGTAAATCATAGGGCTGGCATTGGACCGGACCGCCGGCCTAGCCTAAAAAAGTAGGTTATGGGATGAAAACAGTTGCCTGAGGGCTGGGCTAAGGCTAGAGCCGGTTCGGTTTGACGGGCTTGGGCCTTATTTTTTTCTTCTTCCTCTTTTTAGTTTTTCTTGCTTTTGGCCGAACCTGCCATGGCTCGCCCGGCCGGTCGCCACCCTTGGTTTTTCATATTGGAATATTATAGAAAATATATCTATCTGGAAGGGCTTTCTGCAGAGACAGCGAGGGAAATGAGTGCTCACACGCCTGTCAGCATTGGACCTTGTCATTTCGAGAGACTTTGTCACCATGAAATTCAGAAATTACCAGTTCTTTTAAGAAGTTTCTCTTAGAAGACACTTTGTTAACATTGAATTTAAGAGAAGGTTTGTATTGTGGAAATGCAAAAATAATTATTTTGTATGATTAGGTGTGGAAATATTTTTATATAAAGGAGTCATGTGTGTTTTTTCACACCAATTGACAGTTAATAGTTGTAAAAATATTCTCGCATCTAACTACATGAACAAATTTTTTTATACAAAAATATTTCTCCATAAATAGTTTCACAAAACCAAATGTGCCGTTAGGTAAAAGGAAAAGTTTATATAGAACCGAGGCTCTAAACAATCAAATTTGAGCCACCTCAAAAATTTCACTAGAAGAGGTTGTTTTGATTTCCAAATATCCTTAAATCAATCATCTCGATATCAAGATCCATGAACATGAGAAAATGGATTTGGAGTTTTGAAAATTATGTATTTTATAATGTATTTTTTGACCATCAATATTCAAGATTTTCAAGTTTTAATAGATCGAAGCTTTAAACTTTATAAATAAAAATGAAAGTATATTTTAAGCCTATCACAAATATTTTCAACATTCAAACTACATTTCTCAATACTATTTGAGAGCAGGCTCTAATTTGATTGTTTAGAGCCTAGGCCCTATACAAACCGCACCCATAGATAAATAGACTAAAGAGGGACTCCTCTTCTAACAAGGTCAAGCCCTTATATTGGAAAATATACTAAACATGGACTCTTCTTTTACCAAGATCTAGGTGAACCCGCTCCGAATACCTTGTTATTTTAAAATATTATATAATATTTTTATGTATAAATTTATAAAAGTTAGTATAATAATATATACATACTCTTTGATCTTCTTTTGGCACTCTTTATATATATATATATATATATATATCAACCATTTTTATGTTATATATAAAATATAAAGGTTATATATATTAATATAGATTATTTTATACATGCTTTTCATTTTTTTTACAAATCTTCTTATTAAAAAGTTGATAAATTATTGCCCAAGTGTTTTTGGTAATTTTTAGTAATTTTTGGTACACATTATTAAGTAATTTTTAAATTTTTAGCTATTTTTCTACTTTTATGTATAATCCGAGAGGTCTTCTAAATAATTTCTGGGTCCGGGGCCCGAGATCTAGACCCGACCGGGTCTAGATATCTCATGTATGAATTTCGGGTCGGGTCGCGTCTTGATCCAGCTCCAGGCATACCCAGACCCAACCCGACCTATTCCCACCCCTATTTTTAAAAGAACCCAAATATTCTCACTTTATAGGCAATAAACCCAACCTGGTCAAACTATGGCGGCTCGACGTATTTTTCCTCTCCATTAATGCAATTCAAACCAGCTCCATCACTCGCCAATCTCCTCCAATAACCGAGCACAACTTCATACGAATGCGCGTTTCAAAGTAAAAACCCATTAAATAATGAATGAGGAAGAGATCGTCGGGTTGCATCCATCGAGCTTTCTCTCTCTTCTCTCTGCTTCTTCAGGTCGCATCCATCGAGCATTCTCTCTGCTTCTTCCTGTTCTTGCCACCATGCTTGGGTTTCTCTCTCTAAGCACCCACTTGATGCTTGGGTTTCTCTCTCTAAACACCCACTTGCTTCGTTCAAGACCACCTGTTGCTCTACTTGTTTTCCTTCCTCTCTTTTGGGTTCCTGTTTTCTCTGCGGATTCCCGGTATGAGGCCTGTGGCGCTTACGATTGTGGTCTCATTAGTATCCGCTACCCTTTCGCGGTCGATGACCAGCGGCCTGAATTCTGCACTTCTAGTGGCTTCAATCTCAATTGCACCAACAACACCCCCCTCCTAAACTTGAACAATCAATTATACCAAGTGACACATATCGATTACCAGACTAGCACCATTTCCGTAGTAGCTGAAAGCATAATTAACACTACGGAATGCCCCAATCCTAGACATAATGTCACCCTCGACAATTCTCCATTCCAGTACTCCGCTGGAGTCATGACGCTTCTGGTTTACACGGATTGTCCTGCATCGCTTCGTAGCTTGCCACCGGCGACTTGCCTCGGAGAAAATTCTTTTGCCATGCCTTCTGGCGCGGCTTATCCAGATGATTATCGACGTTGTCGGTTTTTGGTGGAGGTTCCAGTTTTAGAGAGGTCGGATTTGAGACTTTCTTCCGACTCTTATGCAGCAGTTGTGGAGGCGGGTGTCATGGACTGCAGATGGGTGCGCACCGTGCATGGAGTCGGGTGGCCGGTGCGGATATAATCAGAGCCCGCCAGTATTCATGTGTTTTTGTGAGGACCGGCCTTATCCTGACGCATGTCGTCCACTTGATACCAGTAAGCCCATCCCTAACCCATTCTCTTCATTGCTTGCGCTGAGAAATAGGAAGCATTAGATAGAGCTCTTCCCCATAATGCTTTTACAATAACCAAAAGTAAAACCTTTCAGTAATTTAGAATCTCATCTCTGTTTTGGAAAATTAAGCTATAAGAGGATTCAGTAACATTCCCAACATACCCAAACTTTTGTCTGAAATTGCCCTGTTTTTTTGTAGTTTGTGCTTGTTATATGTCCTATGTGACTACTGCTTTGTATTTGTTGTAAGGCTCTAGATGCCCAGGTTTTAGTTATTTCTTTTCACTCTTATTGGTGAAGTGATTGACTTGCAGATAAAGTTTTTCATATTGTGATGATCTACAAAATGCAGTACAGTTGTTGCTTTCATTCCTTTGGATTGTCTCCTTTCCATCCTGGCAATCCAAATTTAAGTTCAGGTTGCTTGAATATGTGAGAGAGCAGAATGAAAAGGATGTGTTGTTCATTGTCAAGGATGAGAGAGAGAGAGAGAGAGAGAGAGAGAAGAGAGAGAACCTATTTCGTATTCATGTATACATACATATAAATCATTTACAGGTCGTGTATGTATGGTGCCTTGTCCATATGTAGGTATCTAGTCATAGACTCTCTCTTCTTTAGCTTTGGGCTATGGTCTTCATACCCAGGGATGAGGAGCATGAGTTTTAGTGAGGACCCAAATCTATTCATTAAGAATTACCCAACCACTGGAAACCCCTTTTGTTAAGGTATATGAGCGTTAGCTTTACAAATAAAATGCTAAAATGCCTTACTTTTCATTAACGTTTGCACTGATTATTTCAATCCTTGGTATCACTGGTCAATTTCCTCCTAGGGTCCTCACAATTGGACGTGTGGCTTTATACTCCTAAAGAGAAAGCCCAAATTCAACTGTTGTATGGTTAAAAGTAAAATGCAATTAATGAGTAAGAAAGCGATCTTTCAGTTGGGCTACCCTTTGAGCATTCTCTTTCTACTCCTGGTTTCTCTCTCTTGCCACCATAAAAGCTACCAGGCTTAGATTTATCTCGCTAAACACTCAAGTATTTGACTCAGGTCTTGTTGCCCTATGCTTCTTGTTTGCTCTCTTGGGATGTCCTGTCTTTTCAGCAGATTACCAGTATAAAGACAATTGCAGTCCATGATCACCAGCCAGTTATTTTCACTTACAATGGCTTCAATCGCACCTGCAAGGACTACATCCCCTTTCTTAACCTTGCCAAACAAATATACCAAGTAAAAGATATCATTCACCAGCCTAGCACCATTCCCATAACTGCTTAACTGCTAAAGAGAAGGTAAGGAATGCCCCAATCCTGGTCATAATGTCACCCTTGACAATTCCCCGTTCATTAAACGTCAGAAATGCCCTCTGTCCTTGGCGTCAGCAGTTTCAGTTTCTTGACTTGGAGACTCTTAAGCAACGCCTTGTGGTCTGGCTTATCCAAATGAATGTGGAGTTTGTAAGCCACTGGTGGATGTTCCAGTGTTGGAGAGGTTGGCTTCGAGACTTTTGTCTTCTGGGGGTTACACAAGGATTGTGGAGGCCGGGTTCAATCTGTCATGAACTGCAGATATGCGCAAACAGTGCATACGGTCGGTTGGCTGGTGCGGATCATATAATTGACCTGATTCCAGTAAGCCCATCCCTACCCAATTCTCTTCATTGTTTGAGCTAAGGAATAGGAAGCATCAGATGTAGCTCTTTTCCATTATGACTTTCCAACAACTAAAAGTAAATAAGATAATCTTGCTGAAACTAAATATTCCCTATATACCCCAAAGTTGTCTGCTTGTCTTGATGTTTTCCTAATTTTGTAGTGCGAGTATAACCTCAGAATGATCGTGTGGCAGTTATCTGATTCCTTTGATTTTTTTTAGTGGAATGAATCCCAACAATTTCAGATCTAATGATCCGGTTATCAAATTTGTTTCTAGTTTATTATATATTTGCTGGCTTTGGTGAAGCTCATTGTTAGTGTGAGAAACTTCCACCCAACCATTGAAATAGAGATTTGAAATTCATTTATTTTGCCAAAGTTTACACTGGAACTCCAGGGTTGCATTGATAGGACATTATTGGAGAGAAAATTTTGATTTATCCAACTTTCCGAATGAGTGGTCCATATTTCCTTTGTTCTTCTAACATGCCTCAAGAGTTAAGGCCTCTCTCCTTTTATTATATGTTTTTTAATTTTTTATTCTGCTATATAGATAAAGGGTCAAGTCTTCCTTGACTCCCAAGGGGCAGAGCTCCCATATTTTAAGTCTCTAGCCTTAAGTGGTGTGGGTGCGGAGTTTCTCATCTTGAACATCACTCAGTGCCTCACTCTTGCTCAATAATCATCATCCCACACAGTGGTGAACTCCTCCCTCTCTCTCTCTTTCGCACAAACTCACATGTTCACACATGGTGAATCCCCAACAGTTTAGAGCCACCGGTGCTGCTATGACTACATGCTTTCTGTCTCTTCTTCTTTCTTGCATTCTCTGTCAGGGTGATGATCTTAATATTTACAAACCCTTTGCTCCTTTCAATTGATCGGGCATACAGTATAGAATATCCTCTCTGCTGCTCCCAGTCCAGGATTCTGTGGTTTCTCAGAACTTATTGCCCGGGGTTAAGCCAACCACCAGCTATCAAATTCATGGACAAAAACATTGATTTTAACTACGTATTGTATTATAAGCACATGATCCACATCACTATTCCTGTATTCGATTGAGTACTTTGACAATGGGAATCGTTTCGTCCCCTGACAATTCCCTTCCGTACCACATTGAGGGTTTCTACCTTCCTTGCTCCTATGTTTACATCAGCATCTCAAGTGTTCGAATTACACTGAAAACATTAACCTCACTGAAAACTTGAGGGTTGGAAAGCACCACAAGTTTTACTGCAGTTATAATCTTAAAATGTAGGAAGTTTATGTCTTCCACCTGATTCTTCTTGGACTCCACATCGTCTGCGACGATCCAGTCTTGAGGCTATGAAAGATGGCATTCAATTCTGGAGATCTGAGATGATTTGAGAGACGGGAATTTCCCTTCAATGGGAGCAATTTCCTTCAGAGTGCTTGAACCGCACGAGTTCTGGTGGTTGCTAATGCCACTGAAAGAACCACAACTGCTTGTCTCCCAAAGATGGATAACCTAGTAGGGAAGCCTGGTGAGGTATCCTTTCACAGATGACTTTCGTCATCTCATTATTCTACTGTGTTGAAGCATTTATGATTCTTTGGTAGCGAACCTCATAAATAGCTTTCAGTTTTAAGTGAATTTTATAAGACAGACTTGATTTTGCATCAGCATGATGCTTCTTTGGCATTTTTGTTATTTTTATGATCAATGCCTGTCTATTTTCAAACAGGTCACGTCAATTTTCTTGTCACTTTAGCAACTGTGGATAGATACATTGAATAGGAAACATGTAGATTGAACCCTGGATTGGTCTTCTTTCCTCATCTTACTCTGTTTCTGTGTTTGATATATTAAGCACCTCATGTTGCTGTAGAATTTCATGATAACATGCTGATAGATACATAGTCTCATGAGTTCGAAGATCGAAAATGGGTGGACCAAAAGGCTTTTACAGTAACTTGATGGTCTTGTTGAAAGAACATGCCCCATGCTCACCGTTTTTGTGAATCATGAGCCAGCCTCTGAGTTGTCCATGCTCACCTTGCTGAAAAAGGGGGTCCCTGGTTATCACCAAAATAAGTTTTATCATCAATCTAGTTGTAATGGTTTCAATCTAGACGTTAGACCATGTTTTTATCATCAATCTGGCGAAGATTTGTTAAAATTTGTTTGTTCTATTTATTGGAAATTGCATTTTCCAATCCTTATGCACCACATTCACTTTTCATATACAAGGAGCCGATTGCTCTTTGCGATTTGAATAGAAACAAATGCCTTTATGGTACAATCACTATTAGAAAATAAAATGCTTTTGTTGTTGAAAAATGTAATAGTAATGGTTTTCAAATCGTGTCTAACATATCACAATGTTATGTAATTGCTTGTAACTTAGTATTCATGTATTTTGAACCACGTATAACCCTAGTGAGAGAGAGTTTGAAGTGTATCCTGTTGCAAAGCAAATAACTTGATAAAAAATTGCATCGTAAAATTTGCTTGATAAACTGCTGCATTATGGCACTAGTAATTGGGTTTCTTTGGATATCTTCTTCCTTTACATAATGGGTTGTGTATAAATCAAGGTTGCTGCATTTCTTTGAATAACGTAGATTAATGGGCTCCTCTCTTTCTTAGGTGTTTGAAAACTTGTGAAGTTTAGTTTCTATTGCTTACTAGCTTGTTTGTTTCTATTCTTGAATTTGTTCTTCACTCAATGGTTTTATTTGTTCTCATTATTTATTGAAATTGCTTTACTTTTTTTTTTTTTTTTAGAAATTGCTTTACATGTGGTGTCGTCCCTTTTTCCTTTTTTGTTGATAAAATGCTATAGGACTTTGTCAATACATCTGGTGTGGGAATTTTTTCCATGAGTAGATAACTATGGGAATATTAGTTTTTTTTTTTTCCATGAGTAGATAATTATGGTTATCAAACACAGAAACCAAGAACTTCTTTAACTTCCTAAGTGGTTATCAAACACAGAAACCAGGAACTTTTCTAACTTCCCAATGGTTATCAAACACAGAAACCAAGTAGTTCTTTAACTTCTCAGGAGGTTATCAAACACAGAAACTGTGGACTTCTTAAAGTAACTTCTATCTTCCCAGCAAAGAGGAATTTCTAATTTACAGTTCATGAACTTGCTTCCAGTTATCAATCAGGCCCTATATAAACCTCACCCTTAAATAAAAGAAAATTGTTTCATGCGGGCTGGATCACATTTCTACAATATGCCGTCCATAGGTAAAAAGCATCCATCTTAGAGATGGATGCAAATAGGTGGTTCATCTAAAAACAAATGTAATTAACAGTCCAAATGTTTTTTTAATATAATTATTATTTCTATTTTTCAAATTTTTTTTTAATATTCATGATCTCCATGTTAAAGATTTTATATTCACTAAAAACTAAGATCAAATTATATTTAAAAATATATTTATTGCCAAGCCCGTATTTCTACAATATGCGGGCTGGCCACATAAAAACCATGTCCTTCAATAAAGGAAAATTGTTTCATGCCGGCTGGACCGCATTTCTATATATGCAGTCTAGAAATTGTAAAGCATCCATCTTTAAGATGGATGCAAGTAGGTGTTCCCTTTAAAAACAATGAAAAGTAACGGTCCAAATGTTTTTTTACTAGAATTATTATTTATAGTTTTTAAAATTTGTTTATTTTTTCATATTCATGTTCTCTATGTTAGAGATTACATGTCCTTAAAAATTAAGTCTTAAAATCCATCTCAAAAATAGATTTACTAAGAGGCCCGCATTCCTACATATTCGGGCTTGGCCGCATAGAAACCGGGTCCTTAATAAATAAAGGAAAAAGTGTATATAAGGATGCTGAAAAACCCTTTGATTGATCATCTCGACATCGAGATGTATGACTATGAAAAATAAAAATATTTCAAGTCTTAGAAATAGTGCATTTTACAACATATTATCTATACCGTCCATTTTCAAGATTTTCATTTGCAACCTGAAACAATCCAATCCGGCGCAACTTCAAATTTTGTCCTAATATATAGTTTTTTTAAAAAACACTTCTTAGAATTATCTAAAAATCTATTTTCATGTCTAATTATAAAATTTTAAACTTCAAAAATGGTTAAAATCAGATATATAAACATATGAAAATCTTGAAAATGGACGGTATGGATAATGTGTTGCAAGAGACGCTATTTTTAGGACTCAAACTCTTCTTTTTTTCATACTCATGTTGAGATGATCAATTAGGGCGTTTTCAACATTAAAACTACTTTTTTCAATGGATTCTTTAGGTGCATCTTTATTTCTACATTTTAAGGTTGCAACCTTACATAAACTTTTTTTCGACTCTGGGGCCAGAAGCCAACCTCTTGTTTTTTCTTTTTGTTTTTTTTTTTTTTTTTTTTGTTTTAAGTAAATGGCTTAACAGTCAAGTCCAAAGTGTTCAAAATTTTAAGCTCTCTCTCTCCTGTTTACATATATGCACATGAATTTGGCCAAGCCTATAACTCGCTTACTCTCTCTCTAGAAGTGACTTGCGGTTGACGATCTCTCTAGGATTCTAGAGGTTATTACCAGTTGGTTTGTGTTGAATTCTGTTGAGGGCACCTCTTACACACTGATTCCTTCATCTTCTCTCGGTGTCAGCCATGGCTGCTACTCTACCTGCTTGGTTTCTCGCTCTTCTCTTTTGTTGTATTCTCTCTCGAGGTTACGATTTTAATCCTTATGAAGAATGCGCTCCTCTCAATTGCTCGGGCATCAATATACACTTCCCATTCTCTGCTGCTTCCAGTCCAGAGCTATGTGGACTCTTCAAAATTGATTGTGGAGGGTTAAGCTCCCCAACCACTATCAAATTCCTGGACAAATCGTATGATGTTAAGAACATATCCTACCCTGAGCGCACTATCAATATCACTGCTCCCTTATCTGATTTCTTTGACAATGGGAAATGTAATTATTTCCTTCACAAAATTACCCTTCCAGACCACATCGAGGGTTTCCATCTTCTTTCCTCCTATGTTAATATCAGCATCTTCTACAATTGTGATACTCACTCTTCCTTCAATAACCAAGAAACCATTTGGGCCTTTAAAGGGTGCGAGAAGAACCAGGAGATTTATTACACTGATAAACAAGAAATAGTAAATAATTTAACTCCTCCATCTGCTTGTTCTTGGATTCAGTATCCTGTGCTAGAATCCAGTCTTAAGGCTATGAAACATGTCAATAGATCCTGGACCCTTCTGGAGCTTTTAAAGGAGGGTATTGCCCTTCAATGGGAGCAATTTCCTTCAGAGTGCTCAAATTGCACTAGTTCTGGTGGCCGCTGTGCGTTGAATGCCACTGATAGAAGGACGACTGCTTGTTACTGCAAGGATGGGGAAGCTTGTGACAGCGGTATTCTTCTATGGTTGATTTCATTCTTATCCATGTTCGGTTTCTTCCACAGTTCTTTTATAATTTTTTTAAAGAAATTTGTCGTGACATATATAGTTCTTTGGTTACTTAGCTCTTATATTGCTCTTGGTTTTTGTGAAATTGATCATATACTGGATTTTTTATCAGCATCATTATTGGTGAACTTTATCAAACCAAACCTAAAAATCCTAATTTCAATAATTCATTCTTATAAATAAAATTAACAAAAATAAAATTAAAATTATTAGCCACTAGATTTTGATCTGCATTAATTTTTGTTGATATTTTTTATCAATTACTTGTGGCATTCATGATTCGTGAGTAGCTTACCTCATTGCTTTTGTGAGACCATATAATTGTTTTTGGATTGGCAGGATGTTTCTTTGGTTAACCGTTAACCACATAAAAAATGCTGGTTTTACGTGTCCTGATTAGTTTGAATGGGAAAGGGGATCAAGTTATTTTGCATTCTCGAAAGAGGTTTTGTGCAGGTCACCAGGTCCAAGTAAATTCTGGGTTCAGGTCCGGATCCAGGTATTTTGGATTCGACTGGGTCCAGTTCTGGGATCAAGGTATTCTAGGCTCGACCGGGTCCAGTTCCGGGTCTGGGTCCCATGTATGAATTTCAGTCTAGGTTCAGCCGTACTAGGACCCTACCGGACCCGTTCCCACCCCAATAATAGTGGTGGGTATTGTTGCCTATATTTTTGAAAGAAAAATATTCACACTTTATAAGACAATTAAAACCGTGGAGAAGAAACCCAACCTGGTCAAATTATTCCGGCTCCGATTCTACATAAACAACTTACTTTTTTATCTCTATCAATTCAAACCTGCTTCATCACTCGCCAATTTGAAATGAATTGTGCCTATAAAAGTAAACGCCCATTAATTAAATAATGAGGAAGAGATCTTCAAGTTTCACCCATCGAGCTTTCTCTCTGCTTTTTTCTCCTCTTGCAACCATGCTTGGCTGTCTCTCCCTATACACCCACTTGATGCTTGGGTTTCTCTCTCTAAACACCCACTTGTTTCATTCAAGACCGCTTGTTGCTCTACTTGTTTTCCTTCCCCTCTTTTGGGTTCCTGTTTTCTCTGCGGATTCCCAGTATGAAGCCTGTGGTGCTTACGATTGTGGTGCCATTCGTGTCAGCTACCCTTTCACAGTCGATTACCGGCGGCCAGAATTCTGCACTAACATGGGCCTCAATCTCACCTGCATCGACAACACCCCCCTCCTAAACTTGACCAATCAATTATACCAAGTGAGATATATCGATTACCAGACTAGCACCATTTCCGTAGTTGCTCAAAGCATAATTGACAGTATGGAATGCCCCTATCCTAAACATAATGTCACCCTTGACAATTATCCATTCAATTACTCCACTGGAGTCATGACGCTTCTGGCTTATATGGATTGTCCTGCATCACTTCGTAGCTGGCCAACTGCGATTCAGGTGCCTTGCCTCGGAAATTCTTTTGCCATGTTTTATGGCTTATCCATTGATTATCCACGTTGTCGGTTTTTGGTGGAGGTTCCAGTTTTAGAGAGGTTTGCTTTGAGACATTCTTCCGATTCTTTGTGGAGGCGGGTTTCAGTGTGTCATGGACTGCAGATGGGTGCGCACCATGCATGGAGTCGGGTGGCCGGTGCGGATATAATCAGAGCCCGCCAGGATTCATGTGTTTCTGTGAGGACCGGCCTTATCCTGACGCATGTCCTCCACTTGATACCAGTAAGCCCATCCCTAACCCATTCTCTTCATTGCTTGAGCTGAGAAATAGGAAGCATTAGATAAAGCTCTTCCCCATAATGCTTTTACAATAACCGAAAGTAAAACCTTTCAGTAATTTAGAATTTCATCTCTGTTTTGGAAAATAAACAATAAGAGGATTCAGTAACATTCCCAACATACCCAAACTTGTCTGAAATTGCGCTGTTTTTTTGTAGTTTGTGCCCTGAAAATATTTTATTAAAAGCTCCGAGTGATTGTAGACAAAAAGACCCGTTATGGGCTTTTCTTGAGTTTTCAATTTCGATTACTTTAAAATTGTTAAAAGAATATGGTCAATTTGGTTACTATTATGTTAAAAATATACATGAAGTGGGTTTGGGTCCTTCGCTTCGATGATAGATGAGGGAGGGGGTTAACAAAGACTCGAATGATAAATTTTGGAGAGGGAAAATTAATGCAGTTAACAAAAATTATTTTAAGAAAAAAGTTTTTATCAAGCTCGTAATTTTACTTGTAAACGTAAAGTTGCAGTAACCTAAACCGTCGATTTTATTTAAAAGCAAAGTTGAGGCCTGTTTCCAAGGCCACCATCGAGGAGGTACAGAGTCTCAAAAAATGAGTTATGTGACGAACTGCGGCAATAACTTTCACAGAGGATCCAAGTATAATACTGAAACAAAGCACATATGCATTAAGCATGATTGAGCATAATCATAACACATATTCCCACTAGCTGAATGGCAGATACTTTGACTATGTCGAGAGATTGAGAGATTTGTAATATAATCATATCAAGGTATGGGTTTTAGGAGTCCTTGATTCTATTCATGGTCATACTTATTGTTTATAGAATGAGTGTAGCAGATATGAGGATGTTTAAATGGATGAGTAGTAAGACAAGAAGAAAAGAATTCGAAATGAATGTTGTGTTTATACGTCCTTTAAAAGCCTTATGAGAGTTTGTATGAGCATTTTATATAGTGAAACATAAGCTCAGTGGGAATGTGGTACTCTTGTGGATCATATTGGGCAAATGTGATTTGTCAATACTTTTGACTAGGCTCGACGTGCTAGGCCAGCCGAGTTTGGAAAAACCCAAGATACCTGGGCATAGAGATCTATTGAGAAAGTTTTTGTATGTTAGCCTTTGATGATGTCGGAGTATGCCCAGATGAGAGCTGAGGGACTGTATGGCCCTTCCGTGTGATAAACAACTTTTAGAAGCATAACTAAAAACCTCATCTTTATATCATCTCACGACATGTACATAGATAACCATATTGAGACTCACCAATGAGGGTGAAACGTGTACATGTGCGAAAGATTACCCCTATTCACCATAGAGTCATGGTTGCATCATGGTCTGAAGGACTATAATTTTTTGGTCTCTAGGGGAGAACCTGAAATCCATGTAATGGGATTGCGTCCCTTAGTCTATCGGCTGATTTTGGTAGTCCAATCATGAGCCCCTGCAGTGGACTGTGAGTCATGGAAACTGTTAGGTTAGTTTGAGAAAACTAGGTGGATCGTGATCCGCAGTTGAAGGTGGAGTGTTCCTGTATATTGATAAATTCCTAGATCTAACGGATCCCATTCCCATCAAAATTAATTAGCTTTAATTAATTTTATGATATATGATTTTTAGAATGTTTATTTGAATTTTTGTGAATCTTCTGATATTTTATTTTTGTCATTTGGATTTATAAGTTAAGGAAAATTAATTTTTCAATATTTTAAATAAAATATAAGATTTAAAAATTTCAAATACAAAATAAAATATTTTCTAAAAATATATGAGACCTCCATAAATATGGGGGCTCAATTTTGAACATGTGGGATTGGGTGGGCCAACGTATGGTCACCAAAGGGTGGCACGCCCCACCCATTGTGACTAACGTCTTCACCAAGATTGGGTGATAGTTGTCCCCTTGTTTGTTGGCTTTTTCTTTTGGTTATAGCTAACTTATGTGATAAGATTAAATATTTGAAATATTTAGTAAATCTTTGAATCAAGATTGCTTGATCTAATAAATAAGAATTAGATATTTTAAAATAGAAACTTTCCTTATTTGAAAGCTTTGATGGGAATGGAACTAGGAAAGGGAGGATGAGGCTCTAGCACACCCCTTTGAATCTTGATGGTGGATCAAAGGGATGAATCACTCACATCTCTCACCTTACAAGTCTCCCTAGATCTACAGTCAAGATTTGACCATACAAATTGATGCAAACCCTAAGACATAGAAAATCTATAAAAAGATGCTCTCCCACTTTATAAAATCTCTACACCTATTATCTCTTCTCTCTTTATCTCTCTCTAAAAAATTTTAATTTATATACACCGTGTTTGATTGCATAATCCAACTTTCAATGAATACATTTGGGAGAATTTAGGCGTGACACCAATAAGCAATTAGATGAAAGAAAGTAGACTTACATGTGCTAGCCATGGATAGCGCAGACCCAATACAACACCTGTTAGGAGGTGCGAGCTAGTTCAAGTGGAATGCTTAAGAAAGATAAAGGATAGGCCCGAAAGGACATAGTTGCAAATAGAAAAGATATGAAGACTTTTGGCCGCATTGAGACTATGACCCATATTAAAGAATAATGACGGACCAAAATTTGTGTAGCAGATGCTAATTACATAGAGAAATGCTTTGATGACGACTCATTCTATCTGTGGATGTTATATGGATCTTTTTCCATTTATACGATTGTTTTATCTTGTTATGTATTGCTCATGCACAAAGGGTTTGGACATACATTTCACATGCACAAGGACACATGATATTTTTTGTTTAAATCATCAGAAAGTGAGGTTCAACACTCACATAGCATTAATCACCTCAATTCGAGACATAGGTAGATGAAACATACGTGTGATTTGTAATTATGACATCGATGAAAGGTTGAGGCTCTATGTCAGGAACCAACATGTTTCATGTAACATACGTCTTAATAAAAAATTGTATACGAAAGCCAAATTTGAGCTATGTGGTTCATATTTCTTCAAAGTGGCAACCAGGTGGTACAGGGCCCCTAAGCTCTGTGGTTCATATTTGTCTAGAGTAAGTTGATCCAAATATTTTGAACCACATGTTGGCTGCTTTATTTTATTTTATTTTCTCTTCAAGGGCTCCATATATTCATTTGATCTTAGTTTGTTTAAGAAACCCTTTTTCCTTATTACTATGTAATTAGATCTTTTTTGTTTTTTAAGAAACCTTTTTTCCTTACTACTATGTAATGAGATCTTTTTCTTTTTCTGTTGTATGATTTTTCATCTCCTCATATTTTTTTGCATTATCTAGGTTTCGTTCGTCGGGTTTTGTGACGTTATTCTCAACTAAGAAATATTCTTTCTTTCTTTCTTTTGCATGCAAACCCCAATTTGGGTTTTTTTTTTTTCCAATTTCAGACCATTATGTTGCTTGCATTTTTTTTTTGCTGAGGATGTTGGTGTTTTCACTTTTTTTTTTTTTTTTTCTTCTGATTGTTTATTTATATTCTTGATTGCATAGTGAACCTGATGCCTCCTCATTTTATCATTGTTTGCTCCTACTGTTTTGACAAAAGTTATAGTTCTTGCTTCTATGAAATTGTTTTTGCTACCAGATCTGTAACTATATCTTTTTATTCCTGGTTTTGTTTGAACTGCTTATACTATCATTTAAAACCTGGGTTTTGTTTGCCCTTTTCAACTGGCTTGCTTACCTATTCAGTATTTCCTTTTGCAAAATCTCAACTCTTTTTATTTCTTTGCTTTTATTTTGTCACCGCTCAACTTCTAAAATTTGAAAACCTTCTTATCGTCAGATTTTTTTTTCTACAATGATCCCTTGCTGAGTGAGATGCAGTCTGTAATCCCTATTTATCAGCCAAAGTTAAAGTCTGCATTTTTCTTCCTTTTACATTGCAAGGTGCAATTATTATGCACATTTTGATTCTTGTTTATAGCATTTTATTTGTTGTTTATCAAATCTCATTTTTGTACCCATTTGCACATTGACAGTGGTTTTGTTACCCTATTTCTTTCGTAATATATGTTAAAAATTTCTATTATTGGGTCACCTCCTCAATATTAATGTGTGTTAATGATTTCTTTTGCCGAGTTGCCTCCTTGACAGCCCTGATGGCATCATATTTCGTGCATCTTTTGACATTTTCTTGCTCACAAGGATAAGAGCCAAATTAATTTTTTTTTTCTTTTTGTCTCTTGTGATTAGTTACATTTTGGTCTAATAAGGGTGGAGACTTTAAACTTTCCCTTAACCCATCCCAAGTCCGGATAAAGGAGTTGGGTTAGTTAGGCAGGTAGTGTAAAATTTTGCCACATCTTATCATAGAGGAATATGATTCATATAGTCGACTTCGGATAATTGGGATAAGGTTTGGATGATGATGATGATACAAAAGCAAAGTTTGAAATGGGAATGTTTATGCTGGGCCGACCTTGGAGCAATTAGTTAAAATGAGGCAAAAATGGGATGCGATTTGACTAAGACCTGCATGTAGTGCATCCGACGTGCATCCTAGTTCTTTCTATCAATTACACCACGATGTGTGATTCAGTTGCACTGGCTTAGCGAGACCACTAATATTGATATTATAAATATTTGTATATACATAAAAGGTGAATAGAATGATCTTAACTCTTATTGCACTGAACGCGAAATGTTGATCATCGAGTGACCTTGTGTACTCTCACTATCCTAAGATTATATTAAAGAGTGGAGACTTGATGTTGCTAATTAACTTGCTACCATATCGTGATAATTTATTTAGCAGGAATAGGGGTAAGAAAGTTGTCAGGTGAAAAAAGAATAATAACATGGTTGGAGTAAGACTATTGGCATCACATTATATTTGGTATACAGTGACATTCATATATAACATGATACTTATATGTTGTAATTATATAAGTTTTTACTGAGTTCATTCTATTAAAGACAATTTTGGGAAAAGTATTACATGTGATATATGTCCTTTTTGTAAATGATTTCTTAGACTCCATGAGCATGTTTGATTAAATGATGAGTATTAGCTTGCGTAATGAACCCAAAACTTTTAGGATTGCTAAGATTTGAAACCCATGAGATATATAAAGTTTCATAAGACTAGCGGAAATGCTAATTTAATCATAATTTTCTGGTGAGCTTGATTTTGACATAATCCTATCAAAACTAAATAAATGATTAATTTGGATGAGTGTAATCTATGTCAAATACCATTCAAATTAGGAGGAGAAGAGAAGTTGTCTTATTGTTAGCAAGTCTATGATATAACTTATTATTAAGATATAATGGGAAAAGAATCCAGTGGTTAACACGACATCTGTTCCTCCTTCCTTTCCCTACACACTTCTTCCTTTTTCTCCTTGTACAAAAATAATAGGCTCTATCTGTCATTTTCTCTCGCTTCTGAAGAAATATTGACTGTTGGATGTGTTTTTTGAGCTAAAACGCAAGGAAAAACACACTTTGAATCTCCACAATTATAGGAAAGAGATAATCTTAAAATGATAAGAGCCCAGCAGTTGTCAAACCCATATATGTTTAACATACTATAGGTCATGATGAAAAGCTAATGTACATGATTATAGAATATATTTGCACAATACACTTCAAATATCTAGCTAGGTGTAGCAAAATGAGGACTTGCCATCTAGGGCCCTGATACATCGTAAAACCCGGTCATATATCTTGGTGAATGGTTTGTTATAAAAGACTATCAAATAATTTGATATGAGATCAAAATCTGGGACTTATATTCCAAGAGTCCCTAAATGCCACTCCGCATGATATTAGAGGAGATTGGTGTTATTTGTTATGTATTTAGATTTGTCGTTCATCAAAGAGGGTTTGACATCTGGACCTTGTGAAACCTCAGCAAATCATATCAAAATGAGGTGTTTCTTTGCAGATATTGACGATACGACCTTATATACCTCTGGTCCAAGAATTATACAAATTAGACATCATTTGATACATCAACGAAATTCATTGGTCGCCATAAGATTCCCTAACTGCCATTTCCCTAATGTTATTAGGAGATTGATCCAAAACTTTTGGAAAGTCATATGTAGGTATAATAATCCTCTCCTAAAGTTTACGATTAGTTGGAGATTATCGGACCCTTATCTGTACCTATGGGCAACCAAGGCTCATATCAGTCATCTACGAGGTTTGTACTCATGAGCTAGGTTGACCTCTCGGCACTATTATTGAGATATCTCCCAATCTGCAAGTAGTTTTCTCATGGGGCCTAGACCTTTGGGTTCTTGCCCCAATGCCCTATCAATTATGGGAGGGTGGCAATCTATGGATCTGGCGTGTGGATGCAATTGAAGCTACAATAGAAGTCATAAAACTATGCAAAAGCATGATCGCCAAACCTAAATATCTACCAAGATATGGAGCGTTTTGGCTCCAAATTTTGTGAAGATATGCATCATGAGCCCTTCTACTAGATTATCAAGTTCCCAGGGTCCATAAGTCCGTGTGATGATACGATTGTGCCCCCAATGGTCAGTTCTACTGTTGAAATATACGATAGAAAATGCATCAACTTTGAATGGAAATATCTGCCTCGTTGCTATTTTATTTCAGGTGAGACTTGGATTGTTGGATTCGTCTTTAAGTCCTCTATCATCATGTAAATTTGAAGTCAATAGAACTAGTCATTAGAAAGTAGCATCAATTAGACTTAGCCATGGTAGTATTGCACACTGGTTTGATTGATAATAGATGTAGATATGCTTCAAAACCTAAATCAATGGTGTTCTGACCGCTATAAAGGTCTAATGTAGCCCCAATTTTCGAAAAAAAATCATTTTTTTTCCATTATATGAAAGTTAAGGGGAATTTGTCCCTCTATAGGTTAGTTCTCTTGTTCCTTAAATATTCTTTTTCTTTAAATATTTTGGGGTCATAATAATATATTTTCACATACACATTTTGGCAAACACGGACAAACTCTCTTCTTGGTTTTTGCGCAAGAATGTCTTGAGTCTACTCCTCTGAGACTCATGGATTTGCATTATTTATAGGTCTTCAGCTCAAGATTATGGCCTAACGATGAGAAAGACACGCTCTAATTTTTTAAAAGTAAGTGTATTTGAGCGAAAAAGAAGCGAAGTCATGGAGAAATGTGAATCATTTTGTGAGGTAAGGAATTTCTATCTGCTCCATATTTATTGGGTATTGAGTTGTTATTTTTGTTGTGACTTGTCCAGTAAGCGAACAATGTATATAACGAGATCTTCATTTTACTAGTCTAATTTTATCGTAAATTGAAGAACATTCTTACCGATGGCATCACGGTTGGACATATAAGTATGTACTAACTAATTAACATTTTTTTATTCACTATTCGTTTTATTCTCCTCTCTCTAATGTTGTTTATCTGAATTGCTATTTTGCTGGTAATTGATAGTAGGTCTCTGTCTCTCATCCCAATTATGCGTGCATTCAGACTTCACCAATGATTATTTGATTAGATGGATAGATTTTTTATGTTTAGTGCAAATTGTACTTCTTTAGGATGAATAATCCAAATCAATGACCTTGAGTTTCATAATAATAGTCCTTAAAAAAAATCATAAAAGAATAAAAATTAAGGAGAAATGTGGATCATTTCTTGGGGCAAGAAATTTCTATCTGCTCTATACTTATTGGTTGTCAAGTTCTGATTTTTTCCGTTGCGACTCACCCAGCAAGTAAATGATGTATATAGCAAGGTCTTCATTTTTCTAGTCTAATTTTGTGGTATATTGAGAAACATTCCAGATGATGTCATCATAGTTAGTTATAGAAATATGTTGTAAGTAATTTTTTCTAATGTTCTATATTAACTACTCGTTTTATTCTTCTCTTTCTACTATTGTTTATCTGGATTGCTATTTTGCAGGTAATGACCGAGTCAGGACAAAAAAGAAAGTAATAATAGGTCTCTTTCTCTCTCTCGCTCTCTCTCTCTCTCTCTCTCTTTCTCATCCAAATTATGCCTACTTTTCAGACTTCACCTTTGGCTGTCTAATTGATGGATGGAACTTTAATGTTTAGGGTAAATTGTACTTATTTTAGAAAGAATAATCCAAATCAATGACCTTCTCTCTATCTCTCTCTCATCCATATTATGCCTGCTAATCAGACTTCTCCAATGACTATCTAATTGGATGGATATATTTTTATGTTTAGTGCAAATTATGCTTAATTAGAATGAATAATCCAAATCATTGATGTTTAGTGCAAATTGTAATTCTTTAGAATGAATAATCCAAATAACTGACTCACTTATGATTATATTCAACATCATCATCGTCTTATCCTTATTTCAATTGTTTGGGGTTAGAAATACTAATCCCGTTCCATTAATAAGTTCAAGATTCATGAAAATATGTGGAAAAGTTTTACAATGTGGCTGCCTACAAACAGAACCCTCATCCTTTATCTGGGCTTGAGATTGGCATGACCTGCCATGGTGGAGTTTGAAAAATTCATTTATCATCCTCCAACATTATCCTCACAAACTTTTTATTCCTACCCATATCACACAGATCTTATTCTTGCTATACATCTTGCCACCATGCCATTGCTGCTCATAACTTGTTTTCTCTTCTTACAGGTATTTTAATTACAATTACAATGGGAGCAATACTTATAACAATAGCAATTATTATGATGTCCAAAGGAATAATTAAAATGTCCAAAGGAGTAGAGGGCCAGAATGTTGAGGAGTTCCTTAGGAATTATGAAAATGAAATGCCCACAAGATACTCATACAAGGATATCAAAAAAATGACCAACAACTTCAGGGAAAAGTTAGGTCAAGGAGGGTTTGGAACTGTATACAAAGGTAAGCTCATTGACGGGCGCCTCATTGCGGTAAAGGTGCTAGCAGAGCCAAAGGGTAGTGGTGAAGAATTTATTAATGAAGTTGCAACCATTGGCCGTATACACCACATAAATGTGGTTCGCCTTCTTGGTTTCTGTGCTGATGGTTGGAAAAAAGCTCTTATATATGACTTCATGCCCAATGGCTCTCTCGAAAGATTCATTTTCTTTGACAAACCGCGAAGCCATTGCCTCCATTGGGAAACACTGTATAAAGTAGCACTTGGTACGAGTCGTGGGCTCGAATATTTGCACCGTGGTTGTGAAACTCGCATACTCCATCTCGATATCAAGCCTCATAACATTTTGTTGGATGAAGACTTTTGCCCCAAGATTTCTGATTTTGGTCTCGCAAAGCTATACTCCAATAAACAAAGTGTAATATCACTAACTGGTGCTCGAGGAACGATTGGTTACATGGCTCCTGAAGTATATTCAAGATCATTTGGGGTTGTTTCACATAAATCCGATGAGTATAGCTTTGGAATGTTGCTCTTGGAAATGGTTGGTGGGAGAAAAAATTTTGATCAACAAGCTAATTCTAGTGAAGTATACTTTCCAGATTGGGTGTATTCTCGCCTTGAATGTGGAGGAGATCTTGAAGTGGGAGATATCAAAGGAGAGGAAAAAGAAATGGCAAAAAGGATGATGGTAGTTGGTCTTTGGTGCATACAAATCAACCCAACGGACCGTCCAAGTATAACCAAGGTGGTTGAAATGCTTGATGGTAACTCGCAAACTTTAGTTTTGCCTCCTAAGCCTTCATTCTCTTCTCCAAAGAAGAGATCTTCCCTCGAGTCAGATTCTGGCCATACAGAAATGTCCATATTGTGATAAAGGCGTAATAATCCTTGGAGGTATAAACCTTTTTTCTAGGAGAGAGAGATTTGAAATTTTGAATTACATAAAATCTTGTCATTATTTCAAATCCAACTTGTAATTGACCACGGTTTTCACAGGTGAACAATAATGTTATGGGCCAACAACCACTCTCCCTCCTCTTCTACCCTAACTTTCACCAATGCTTTCACTGAATAAGGTGACCCGTTGGTTAAATATTAATTTGTAGAGTTTTCCTAATCTTTTAGTTTAAATAAAGCTTTCTATTTTTGTTTTCTTTTATAGCTTATTTTTCTGTTCATTATGGAGCATGGTGGTGAGCCTCCTTGGATTTCAAAGCAACTAATACTATTATCCTTTTATTAGGAAATGATCAATGCATCATTGCCCTTTTATTAGCAATATTTATTTTAAGGAGAAGTATGAAAAGAGACCATTTACTTTTAATACAAGGAGATCATAAATATTCTTGTCCGTCAGATTTCAAATCCGATGATTGTGAGTGTATCATTGACTAAACTCATAGTTCAAAAAAATAAAAATTTTTCGAACTTCGTGGAATATCCCAATTCATCAAATTTAACATCTAATAGTTAGTAGCAGTTATGACCTCCTTGTGACAATGATAAATAGTCTCATTGTGTATAATCCCTTGATTTCCAATTGGTTTCATGATGTTCGTTAAGTTTAGCGAGCCACCAAATGCTGTAGCTGAAACATATGCCCAAAATTTCCTTTGGTTTTCTCATAGGGTAATAAAAAAACCTCAGCCAATCATCTCTACCAATTAATCACATTTGGTCATACCTTAGTCTAATCAAGCCCTCTGTCAAAACCACATTAAGAAGACAACTCGTGAACCTAGGTATAATCCAATACCACCATCTCCCTTAACTTCATTTTGAGAATGATGGATGCAATCTCTTCTTCTGTTTTTATACTTCTTTCCACCTTCAATCTCTTTGCTTGATCCCTACAAGCATATGATATGGCATTGGTCATATGAGTTCAGGTGGATTGTTGCTTGGGTGACCTAATGGAAAAAGTAATGGCTCATTGGCTTTCATGATGATGTAATTGCAAAGGATGCTGTAATAAAAATGAAACTGTAGGATTTCAATTTTGAGAACTAATTTTCTCTTTCTGTAATTTCAAAATCAGGTGAGTTACTCAGCCTCTACCTCTGACCCAGGCGAGTACGTTGCTTGGTCTCACTCCAAAATGGAAAATGGGATTTAAGGGAGAGAGAGGAGATGAGGAAAGTAAAACTGGGATACAAAGACGGGCCTGAAGAATATGCAGAGAAAACCAAGACTCTACGTCCATCAGATTCCAATAATGGAAAAGTATACAATGACATCATTTATCTTTTGTGTAAGGTGGTCACGTTTAATCTTTGACCATTGGAAGTGAAATTCGGTGGTTGTATTTATTTTATTGACCAAGCTCAAATGAGTTATTGTGACACACCCAAGCTATCAGATTTTACATTGGATAGTTGTAAGTAACTGTGACCTCCTTGTATCAAAGGTAAATGGTCTAATTTCTTTTTTCTCAACAATGGTACTTTGGGAATACTGTAGCAACTTGCCTAAGTGTTGTAAAGATCATGCCGAGTTTGTGGTACTCGTGTGAGTTGCTACTGTAATCAGGCGAACACCGCATAGGTAATTCAAGGACAATTTTGTATCGAGATATTCTTTTTAGTTTATCTTGTCCAAGCCGAGTAACTCAATCGAGTCCAACTCGAATTCACCAAGTCTTGAACACCTACCTTCACTCCCTCCCTTTCTCCTAGCCCCATGCAATCTTTCTATTCGCCATGTGCTGTCTTTCTCCTAGGCACGTGACCCAAGCTCTTCCTTTCTTTTCCACGAACAACCCCTCTAAAAAACAAAAAATAAGAAAAAATGAAAAAAAATCTCTTTCCAAATTTTTTGTTCCCCCAAGGATTTTTCTAGCTTGGGTAAAGCCCTGGCAAGTTCATTCGGGCTCACCAAGTGACAGGGATTGGGCTAGGGCTCAGCCAAGAGTTAAAGTCTGATTTGAACTAACGGGCTCCTTTACAATTGCTATGTTAAATATGAGCTGTGGGTGCGGTTTGTATAGAGCTGAGTCTCTAAACAACCAAAGTAAAGTCCTCCTTCAAATAGGGTTGCGAAATTCGGTTTCAATACTAAAATTCTTTGTGATAGATTTAAAATATATTTTCATCTTTAAATATAAAATTTAAAGCTTCAAAAATAGTGTAGATCAAGCTGATCTATAAAAATTTGACAATATTTAAAATTGATGGTCCAAAAATGTGTTACAAGATTGCATTATTTCTAAAACTTGTAATCTTTTTTTTTCAGATGTCTATGTATCTTGATGTCGAGATGATTAGTTTGAGGATATTTGGGCATTAAAATAACCTCCACTAATGAAATTTTTGAGGTCGGCTCTAATATGATAGTTTAGAGTCTCAACTCTATATAACTTTTTTTTGATAAGACATCTCTCATTTTCTTTTGGGAATGGCTGTTGTTATCTTTTATTGATTCACAAAATGGACCTTTGTATTTCTTAGGGTTAAATTCATGGTCCAACGATCTGCTGTTACGGTGGTTATGCTGAACAGCATCTTGTTATTATAATGGTAATAACAGCTTGATATATCATATAACCACAGTGGGTTTTGTTTGCAAGATGCATACTTAATCACGTGAGAGAATTTTTTTATATAAAAATGTCTAAAAACAATTTCATGTGAACGAAGCTGCCATAAAGTTTCAACTTCTTTCCTAATATGCTATACATTCAGCAGTATATTTTTTTAATAGCTTCGTTTGGCATTTCTCTAATAAAATGCCAAACGCAATATCAATCTCCAAAGCAAACATAAAAAGGCCAAATCCACACATACGGGACGGCCAAACAAACGAAACACCATCATTAATGTGTTTAAGAAATGATTAATGAATCTTAAATTAGGGTTTGTTGGCCGAGGGCCCTTCACCCCTGAATTTGGTAGGGCTTAGTTTGCACGAGGCTTGCCTAACCTCAGACCCAGTTGTTGATCGGGTCAAGCTCCAGCTCGTACCCTATGCACGATGGGCACTTATGAGCACTCATTTTAGAGATGGCAATGGGCCTGGCCAGACCTGACCCTAGCCAAGCCATGATCTTTATAGCACAATCCGGTATCTGCCCTAGCCCAAACTAGATTGAAATGACCTTAGCCAAACCCCGGCCTTGGTCCAGTCTTGGCTGAACGCTAGGCTAGGTCTAATAGATGCAATTCAAAAAAAAGAAAAAATATAGGGGAAATATGGTAGGACTGGGCTGGCCATATCATGGCTTTGGCTTGGCCTGACCCTCTAGCTGTGTTGGCCCTTCCCTCAAGCCACATTTTAGGATGGACGCCCAAGTTTTTGAGGGGCAGGGCTACCCAGGCATCGGGCCATTGTAGAAATTTTAGAAACCTACTTATCAGTCTCTTATCAAGACCGTCCCTTTCAGATTTTAGGGCTTATAATTAAATTCTTTGGTGTATTTCTACTCAAATGTGGGTTCCTTCCAACAATAAATGTGAAAGATGAATTTCAGATAAAAATTTTCTCAGGTTGATAATCTCAATCACTACAGTAAATATGAAAAGACAAATAATCGTGAACCTTAAAAATAAACTATTTAAATTTTTGGAGGTCATCCAATTCCCACTAAACCCAATCATAATCGGATAGATGGGTATGGGCTTGGGCCTCACGGGCCATTCCAATAATATGGCCAGGCTAGGGGTGGCAATGGGCTGGGTGGCCTGGCTTGACTTGGTCAGCCCGGCCCTAAAAATTAGGGCCTGGCCCACAAAATGTGGTCTAATGGCCAGGCTTGGGTTAGGCCAAGACAGGCCCAGCCCGGTCCAGCCTTATTTTTTCATCTTTTTGTTTTGTTTTCTTTTAATTTTACCCAGCCTGGCCCAACCCTGCCCTGAAGTCTGGCCCAGGCCCGAGCCATTGCCATGCTCTGATGCAGCATGCTTCCCAGCTGGGCTTCGGCAGGAGAATGGCTTCTTGACCATGTACTGGCATACTTGGGGCTCAGATTAACCCCGATCCAGCTCCGACATGGCCCGTTATCACCTGATCTTCGACTTAGATGAACATTTCGGCCCTCGCAAAAATTAATTTCAAATCTGAATAGCAAATGATTACAAGAAGAAATTTGATTTTGACAACAAACATCAAACAAATGGCCATAGAATAGAACATAGGATCCTTTCGGAGTTTAAATGGACATAAACAATGCAACGTTAATGAAGACAGGGGTTACTAAGTTTCTTGCATTTTGGTGGCCAAAGAATTGCAAAAACAAACCATATAATCAAAAGTTTCTCTCCCTCTTTCTCACATTGATCCACAGTGATGTCAATGTATGTATCAATGGCCGGTTTTCTTGCCAGAATTTCCCTCCTTATCTCTGGCCTCAAATCATACACTTCAAGACCAGTCTTTTGAATCCTGTCCTCCATTCCACTGTGGAAACTTTTCCAGCATAAAATTTCCATTTTATAGAAATGATGGTTGGAAAGACTGTGGCCTCCCAGCGTTGGGCCTCACCTGTGACACAGACCAAGCTTCACTATATTCTGGAGGCATTGTCTATGAAATTGACAATATCTCAACCGTTAACCGTGAAATCCGGCTTAAAAACATTAAATTTGTGAATAATCTTATTTCCGGCAACTATCTTCCAACACAAAATACGATACTAGTTTTCATCCTCTTTCGCCCAATATCGATCTATACATCTTTGAACGCCGGTGAGTTTCACGGTTGTACCGGTTCCTATCTTTACTTTGACCATTATGTCCCATCCTCAGAAAGATGGTGAGAATAATTGCCAATCCGTGGTGCTTTTTGTTCAAAAATCCAGTTATGAAAGGCACAGGGATGACCTCCCTTCAGTTTTTTGTATTTTGTATTTTAGAAAAAAAATTAGCATATATATATATATATAGAAAAAAAGGAAAAAAGAAACCTTTGATATTTGGACAATATAATGGAGATTGGGGCCTTTTTGTTAGGCAAATAAATGATTATTTCTTGGAATACTTAGCTTGCATCATGGAAATTCCTAAGGAAACAAAGGCATTTTTGTAGAAATTCTATTTTTTTTATGAGTAATGATCCTATGAGACCCTCCCACACCCATGTGTATAGGATCCCAAAGGATCAACATTAAATTTGACACAGATATATAAAAAAAGTTAAGTTCCATATCCATATGATAAATTTTTTAGAGATTTGTGTCAAATTTAATAGTAATCCTTTAGGATCCTACACACATGGATATGGGAGGGTCTCATAGTATCATTATTCATTATTTATTTATCACAAAAACTTATTGTTCAGAGTCTCTAGACCTGCCAAACATAGAGCAAAACAAGAAAAGAAATTGTTATATGAAGCATCTGCATTGATCAAATCTTACGAAGCATTTGCATTGATCAATCTTTGGATTTTCAACCTCATGTTTATATTTAGAATAATGACTTAAAACACCCGTCTTATTTGTAGGTCTCCGAAAAGACTAAACGCTTCAACATAAACGCAATTTTGTTTTGATATTATCCCTAATTTTTTATTCCATTAATGGTTCGTTTTGCTCCCTAATTAAACAAACCCAAGTTTTTAATCGTAACTTTATTATGCCAACTTTCGTTATGTTGAAACTTGAAACATGATTGTTTGGATAGCTATGAATTGTACCTGGATTATGCCAATCGCATCTTTGGATCGTCTGATTGCATAACCTCGATTACAATTTATTGAATAAATTATTATATATTACTTTGAATAATAATAATAATAATAATAATAATAATAATAATAATAATAATAATTATTATTATTATTATTATTATTATTATTATTATTATTATTATTATTATTATAATTATTATTATTATTATTATTATTATTATTATTATTATTATTATTATTATTATCACATAAATAGCAATAACACAATAATACAACAACAATATTATTATTGTTATGATGTTGCCAATAATATTACTATATAATATTGTGATATTATTAAATGAAAAATAATAATAAATTTATTATAATAACAAGCATTGTAATAATATGATAATATTATTAAGTCACTTCATGGAGACTATTATTATTATTATTATTATTGTTGTTGTTGTTGTTGTTGTTGTTGTTGTTGTTGTTGTTGTTGTTGTTGTTGTTGTTGTTGTTATTGTTATTATTATTATTATTATATATTAATATTATGCATGTTATTATATTATTATTGTCAATAATGTAATTATTGCTTTTATAATAACTTTACATTATTACTAATAACATTATATTGCTCATATTAATTATTAGAAAAAGTATACAAAAAGACTATTTATTTTTAGTAGAAAGAGATCATAACCATTCATGTCCATCAAATGGTTTTAAGTGTACTTGTAACTAAACTCAAAGCCCAACGTATCCCAAGCCATCTAATTGGACATCTAATGGCTAGGATTAATTGTGACTTCTTTGTACTAATGATAAATAGTCTCATAGAATACGATCTCTAATTATTAATATAAAAGATTGTACACAAAGATCATTTATTTTTATTACAAGGAAGTTATAATCATTTCAACTCATTAGTTGTCAAATTGGATGACTTGGCCAAGTCATAAAGCCCTAGAAATTTTTTTATTTTTAACTTTTAGTCTTTTCAGTGACACTCTTAAAACCATTCAATTTGAAATCCAAGGGACAAGAAGGATTGTGACCTCCTTGTACAAAAAGTAAATGCTTCCATTGTATATTTTTCCTTAATATAATATGATAATACTAATATTTCGTAGTAATAAATTAGTAGTACTATTCATATTATTATGATTCTCACTATTAATATATGCTACTATTATTTTTATAATAGTATTATAATACAATTATAAATACTATAATAATATAATAGTATTTATTTCAATGTTAATATTATTGATTTTTTATTGTTATGTATTACATTAATTTATCATTGGTAACTTAAAAAGTTGTCTTTCATCATTTGTTGGATTGATTGGTTGTGTGTGTGATTGAAGGTATTCTCATCATTGTTATTATGTATTATATGAAGTAATATACATTGCACATGTTGATTTGTCTTGTATTCCAAAATAAGTCTCGGTTAGGTTTCTTTATTTTGTTGGGATGTTGGGATGTGAGTCCTAAATTTTAGGAAACAAATATTTTTTGGATATCTCTAAATCTCTTTATATTTCTTTTTTATTTGAGTAGAGCCGATTGTTTATTATCTAAGTCTATAGATAAGTCTTACTTAGATTAAGATGAGGTTTTGAGTCCACATAGATAGAAATAAAATTTATTTTTGATAAATTAGTGAAGTTGAGATTTGATACTTGTCTTTTGGGCTTTATTCTCTCTATATAAAGATGCTTTTCTAGACAGAGAAAGTATGTGTAGAAAAAGTAGGTCATACGTGGGTGCACTTTTGATGTCCTCTCTTATTGAGATATATTGTAGAGAAAAAGTGCATAGAGAGAAAAATAGAGGGAAACTTTGGGGGGTTTTGTAAAGAGAGAAAATTATAGAGTAGAAGATTTTGTGGGAGATTAAGTCTCTCTTTCTCTCAAGTAAGTTGCCTTGTAATTTTGTTTCTTTGATTTAGTGAAAAACCTCGATCGTCTTCGCCCGTAGATGTAGGCACATCTGTGACGAATCACGTAAATCCTGGTGTTTATTTTATGTTATTTATTTCCTGCTTTATTTTTGTTGTTTGTTGCTTGTTTTGTCAATTCTTTTTCATGACTTTATTTTCCAAAAATCAACACATAGGGTTTAGAGCTTTTGCATACAACAAGTGGTATCAGAGCCCGGTTTGGGGTTGTCAATATGGCGATAAAAGCTTTAAATGCAAACTTTGATGTCAAAAATAATTTTGAAATTTAGCAAATTAATATTCGGGATTTACTAGTGTAACAAGGTTTACATAAAGCTCTGAAAAGAAAGTCGAAGAACCATAATCTATGTCTGATAAAGAATGTGAAGAATTAGATCTGAGAGCTATGAGCACTATTCGATTGTGCTTATTGAGTAAAGTGCGATTTAATATCGTCAATGAGGATTGGGCATCAAGTTTTTGGTCGAAGTTTGAGAGTTCGTATATGACGAAGTCCCTTACAAATTGATTATTTTTTAAGCAAAAATTGTACACCCTGCGGATAAATGAAGGTACAAATATCCATGAAAACTTGAATTACTTTAATAAAATTATCTGTGAATTATTGAATATTGGTGTTAAAATGGATAATGAGGATAATGCTATAATTTTGTTATCCTCACTCCCTCATTCGTATGAGCATCAAGTCACAACATTACTTTATAGTAAAGCTACCATAGAGATGGAGGATATGACTTCAACTCTAATCTTTAATGATTTGAGGAAGAGACAGGATAATGCTCAGCTACATGCATATGGTTTAATAGCTAGAGGGAGATATATTGAGAGAAGTGAATAGAGACATGAAAAACATGGCTGGTCTAGATGAAAATCCAAATCAAAGAAAAATAATATTTATTGCAGTTACTGCAAGAAAAAATGACATGTTAAGAGTGATTATTGGAAACTCAAAGAGAAAGAAAGACGAGCTTCTGAAGTAGTCAATTTAGTTGAAGTAAGCTAGGTAAGTGGAACAGATAATGTGTTGTCGGTCTTGATAAATTGTGAAAACTCTAAAGACTCGTGGATTCTTGATTCTGGATGGTCCTATCATATGTGCCCTCATCGGGATTGGTTCACCACATATAAGAGCATTGATGGTAGATCAGTCTGATGGGCCACGATGCAGCTTGCAAGACCATTGGTGTTGGGACAATTGCTATCAAGATGTATGATGGAGTTGTCAGAACCTTGACTGGTGTTAAGCACGTTCCAGATTTGAAGAAAAATATTATTTCTCTGGGTACCTTAAACTCCAATGGCTATAAATTTGTTGGAGAATATGGAGTTCTGAAGATTCTTATGGGTGCTCTGGTTGTGATGAAAGGCAAGAATATCAAACTGAATTTATACATGCTGCTTGGGAATACTATCACAGATAGAGCAGCAATTTCCATATCTGATGATGGTGATTCTGACTTGACTCAGTTGTGGCATATGTAATTCGGACACATAGGTGAGAGAGATTTGGCGGAACTTAACAAATGCAAAATGATCAATGGCGCGAAAAAGTGCAAGTTGGACTTCTGTGAGCATTATGTTTATGGTAAGCAGTGTAGGGTGCAGTTTTGCACGTCAGAACATACCACAAAAGATATTCTTGACTATATTCATTCAGATGTTTGGGGCCCTGCATCGATTATCTCAAAAGGCAGATCTCTATACTTTGTTTCCTTCATTGATGATTTCTGAAAGAATATATGAATTTGCATATTGAAGAAAAAGGTAGATGTATTTAACACATTCAAACGGTGGAAAGCAATAGTCGAAAGATAGACTGGAAATAAGGTCAAGTGCTTGAAGACTGATAATGGTGGAGAGTACACTTCAGCAGAGTTTGTGAATTTTTGCAAGGGAGAAGGAATTGTTCGTCACTTCACCACTCCAAAAACGCCGCAATAGATTGGAGTTGCTGAGCACATGAACATGACACTTCTAGATAAGACCCACGACATGTCGAGTAATACTGATTTGCCAAAGGATTTTGGGCTGAGGTGCACAATACGGCATGTTACCTCGTCAACAAGTAATCGTCTGCAATAATAGATTGCAAAACACCAGAAGAAGTATGGTTCGGTAAACCTGCTACCTATTCTCATTTAAGAATTTTTGGTCTTCCTACTTATGTTCATGTGAAGGATGATACGTTGAGTCTAAGGTTAAAAAAGTGTATTTTCCTTGGTTATGCGAATGAGGTTAAGGGATATAGAATGTGGTGCCCAGATCCTTAAGCATATAAGTTTATGCCCAGATCCTTAATCATCTAAGTTTATTGTCAATTGTGATATTAAGTTTGATAAATCAGCCATGTTAAAGCACATTCAAAAGGGTGCAGAAAAGGAAAATTGCAGCAGTAGTGATGTAGTTGAGGTGGAATTGATAACTCCAGAAAATACTCCAAATTATGTACCCAAAATTCCCTGTAAGAGAGTGGAGGAAGATGTTGACCATGAGAAGTTCATTGAACCTACTCCATTTGAGGAAGAACCTCAGTTTGGAAAGGGAAAGAGAATAAAAAAGTCAATCGTGCGATACGGTTTTTAGGACATGGTGACTTATGCATTGGTTGCCACAAGTCAAGAGACATCCACTTTTAAGAAAGCTACACAAGATAGTGACAGTAGCAGATGGAGTGAAGCCATGGATGAAGAAATGGAATCTCTTCAAAAGAATCGTACTTGGGATCGTGAAGTTACCTAAAGGCATGAAAGCCATAAGGGTTTGTTGACTCAGCCATAAGGGTTTGTTGTTAAAGGAAAGGAGGACCATGTCTGCAAGTTGAAGAAGTCATTGTACGGCCTAAAGCAGTCTCCTAGGCAGTGGTACAAAAGTTTTGATACATTCATGATTGGACACAGGTATGTCAAAAGTAAGTATGACAATTGTGTCTATTTTAAGAACTTTATTGATGATTCGTTCATCTATTTATTACTTTATGTGGATGATATGCTTATTGCAGCAAAGAATTATTTAGAAATCAGTAAATTGAAGATTCATCTTGCTAGAGGATTTGAAATGAAAGATTTAGGTTCAGCAAAGAAAATTTTGGGCATGGAGATACGTAAAGATCGAAAGTTGGATAAATTGTGGCTATCTTTCAATGAGTACATTGAGAAGGTCGTCGCTAGATTCGGGATAGAAAATTCAAAGCCTGTGGGTACTCCTCTTGCTACACATTTCAGATTATCGACAATATTATCTCCAGTTCAGAGGCTGAAAAAGAATACATGTGACGTGTTCCCTATGTAAGTGCAGCTGGAAGCGTCATGTATGCAATGGTTTGCACTTGACCAGATATTTCTCATGTCGTTAATATTGTTAGCAAGTATATGGCTAATCCAGGAAATGAGCATTGACATGCGGTAAAATATATTCTACCTTACCTGAGGGGTACATAAGATAAGGGTCTGATGTTTGATAGAGCTAACAAGTTTGGTGACAAGTTTATTGGTTATGTTGTTGATGACTTTGCAAGTGATTTGGACTATAAGAGATCTACTGCAGGTTATGTGTTTACACTTGCTGGAGCTCCAATCAGTTGGAGGTCGATGCTACAAACCACTGTTACCTTATCTACGACTGAAGCAGAATCCATGACTGCTACTTAGGTAGTGAAAGAAACCATTTGGCTGAGAGGGGTTATAAATGATTTGGGCTTAGAATATGATGTGACTGTTTTTTATTGTGACAGTTAGAGTGCAATACATTTGGCGAAGAACCAAGTATATCATGCATGAACAAAGCATGTTGATGTCAAATACCGTTTTATTCATGAGATCATAGCTGAAGGTGATATCTTGTTGCTGAAGATTGACACCAAGAATAATGTTGCAAATATGTTGACAAAGCCGGTTCCATTACAGAAGTTCAAGCTCTGCTTGGACTTGACTAATGTGTTCCCAAGATAAGCGCCTATGAGGGCGCGTGTAGAGAAGATGGTCGATGAAATTTTTTTGGAATTCAAGCTAAGGTGGAGATTTGTCGATTTGCCTTGTATTCCAAGATAAGTCTCGGTTAAGTTTCCATATTTTGTTGGGATATGAATACTAAATGTTAGGAAACGAATATTTTTTGGATATCTCCAAATTGGCAAGAGATAGGGGCATAAAGTTTTTTTACCTTACATGATCTCTCTAGGTTTCCTATTTATTTACGTAGGGTCAATTGTTTATTATCTAACTAGGTTTCCTATTTATTTGGGTAGAGTCTATTGTTTATTATCTAAGATTATAGATAAGTCTTAATTAGATTAGGGTGAGGCTTTGAGTCCACATGGAAAGGGATAAAGTTAGGAAAGTTGACATTGGTATGACGTAGTTGTCTTTGAGGCTTAATTCTCTCTATATAAAGATCCTTTTCTAGAGAGAGAACGCATGTGTGGAAAAGTAGGCCATACATGGGTGCACTTTAGGTTTTGTCACCTCTTATTGAGATATATTGTAGAGAGAGAAAGTACATAGAGAAAAAATTAGAGGAAAACTTTGAGCGATTTTGCAGAGAGAAAATTGTAGAGAAGAAGGCTTTGTGGGAGATTGAGTCTTTTATTCTCTCAAGTAAGTTATCTTGTAATTTTTTTTGTTTGATTTAATAAAAAACATCGATCGTCTTTACCCGTGGATGTAGTCAGATGTGAATAACCACTTAAATCCTAATGTTCTTTTTCTATTATTTATTTCTTGCTTTATTTTTGTTGCTTATTGCTTGTTTTTATCGATTCTTTTTCTTGTACTTTATTTGCAAAAAATCAATTCATCGGATCTAGTCAAAACTAGTCCAATCACTAAGGGAACCGGTTAAATTGAATTTTAGAAAGAAAAAAAACATATATAATAGTTCAACATTGTAAATTTTATTAAAAATATTTACCTAATTTCATCTAGATGGTTGAACCAGTTAAAACTAACTGATCCGACCGGCTAAAAAAATGTCAAATATTGGTTTTGACTGATTTTCGATCTCGATTTTTAATTTAGACCAGACCAATCAAGGTAAAAAATAAACATATGAAATCTTTCAGCATCAATAGAGCATACTATATACGAGATTATCTAATGGTCTAATATTAACTCAAAAATGATAATAAATCGGAGTGTTGGTGAAGCTTATGTCAAGGAGAGAAGTTTGGAACATATGTTAACTTATTAAGATTAAGGCTTTTAAAAAACTTTCTAGCAAGATTATTGGAAGATTTATGCCCAAGAATAAGTATTTCATCGACAAAGAGAAGTTGGAGGTGACTATTAAAGAGATGGTGGACCGGTATCAGCCATAGACGTATGATCACTACTTTAACTAGGTTAGGAGATGAGGGCAGAGGATGAGATGAGCTTAGTTTCAAGCACAGGTACTGGGAACATAAAGGTATTGGGAGAGGGATGGAGTTGGCTGTTGTGAATTTGTGATACAAAAAAATAACCTCATGAAATATTATATCCTAATAAACAAAAATAGTTTTTCAAATTAACTCAAGCACTTGATATCCTTTTGGCCAAAAGAAGATCCAATAAAAATGCCTGGATGAGCCCGGGTGTCAAATTTGTGTTTAACGATGGGAGGGGAGGGGATGAGATGAAATTAGTTAGTGGGAACACAAAGGTATTGGGAGAGGAATGGAGTTGACTGTCGTGATATGAAAAAATAATCAAGCACTTGACTTCCCTTTTGACCAAAATGAGATTCAATAAAAATGCCTGGATTAGCCCGGGTGTCAAATTTGTATTTAATGGTGGGATTGTGGGCATAGAAGTTACAAGTGATAGAAATTACAATAAATGTTAAAGGACAATATGATATTTAACAAAGTCAAACTTGCTAAAAATTCAAGAGATTCACAAGAAAAAAAAAATGTAATGCCAAAAAGAAAAACAACATGAAAGATGTAACATGTTTGGCTGTGATATTTGTTAAAGCAAATATAAAAGTTTAGGTTGAGCACCGAGCCCAGGTATGAGAAAGCTAGTAAATATAAAAGTTTAGGATAAGCACCAAGCTCAGGTATGAGAAAGGATGTATCATGATGTTGGTGATCATAGATCTCGGATCTTCTTTCAGGAACCTTTTAGGGAGAGAAAAGCATCTTCCTGTGCTTAAACAAACTATATAATTCCATGAGATTCTTCCCACGAAAATAGGATGGCCATGTGAGGCCCCATAACCACACATACCAACATTACGTAATTTGAGGATGTTAAAGCTATATTATTCTCATTATATATGCTAATAATTTCAACATGAAGTTCACCCTCTTTAACTCTCTTTTCAAATATTCACAACTTACTTGCAACTGTAATTGTTGGAATGATGGCGGCGACATTTACAGTATTGATCTTCATTCTCAAAAGGTCCTGATGCAAAACCTGTACCTTCTTTTGCATGAACGAATTTCAGAATGACAAATATGTGGAAGAGTTCCTAAAGAATTATGGGATCCAAACGCCTCAAAGGTATTCATATGTCGAACTAAAAAGAATGTCTAATTTGTTTAAAGAAAAGCTTGGACACGGTGGATATGGCAGTGTTTATAAAGGAAAGCTCTCAAATGCAAGCCTTGTAGCATCAAAATCTTAGGGGATTCATCAAGTAGGAGAGAAGAATTCATCAATGAAGTAGCGACTATAGGAAGAACAAGCCATGTGAATGTTGTTCGACTCCTTGGGTTTTGCTCCAACAGAAACAAGAGGGGTTTAGTCTATGAATTCATGCCCAATGGTTCTCTTGAGAAGTTCGTATTGTCTGATAAACCGAAAGGAGAAAGATTCAGTTCTCAGATGCTTTATGATATTGCGATTGGTATTGAGTATTTGCACAATGGATGCGACCCACACATTTTACATTTTGATATAAAGCCAGACAACATCCTCTCAGATTACAACTTTCATCCAAAGATATCGGATTTCGGGTTAGCAAGGCCATAGTTCTCATGAAACCAGCAAAATGATTACACTAGGAGTGAGGGGAACCTTCGGATACATGGCCCCAGAAGTTCGTTCGAGAAATTACTCTCACATAAGTGTGATATTTCCCGTTATGGAATGTTATTGTTAGAGATGGCAGGGCAAAGGAAGAACAGTGATTCAAGAATGGGGAATCCAAGCCAAATATACTTTCCAGCTTGGGTTTATAAACAACTTGTTGGAAGTGGAGATTTGAAGCTTGGGAACATGAATGAAGAAGAGGAAATGTTGATTAAGAAGATGGTAATTGTGGGCCTTTGCAAGTGACTTGGATAAAACATTTAAAGGATCATATGGATTATTGGATGGTTTTTTGAAGCATTTAGCAATAAATGGAAAACACCGGGATGCCATGGCAGAACAAAGGATCTATGGATTATTGGATGGTCTCATATCATCACTACAATATGGATGTCCAGAAACAAATGTCCATTTGATGAAGGCCGGCCAATGTCTCAACTTCAATGGTCAAAGAAATGGATTATGGAGTACATCTCTTCAATAACTTCTAATTGGAGAGAATTCAAAACAAAGTTTGTGAGTGATTTATCACTCATAAGAAGGCTTCATAAAATCCAGGGAGTGATGCGTTCATCTTGGAGGTCGTATGGCTTCCGCCTATGTCTGGATGCTCCAAACTCAATATAGATGGATGCTCTAAGGGGAACCCAGGACGGTCGGGTTTTGGAGGTATATTAAGAGATTCTTCATGACTCGTGCTTGGTTATTTTTCAGGACCTATTCCTATATGAACAAACTATCTCGCGGAGCTTAATGCATTTATTTATGGTGTCAAATATGTCATTAGAAAATGTTTCACAAATGTTTGGATTGAATGTGATTTTTTTGGTATTATATTGGCCACAAGATCCAATTTGGTACTTTGGTGTATTCAAATCAGATGGAAAAATGCAATTGCTTCCTTAAACAAAATCTCACGGAAAATCTCACATGTGTATAGGGAAGCAAATGCCACAACAGACAAAGTGGCGAACATTGGTTGCCATATGTATGCATATCAAGAGTGGGATACATACCCAAATTCTGTTGGATATCATACCTCATGGGATGCAGCTGGAAGACCGAGATATAGATTTAAGTAATGGATTATGTGATGAAGAATCAGGTTTATAAATATGTCCTGGAGATTGATCATGGGAGTGTGAGTTCGGTGTTTTTGTCATGACTTCAGTCCTCATCGCTACTGGTTATGCCGTAGGCGATAATATCGAGAATTTTGTTCTCCAATACTCAATTGCAATGTAAACCACCCTCTGTATATTTTATATTCTTTTTTAATGAAAATTACTTACTTCTAGCAAATATATATATATATTTATGTATGTAATAGATATTTATAATACACTATATATTATATATTGTTTAATCTCTAATATAACGATAATATTAAATATTATGTAATATTTAAATAAACATGACTTTATATTTCAACGTGTTGTCAAACAAAGGTAAAACATATACATTTAGAACTTTTTTAAATAACTTCTTTCTTTTCAGCAAAGAAGAACTTCCAATTTCCAGAGAACATTTGCCTTGCAGTTATCAAATACACCCAAAGGCTAAGAAGTGGATAGAGATTGTCTTCACTATACACTTTGCTAGTAGTTAACCTTTTTAGTGCTCCAGGCCTAGTGAAAATTACAAAAATAATTACGAATAACCATATGGTAAAGAAAAATCAGTGGTCATGAACAATTTCCGGGAAAAATTGAGGTGCCAGGGTTATAGTTTATTCAAAGGATTCTATATTGGAATGTAGGCCTATTAATAAATCTATTTCTAAAAAATTGCGGTGCTCGCATACATTGAAATGCAAGCCTATTAATAAATCTATTTTTGAGATAGATTTTTAGACCTAATTGAAATGTAATCTCTACCATGGAGATCATGAATGTGAAAAAATAAGTAAAATTTAAAACTATAAATAATAATTCTAGTAAAAAAACATTTGGACCGTTAGTTTCCATTGTTTTTAGATGAAACACCTACTTGCATCCATCTTTAAAATTGATGCTTTACACTTTTTGGACCGCATACGTAGTTATGTGGTCCAGCCCACATGAAACAATTTTCTTTCTATATTATGGGACCATTTACATTTATTTTAAGGATATCACAATCGCTATTAAATGTCAAATTAAATGGCTTGGGGTATATCAAGAATTTGAGAAAACTTTTTGTTTTAAAATTTTGAGTCCAGTCAATGAGCTCAATTTAATATTGATAGATAAGAATGATTGTGATCTCCTTGTATTAAAATAAGGAAAAAGTTTATATGGAGCCAAGCCTCTAAACAATCAAACTAGAGTCCACCTCGAAAAGTTCACTAGAAGATATTATTTTGATGCCCAAATAAGCTCAACTTGATATCTCAACATCAAGATGTACAGATATGAGAAAACAAATGGATTTCAAGTTTTAAAAATAGTGCATCTTGTAACATATTTTTTTACCATTAATTTTCAGATTTTTAAGTTTTCATATATCTGCTCGATCTATACTATTTTTAAAGATTTAAATTTATAATTAAAGATGAAAGTATATTTCAAAACTATCACAAAGATTTCTAGTATTGAAACCATATATCTCGACACTATTTTAAGGTGGGCTTTATTTGTTTAGAGCCTCAGCTGTATACAAACCGCACCCTTAAAATAAGTAGTCTTTCTTATAATTTTCCTTATTTGTCACACTCTCAACGCTTACGTCCAACTAAAGGAATTGAAATTCGAAAACAAAGGACAAATAATTCAGTCATGGCAGTGCTCAAAACAACTACGTTACCATTCCTGGTCGTGGGACAAATAAGCCTTCTTGACTCCACTAAATCACTTTGTCGTCCTAGGTAGCCTTAAGAACCACTAAACTCTTACTTTGTTTAAAACATACTTGACCACTTACTTAATGATGCAACTAATCCATCTTTCATAACCCAATCAGCACGTCCATTGCATTGTTTGATTATACATGTATTATTCCTTCGAGATGAGTCAGTCAAGCAGTTATTAATTTGAACCAAAAGTCTATTGCAGCCCCCCTGGTCAACCAGATTTTGGTAAGATGTTACATCATTTGATATATCTACAACAAGAAAGAGAGAAGAAAAACTAGGTTAGGACTAGTGTTGGAAAAATCGAGCGGTTCATATCGAAACCGCGTTAGATCGAAATTGGTTGGTTCCAGTCTGGCCCAATTTTGGTGAATTAACGGGGTATTTCAGAAAAAAAAAAAATTACTTATATATTTGTTATAGTTTCTGTTATTACCAAAATATCAAATAGTTTATGTTATTATTGGAATATCCGTTTTTTCACTTCATAACGAAAATTTTTTAAAAAAATAGAAGTTTTTTACCTTTTTTCGGCTTTTGAACAATCGAAATGGCTGGATTTTCGGTTTTACAAAAATCGAAAATATGCTAATTTCAGTTGTTGAACAACCAAAAATAGCGGGGCTCAATTAAGTTTTTGGAATACACAATCCTATTTTATGTTGTTCAACAACAAAAAATATAACATTTTCAGTTGTTGAACAATCGAAAGTAAGAATGCAAATTCTAAGCTTCTGTTTTATTTTCGGTTAGTCAACAACCGAAAATAGGGCATTTTCAGATGTTGAACCATCGAAAATAGGACATTTTCAGATGTTGAACAATAAAAATGTTCAACAAGACATTTTCGGATGTTCAACAAGACATTTTCAAATATTGAACAACCGAAAATGTTCAACAATACGCAATCTTGTTTTCGGTTGTTCAACAACAACAAAAAATAGCATTTTCGGATGTTGAATAAACGAAAATAGTACTGCATATTCCAACAAGCTTCTGCCGATTTTTTGTTGTTCAAAAACCAAAAAAAAGGTAGAAAAGTAGTTTTTTTAAAATTTTCGTTATGAAATGAAAAAAACAGACATTCCAGTAATAACATAAACTATTTGGTATTTTGATAATAATGAAAACTATAACAGATATATACGTAATTTCCCTTTTAAAAAAAATAAAAAAAATTTATAAGATCCCAAAAAAATAAAAGATTTTGTTTTTAACGTATTTTTTAATGTTTTTCATCATTTTGAAAGAGATTGGAAATTGTTTTGACCATTAATACTTATTTTTACATTTTTCCATATTTGTTTTGAAAAATTTCAAAAATACTCCTGGGTACAAATCTATTCCTTAAAATCTATTTTTTTCATTAATTTTCAACTTCATTTAGATGTACTTTGTTTAATCATGGTTTAAACATATTTTTTATATTTTATTTTTTAATTTTCTGAACACTTTTTTTGACCACAGACCTGCCCGGTTAACCATTCGGATTAGATTTTTGCTCCATTGGTTAGGATCCAGAAGAGAGAGATTCTCAACGCTATTTGTATTCCTGTACGTGAAAGGTAGATACTCTGTCGTGGTGAAAAGATTTCGTGCTTCTGGGACTATATTGTTCATTTGCACGCATGGGCAAAACTCACGCTGATATTTTTTGGTATCCCATGAACAATTGTTAACTTTTTCCCTTTTAAAAGGTTGTTATTTCTACTTCACATTCAGGATTTTGCAGCTCTAAAATTATTGCATATATGTTAGTACATGAATAAAATAAATAAATAGTCCATAAACAAAGTCTAAAACAGTCTATTTAAGTTTCAAAATGCTTTTTTGGATTCATGATTGTGGCGGTAAAGATTATCGACATGTAAAGTATTAGTTTTTTAGTTTAGCTCTATACTGGCTTTTTGAAATGAGATTCTCATCACAATGATCAATAGATTGGGAACTGAACCGGTGAGGAGTCTGATGCAGTAAAAATCGGCCCGATAGACGGTCAGACAAATTTGACCAGTCTTTATAAATATTTATAAAAATAGGAATAATAACTTAGAAATATATAATATTTTATAAAAAAGAAGTTGCCCATTTTGTTTGGCTGGTCGAACGATCGAAATTGACTTATTGGACTCGTTAAAACCGGTCAAACTGGTTTTGAAAAGTTTTTGACAAAATCCAAAGTTTAGTTTGAACCAAACATACTAAGATAACACTGATCGGCGGTCTGACCAATTGGACTACCAGTTCAATTTGGTCATGAAATCTATGCTTATAGCTTCATTTTTCATAAATTAAATCAGTCTTTTCCCACCTGGTGTCCATGGAAAATATGACTATTACATAACGGTGATGGGCCTATCTAATACGATCCGATATAAATGTATTCTCGAATTGAATTTATCATTCAAATTGGGGAAAATGCCTAGAAAATGCAGGATCACCTTGAAAACAATTAAGACAGACGAATTCGTCTCTAGTTTGGTTTTTGAAGCAGTGTCAAAGGTTGTCAAAGTTATTTTGAGGGAAATTTATCAAAAGTATTCGAACTCAATACTCCGCATTTTCATATAGTTATTTTGAAATAAAATCAAAAAATATGAATGAAGTGTTAAATTATCCATCTCTTATGAGTAGGCTGATAAATTTCTCTTATTTTAATTGAGATGATGAATCCATTTCAAGACCTATAAACATTGAATTTAGTAAAAATTTCCTAAGATTTCAAAAAAAAATTCTGATCTATTTTCCTTAGACATGGACCACATTATTTTAGAGAGAAAGAAGCTCATAGGGGTATGGGTGAGGAACCTGTGTTTCATCTTGGTCTTTGAGTCAAAAACATGTGGTCTGGATTGGGGTTTAATTTATCCCCAATTGTCTTTCAAACTGACTCAACAAATTTCACATCTATTGGTCATCTTGGCATTTAAGGGGTTTGTAGTCCTCGGTCAAGGTTGAGCCCAACTGTTTCTATGGGGCATCACCTTCATGCATGCTCCAAATCAAAACTTGGGTGTTTGTCTCGAATTTTTATGTCTATCAAGCAGGTTCATGGATTTGCGAGAATTCTTTTATTTATGATAGATAACCATGGAAAAAATTGCATTAAGATAAATAAATAAACAAATTTGACGAATTCGATTTTTTTGATGTTGGACAAACTACTAATTGATCATCTCAATATCGAGAAGTATAAAGAGGAGAAAACAATAGAGTTAAGTCCTAAAATTAGTACACCTTGTAATACATTATCTAAATTATCTATTTTCAAGATTTCATGCATTTATATATCTGCTTGATTTGAAGTATTTTTGGAATTCAAAATTTTATGATGAGAAACAAAAATAGATTTTCACATCATCCTAAGAGTTTTCGACACCAAAATTATGTCTCATGACAAAGTGTAGGGAGCATCTTTACTTGGTTGTTTAAGGTTGCAATGTTATGCAAACCACACACTTTTAAGTTAAGGGCAAACTTTATATGTTTCCTCTACAATATAAAACTTATATACTTCCCTTTATCCAACCGTCCAGTCAGAATGGAGGGCTAAGATTGCCCCAATCACAATGTCACATCTTTACACTATTTTATTTTTAATGTTTTTTTTATAAACTATTTTGATACCAAATTTTTGATGTCCAATCCTCTATTAAACTTGTACTAGTAAAAAATATAAAAAAAATATTTTCAATAAAATAAAATGGTCAAAATACCCTTAAAATTTTCAAGGGGTATTTTGTTCATTATACTTTATCAAAAAATTATTTTTAATATTTTTTTATAAGTGCAACCAAATGAGAAGATGATATGTACCAAATTTCATATTCATACAATTTGTAAAAAAAAATTAAAAATAAAATACTTTAATACGTCGGATCTAAGATCAAAAGATGAGTGGTTCTCTTGATCAAAATTGGATGGCTGGATGTTAAGGGAAGCTTAGATCTTCTATGCTGTAGAGGAAGTATAGAAACATTTCCCTTAAGTTAATAGGTACTATTATTAATATCCCTTATAGAAGTTCGAAATAGTGAGAAAGTATATAGGGATTATGACATCATTGAAGGTATGGCCTTTATTAAAGCAGAATAATGGGTCATGAGTCATGTAGCTTACCTTAATTATTTAGGAGAAAAGCTTTAACACTGATACCGATGATCATTCAAGGCTCAAATTCTTTTAAAAAATAAAAGAGATCGTCGCCCTAACGACTTGATATTTTATTTTACCAATATTTTCCTAATAAATTTATTCGTATCTTGTTTTTTAGATACCATTGGATGGGTACTTCATATCTCATTTTTTATGTTTCGCGTTGATATAATTTAGGGGTCCTCTGGGTACATCCCCAAAACGTGAAACTTACCTTATGTGGTGTCGTTTCATCAAGCCTAAATTTTTGCTATCACGAAAAGGGAGATTTTGTTTTTATATAAATGAATTCACAATTGCCATTCAAATCATAAATAAATTGGGATGCCGTTTCTATAAGGCTTAGTAACAAAAAATAAAAAATCCTAAAGCTTCACCTCTAAATTTCATTCGAAAAGACTTTGGACATGGGAAATTTCTATGATGCTCGAAAATCCATTTTTACCATCGATTATGGAATATGTAGCTCAAAAAATAATACAAATCTTGTGGATTTGTGATTACTTTGAAATGGGATCTCGATAATGTGTGATAATATATGTTATTTTTAAGACTTGAAATTCTAAAATTTTTACAACCATAGTGGTGAAAGTCAAAATTTGAAAGTTTTTCTCAACAAACATAGCAATTTTCTATGAGTTTTGAAGTGAGGCTTTCTTATTTTGATACGGTTCCAGCCCTAAAAATTATATTTCGTAAATTATTTCATAACTTCACAATATTGGCACAAATTCCAATGTTCATCGGTTTTTGCCCCAAAAACTTAACCAAGAGTTACAGGGCACATGGTGAAATGGATATGCCTATAAAAACTAAAAATGGCAACACTGACTATTAATGGCTACTTTTCAAAATTAATCCATTTACTTGGAGAAAAAGATTTTTAATGATGATGACTATTCAAAAGTATAAAATCCATCAAAATCTAACTTCTCCTCTCTGCTTCGGCCTCCGTACCCCTCTTTCTTCCTTATTCCTCTTCATTAATTAGGTAAGGTTTGCCTTTATATTTTCAGCTCTTTTTATTCCATTTTTTGTCTTTGTTAGATTTCTCGTCTTTGCATTCTCATTCTACCCTTTCTAATCCTCATTGACTTGGCCACAGATGTTTTTTAATTAACCCTCTATTTCTTTTTACGAGAAATTTAAATACTGATTATGTTGGGTCAAGTACAACATGAAAACACGTTTATGTCAAATTATAGGCCGTACCTCTTTCTTTGTTCTTTTTTTATTTTTTTTGCATTTTATTTTTTTTATTTTTATTTTTTATTTTTTTTATTTTATAGCTATGCCTGTCCAGTAAACCGAATACTAGGTGGGTTTTTTAATTTGAATGAAAAACAACTACCTTCTAAATACCGGGCAGCCATCTCTCTATTCTTTTTACCTTGCTAATACGTATTCTTGGTCCCTAAAATCTGTCTCTAAAACCATTCCAAATCAATTGTCTGCCCCCGCTTTATCTCTCTAGCTCTCTTTCTCTCTTGTCTACCTCTGCTCTCTCTCTCTATCTGTACGTCTCTTTTCTTTGCATAAACAAAGGAGGATCATCACCCACTCTCGCACCATTATCCTGACATAAAATCTTTCGTTCATTAACAATCCAAAGAAATGAGAATTTTCCATTTTAAAAAGGAGAACCACAGGAATCACATGATATAAAAATACTTCCCCAAGAACCCTCATACATATTCCAACAATGGCCACTGTTGATTGTGATGTCCAAGGCCACTCCATTCGAGAATTACGTAATTCGGCATTTTTGGTTGTCAATTTTAGAAGGGATTTCAAAGATTACAAGTATTGCGAAAATTGCAGTTGCCCATTATTCAGCAGAGGAGTCATTTGCTGTAAATCAAGCGATCTTGGAATATAAAACCAACTGCGCCCTTTGTTACAAAAAACCTTTACTGCAACAAACCCCATCATTCTCTTTCTCTCAAACAATCAACAAATCTTCAATGTTTTCAGAGACATAAACCCGGTTTCATCATTCTCAAAGAAAATCCACAACTCGGGAGCCATGGGAACCAAAACAAGAAGCAACAAAAAAACCCATGGACCTTACACTCATTGCTTCTTTGTCGCCTCCATTCTCTCAAGGAAAGTTGCATTCTCCGCTTCCATCCTCATCTTCAGATTCTGCTAATCACAACATAAAAACAACCACCTTTGCCAACAGCTGAGGAACAAATTTCTTTTAATCAACCGAGCAGCCATTTTGGTTGCTCTGGTTGTAGAAGGAGAGAGTGTCGTATAGAAGAGAAATGAGGGAAACAAATGGTGAAGTTGGTTTTAGGTTTCAGAGAGCTGTTAGGTAATTGCATTATCGAACGCTTGTTTTCGTTCAAACTAAAAAAACTCATTTCAATGTTCGGTTTACAGGAGGGGATAACTTCAAAAAAAAAAAAAACTTCTCGGAAGAGAGACAGCCGCCCGTAACTTTGGATAAAAGTGTTCCCATATTTTAATTAACGCTGCCAATATGACCTTTACATAAATTTTTCTTTTTTTTATTATTACTATTATAGAGTAAGTAAGTGGGGGAGAAGGACCCTACCTATTTTTCATTAATAAAAATTAAGACAGGACAACTTCATTATTTTACACATAGCCTTCACTTTCATGTCAAAAACTTAATAACATTAAAAATACTTGCAAAAATCCATTTTGTCATATTCTACCTTGGCAAATTCCCAATTTCCTCAACATCTCAAGGTAATTTGATCTCTATATAAGTGCATACTAACCACCAAGGTTGCAAGAAACAAGAGGGACCATAATGGCTTCTTCCCAGTGGCGTCTACATTCGATGGCCTTCATTATTTCCCTGGCTTTGCTTTCTCAAACTTGCAAGAACATGCCATGGTCAATATCGTAAAATCTCAAATTCAAGAACAATTTTTAGCTTTTGTTTAAATTTTTAACTCATTTTTTGTTTGGTTTTGATCAACAGTTTGGATGAAAGGATTGATGACGAAACTGGTGCCACACAAGACGTGGGGATTATTAAAATGAGGCATATTTTAAAGGCACTAAGAGAACCGGTGGCGAGTCCACTGCCTCCCAGATTAAATCCGCAGAGTCCGTGGTCCAAAGCTCAGGATGGTCCAAACTAATCGCAATGTCAATTATATATATTATCATCATATATGAGACCACATATGGATTGTGTTATTCCTAGAATTACATAAAAAAAATGATATTATTTGGAGAAATCTCTAATTGGATGGAACAATTATCGCTCTTGATTTCCTCTTTCTACTGAATTTACGTGTGCTCCTACATTATTCTTAAACGTAGAAAATTTATTGAAAAATATTGTATTTTAATGCTTCTTAATGGTACATTTGTTTCGCTCTTCGGTTGTTGCACAAAGTTTGAGAAATTTTTGTTTTTTTTGTTTTTAACTTTGAGTTTAGTCAATGAAACACTCTCAACCATCGGATTTGAAATCTGACAGACAAGAATGATTGTGATCTACATGTATTAAAAGTAATTGGTCTCTTTATATACTTTTCCCGAAAATAAATGTTGCCAATGGAAAGCAAATGATGTATTGATCATTTCCTAATTAAAGGATAAACAATATTAGTTGCTTTGGAAGTCCAAAGAAGCTCACCACCATGCTCAATTGTAAACAAACGATAAGGAAAACTCCAAGAACTAATATTTAACCAACAGGTCGCTTTAATTAGGGAAAGCGTCGTTAAAGGTTGGGGTAGAAGGGGAGGGAGAGGGGCTATTGGCCCATAATATTATTGCTCACCAGTGAAATCCATGGTCAATTACAAGTTTCATCTTGAAATCATGACAAGATTTTATGTACTTCAAAATTTCAAATATCTCTCTCCTAGAAAAAAGGTTTATACCTCCGAGGGTTATTACGCCCTTATGACAATGTGGGCAATTCTGTATGGCGAGAATCTTTGAATAGAGACTCAAGGGAAGATCTCCTCTTTGGAGAGGAGAATGATGGCTTAAGAGGTAAAACTAAAGTTTGCGAGTTACCATCAAGCATTTCAACCACCTTCATCATACTTAGACGGTCAGTAGGTCTGTATGTATCAGAAACCAACCACAATCATCCTTTTTTCCATTTTTTTTTCCTTTCTTTTGATATCTCCCAATTCAAGATCTCCTCCACATTCAAGGTGAGAATATACCCAATCTGGAAAGTATGCCTCGCTAGAATTAGTCGCTTGTTGATCAAAATTCTTTCTCCCACCAACCATTTCCAAAAGCAACATTCCAAAGCTATATGCATCTGATTTATGTGAAACAACCCCAAATAATCTTGAATATACTTCAGGAGCCATGTAACCGATCATTCTTGGCACGCCAGTTAGTGCTATTACACTTAAATTGTTGGAGTATAGCTTTGCGAGACCAAAATAAAAAATCTTGGGGCAAAAATCTTCATCCAACAAAATGTTATGAGGCTTGATGTCGAGATGGAGTGTGCGATTTTCGCAACCACGGTGCAAATACTCGGCCCACGACTTGTACCAAGTGCTACTTTGTACAGTGTTTCCCAATGGAGGCTGTGGCTTCACGGTTTGTCAAAGAAAATGAATCTTTCAAGCGATCCATTGGGCATGAAGTCATATATAAGTGCTCTTTTCCAACACTGCGCAAAAACCAATAAGGCGAACCACATTTATGTGGTGTATACAGCCAATGGTTGCCACTTCATTAGTAAATTCTGCATCACTACCCTTTGGTTCTACTAGCACCTTTACAGCAATGAGGCACCCGTCAATGAGTTTACCTTTGTAAACACTTTCAAAGCCTCCCTGACCTAACTTTTCTCTCAGGTTGTTGGTCATTTTCTGGATGTCCTTATATGAGTATCTTGTGGGCATTTAATTTCCATAATTCTTAAGGAACTCCTCAACATTCTGGCCCTTAACTCCTTTGGACATTCTTAATGTTCCTTTGGACGTCTTGACAGCTGCTATTGTTACAATTAGTATTGCTCCCATTGCAATTGAAACACATGTAAGAAGAGATAAAACATTTATGAGCAACAATGGCATAGTGGCAAGATGTCTAGCAAGAGTGAGATCTGTGAGATATGGGTAGGAATCAAAAGTTTGTAAGGATAATATCGGAGGATGATAAATAAATTTTTCAAACTCCAACATGGAAGGTCATGCTGGTCCCGAGCCCAAATAAAAGAGGAGGATAGTGTTAGTAGGCAGTCAGCATAATCTACATATTTTCTTGAATCCTAAACTGGTGGAACAAGATTCATGTAACCAACTTCAAATAGTTGAGGTAAGGATCGGATGACGATGATTATTATTATTATTAAACTTGGTTATTGATTTGGATTATTCATTCTAAATAAGTGCAATTTACACTAAACATCAAAAATATATCCATCCAATTAGATAGTCATTGGAGAAGTCAGAATAGCTGGAATAATACGGATGATAGACAGAGAGAGAGAGAGAAAGAAGGTCATTGATTTGGATTATTCATTCAAAATAAGAGAAATTTCCCCCTAACATCAAAGATTTGTCCATCAATTAGACAGTCGAAGGTAAAGTCCGAATAATAGGCATACTTTGGAAGAGAGAGAGAGAGAGAGAGAGAGAGATTTTTGCTGCCTCTTTCATTACCTGCAAATTAGCAATCCAGATAAACAACATTAGAGAGAGGAGAATAAAATGAGTAACTGATAAAAAAATTAAAAAAAAAATAATTACTACATATTTCTATGTCAAACCATGATGAGATCGCCATGAATGTTTCTCAATAAACCACAAAATTAGACTAGAAAAATGAAGATCTTGTTATACACATCATTTACTTGTTGGGCAAGTCGCAACGAAAAAACTTAAACTTGACAACCAATAAATATAGAGAAGATAGAAATTTCTGACCCCACGAAATGATTCACATTTCTCCAAGATATTGCTTTTTTTATGAATTTTTCAGGAGTACTATTATCAAACTCAAGGTCATTGATTTGGATTATTCATTCGAAATAAGTACAATTTATACTAAACATAAAAAATCTATCCATCCAATCAGATAGTCATTGAAGTTTAAATACAGACATAATTGGGATGTGAGAGAGAGAGAAAGACCTATTATCAATTACCGGCAAAATAGCATTCCAAAATAAATATTATAGAGAGGAGAATAGAATATATAGTTAATAAAAAATATTAATTACTTAGTACATACTTATATGTCCAACCATGATGACATCACTAAGAATGTTTCTCAATATTCCACAAAATTAGACTAGAAAAATAAAGATCATGTTATGTACATTGTTGGCTTGGTGGGCGAGCCATAATGGAAACAATAACCTAATAGCTAATAAATATGGAGTACAGAGAAATTTCTTACCTCGCAAATAATTCACATTTGTCTATGACTTTGCTTCTTTTACGCTTTGACACACTTACTTTTCAAAACTCAGAGGGTGACTTTCTCATCCTCAAGCCAAATTCTTGAAAAAAAGACACATATATAAACAGTGCAAATCCTTGAGTCTCAAAGAAGTAGACTCAGGAAATTCATGCGACAAAAGCCAAGAGGAGAGTATGTCCAAGCCATCTCAAATGTGCCAGTTAAAATCTATTATTATGACCCCAAAATATAGAGGGACAAATTCCTCCTTAAGTTTCATATAATTGAAATAATGGTTTTTTATATAAAACTGGGCTTTGCAAGGAGTTCCAAGGACTTTCATCCCTTGTTATATTTTACATCACACCTCCTTATCAGTCAGAGCACCATTGATTTGGGTCTTGAAGCATATACCTAGAAACTAAGAGACCCAAGTTAAAAGGAATCCAATCCAATATAATAGGGATTAAGAATACAAGATAATTATCAACAAATCTCAACCTTGGCTTAAATTCTAAAAAAAAAATTTATTGTCTTCTCCACACGCACCCTATAGGTGTTTACCTTGGCGATACATTAATTAAGTGCAAGCATAGCTTGAACTTCTGTAATAGAACCAGCTTTGTCAATATATCTGCAACATTCTTCTCAATGTCAATCTTCAATAAAAAAGATATTTCCTTAAGTTATTATCTCATGGATAAAATGATACCTGACATCAATATATTTCATCCTTGCATGATATATTTGGTTCTTTGTCAAATGTATTGTAATAATCCCTTTCTGTTGTAAGTTCAAATTACTTACAAGCCCTTTAAGCCAAATGGATTCTTTCACAGCCTCAGTAATTGCCATGTATTTTGTTTCAGTCGTAGACAAGGCAATAACGGTTTATAGCATCAACCTCTAACTAATCAGAGTTCCTACAAGTGTAAATACATAACCTGCAGTAGATCTTCTACAATCCAAATCACCTGAAAAGTCAGCATCAACCACAAATTCGTTATCTTTATCAAAGACCAGACCTACATCTTATGTACCCCTTAGGTAGCGAAGAATCCATTTTACCGCATGTCAATGCTCCTTTCTTGGATTAGCCATATACTTACTAACAACACTAATGGCATGATAAATACCTAGACGAGTGCAAATCATTGCATACATGAAGTTTCCAACTGTACTCGTATAGAGAACACGTAGAATGTATTCCCTTCCAGCATCTGAACTTGGAGATAAGGCTGCCGACAATTTGAAATGAGCAGCAAGAGGAGTACCCACGGGCTTTGAATTTTCCTCCCGAATCTAACGATGGCCTTCTCAATGTACTCTTTTTAAGATAGCCACAATTTTTCCAACTTTCGATCTCTGCAAATCTCCATGCCCAAAATTTTCTTCGCTAAACTTAAATCTTCCATTTCAAATTCTCTGGCAAACCGAGTCTTCAATTTACTGATTTTTGAAGAACTCTTCATAGCAATAAGCATGTCATCCATATAGAGCAATAAATAGATGAAAAAACCATCAGTAAATCTCTTAAAATAGATACAGTTGTTATACTTACTTTTGATATACCCGTGTCCAATCATGAATGTATCAAAATGCTTGTGCCACTGCCTAAGAGACTGTTTTTACAATGGCTTTTTCAGCTTGCAGACATGGCCCTCTTTTCCTTTAACAACAAACCCTTCTGGCTACGTCATATAAATCTGTTCTTCTAATTCTCCATGAAGGAATGCAGTCTTCAAATCAAGTTACTCTAACTCCATATCAAACAATGCAACCATGGCTAGTAAATCTCGAATAGAAGTGTGTTTCACAACTGGGGAGAAAATTTTATTATAGTGAACATCTTCTTTCTGTGCATGACTTTTTGCAACTAAATGCCTTAAACTGATCACCACCAGTCTCAGGTGACTCATCTTTCTTCTTATAAATCCATTTACAGCCAATGAATCTCTTGCATTTAGGCAACTTCATGAGATCCCAAGTGCGATTCATTTGAGAATATTTTATTTCTTCATATGTGGCTTCACTCCACATGCTACTGCCACTATCTTGTGTAGATTCTTTAAAAGTTGATGGCTCTTAGCATGTGGGAGCCAAGCCATCATTTCCACATAACCGTACTGCACCACTTTCTTTTTTATTCTCTTTCTCTTTCCAAGTTGAAACTCTTTCTCAAGTGGAGTAGACTCAACAACCTCTTCATGGAAAACATCTTCCTCCACTCTCTCACAGGGAATTTCTGACACATATTTTGGAGTATTTTTTAGAGTTGTCAACTTAACTTCAACTGCATCACTATTGCTGCAATTTTCTTTTTCTACATCTTTCTGAATGTGCTTTAACATGGCAGACTTATCAAATTTAATAAACTTAGTGACTTAGAATCTGGACATCACATTCTATAGCCCTTAACCCCATCCATGTAACCAAGGAAAATACATTTCTTTGATGTAAGACTCAATTTGTCTTCCTTCACATGAACATAATTAAGACAACTGAATTCTTAAATGAGAATAAACAATAGGTTTATCATACCATACCTCTTGCGGTATTTTGTAATCGATTGTTGTAGATGGTGACCCGTTGACGAGGTAACACGCCATATTGACTGCCTTTTCCTAAAAGTCCTTTAGCACATTAGCATTACTCAACATGTTGCGGGCCTTCTCTAGAAGTGTCTTGTTTATGCGCTGACCAACTCCTTCATGTTGCAACGTCTCTAGAGTGGTGAAGTGACAAACAATTCCTTTGCTCTTACAAAAATTCACAAACTCCGCTAAAGTGTACTCTCTACCATTATCAGTCCTCAAGCACTTAACCTTCTTTCTAGTCTGTCTTTGGACCATAGCTTTCCAATATTTGAATGTTTTAAATGCATCTGCCTTTTTCTTTAGTGTGGAAATCCACACCTTCTTAGAGAAATCATCTATGAAGGAAACAAAGTATAGATATCCACTTTTCGAGACAATGGAAAGTATGGCCCCATACATATGAATGAATATAATCAAGAATGCTTTTTGTGGTATGTTCTGATATGCAAAACTGTATCATACACCGTTTACCATAGACACAGTGCTCATATAAGTCCAACTTGCACTTCTTCATGCCATTGATCAATTGGCGTTTACTAAGTTTCTTCAAAATTCTCTTACCTCCAAATGCATATGCCACAACTGAGTCAAGTCAGAATCACCATCATCAAATACGAAAACTATTGCTTTATCTGTGATAACATTCCCAAGCAACACATAAATTTGGTCTGATGTTCTTGCCTTTCATTACAACCGGAGCACTCTTAAGAATCTTCAAAACTCCACCTTCTCCAAAAAATTTACAGCCATTGGAGTTTAAGGTGCCCAAAGAAATAATATTTTCTTCAAATCTGAAACGTGTCTAGCATCAGTAAATGTTCTGACAACTCCATCATACATTTTGATAGTAATTGTCATAGCACCAATGGTCTTGCAAGCTGCATCATTCTCCATCAAAATCGATCCACCATTAATGCTCTTGTATGTGGTAAACCAAACCCGATGATGGCACATATGATGGAACATCCTAAATCAAGAACCCACGAGTTTTTAGAGTTGTCAAGGCCGACAACATATTATCTGTTCCACTTACTCAAGCTTCTATCAACTATATTGGCTGCATCAAAAGCTCGTCTTTCTTTCTCTTTGAGTTCCAACAATCTTTTTTAATATGCCCTTTTTTTTTGCAGTAATTGCAATAAATATTATATTTTCTTGATTTGGATTTGGATCTGGACCAACCATGTTTTCCATGTCTCTTTCCAGTTCTCTCAACATGTCTCCCTCAAGCCATTAAACCATCTGCATGTGGCAAAACATTATCATGTCTCGTCCTCAATCATTAAAGAAAAGAGTCGTAGTCATATCTTCCATTTCTATGGTATCTTTTTCATAGAGCAATATTGTGACTAGATGCTCATATGATAACAAAATTATAGCCTTATCCTCATCATCCATTTTAATACCAATATGCAATATTCACAAATAATTTTATTAAGATAATTCTGGTGTTCATGGATATATAGATACCTTCATTCATCCGCAGGGTATACACTTTTTGCTTAAAAAATAATTTATTTGTTAGAGACTTCGTCATATATAAACTCTCAAGCTTCAATTAAAAACTTGATGTTGAATCCTCATTGACGATAGTAAATACCACTGCACTCGAAAAAAACAATCGAATAGTGCTTATAGCCCTCAAATCTAAGTCTTCCCAATCCTCATCAGATATAGATTTCGTTTTCTTGGACTTTCCTTTAAGAGCTTTATGTAAATCTTGTTGCACTAACAAATCCCGAACATTCATTTGCCAAATTCCAAAATTATTTTTGCCATCAAATTTCTCCACCTCAAATTTTGCATTTGAAACATTTATTGCTATTCTGAAAAACCAAAACCAGGCTCTGATAGCATTTGTTGTACGTGAAAGCTCCAAACCTCATAGGGTGATTTTTGACAAATAAAATATGAAAAAAATAGAACCGACGAAAACAAAAAACAAGCAACAAAAAAATAAAGTAAGAAAGAAATAACATAAAAAAAAAGAATACCAGATTTTACGTGAATCGTTACGTACATGATTACATCCACAGATGAAGACGGTCGATGTTTTTCACTAAATCAAATAAAGAAAATTACAAGGCAACTTACTTGAGAGAACTAGAGATTCATTCTCCCATAAATCATTCTTCTATACAATTTTCTCTCTCTACAAAAACCTTCAAAAGTTTCGCTCTATTTTTCTGGATATTTTGCTCTTTCTAATTAAACCAATATATAGAAAAAGCAAACCACCCAAAAGAGGCATACATGATGGCTTCCCTTTTTTTCCTAACTTTATCTACTTGTAGACCCAAGGCCCCATCCTAATCCAAGTAGGACTTATCCATAAACTTAGATCCCAAATAATATGCTCTATTTAAAAAATAGTAGACCAATATTAAAAAGAATCCAATCCCATAAAAGAGGGATCAAGAATTTAAGACAATTATCAACAATATCATAGATGTTGTTGAGACGATTGATCAAATGAGTGTGCCGAGCTTGTCAAAAATCAGAAAGATGACTTTGGAGATTTTTAGAAAGGCAATTGTATGAGAGAACATGTGGGAAAGAAATAAAAGAACTTCTATTGATGGAATTTCTTTGGAGACGATAGCATTAAAATAAATCTTGCAAATGCTATGGTGTTGGTTTGGTATAAATAAGGTGGGAGAAGGTGTTTCAATAGCGGATCTCGAAGAATTTTATTAATCAATTCCCTACAAAGCGAGTCCTAAAGGGAGATAGATACCACCATTGTCGAGGTGCATTAAGCTTAATTTTGATGGGACTTCTTTAGGGAACCCGTTGGTATTGGTTCTAGTGGCGATATCATTTTTACTATGCGAAAGGGCGGAACTTTGTGCTCTCTTACAAGGTTTGAGGTTAATTAAGGAAGGTAAATTAATAATTACTATTTAATAGACTATCTTAATGTTTATAGATATTGGAGTCAGTACTCGGTACATATTCTATCTTCTGGATCTTATCATTTAGTTTACTAAAATGAACTTGCAATTTAATTGAAAGGCTGCAAAGAAATTTTCTATGGCCAAGTGTGGCAGAAAAAAGGGTGTTCATCTTGTTAAATGGAACGCAATATAGTCGATTTTAATAGTGCATGAATGATGAAGTTGGTATAGAGAATCTTGGTAAGCCCCTTATCTCTATTAGCTCGATTTTTCAAGAATATTTCTATATGGGAGGTCAAGGCGAAACCGTATTATTCCCATGCTTGGAAGGGCATTCTATTGGGTTTATCTCATCTGAAAGATAATGTTCAATGGATTATTGGAGATGGTCTGCTCGTGAATTTTTGGGCTGATCCCTGGTTATCAAGACAGTTCATATGAGATTCCTATGGTGGCAGTGTACGTGTGTATCTAGGGGATTTCGTTGGTCGGAAAGTTTCTGATTACATCGACGGATCTCCTCAGTCGTGGGTTCTTCCTTGACCTACATCAGATTCCCTGGTCAGATTATGGGACGAGGTTGAGAACTACACTATATCTGTACAACTTTAAAATGATTTCTTAGTATGGATAAACTCTGCGAGTGATATGTTTCGATTAAAGAAGCTTGGTATTTTATTCAAAATAAAGGACCATTGCAACCTATTTTTTTGTGCTCTTTGGTCATCCAAATGTTATCCTAAGGCCAAACGGTTTTTTTGGCTTGCCCTACACCACTGCTTACCCATTGCATTTTTTTTAAAACAACATGGTATGGATCTAGATTCTGTATGCCCTTTCAGTAGGAACCATGATTATAGCCTTTGTCATCTCCTGTTTCACTATGCATTCTCACAGGGTGTATGGAGATTAGTTGCATGAGGGTATAGTAAGGGATTCACCCCTGGCATTTCTACTCCTGGTATGTTGGGAAGTTGGTTAGTATTCAAAATTCAATCTGATGGTTTGCTTAAATTCACTTTTATATTCTTCACAACAATTTGGTTTTTATGGGATGAGTGAAATAGGAGAATTTTTCAGTCAACATCTACAAGAAGGGAACATTTTGTTAAGTGAATTTCGACGCATATTAAGGAGTTGGCAAATGCAAAAAAGTGGGTTTTTCCATTTGTCAGAGAGAACAGTCATTGATAATTTTCGTATCACATGGTGTCACCAGAAGCCTAGATCCTTTATTCCAGTGGCCTCCTTACTTGTGAATGTCATCCATGACTGTTGTTGTGCCCCATGGAAGTTACAAACGGTTACAATTAATTGTCAGAGCACACTTTTACCACATTTATGCTCAATATCTCATATTTTTCATGAGGCTAATATGGTAGTCGATGCCCTTGTTAAGAAGATTTCTTTTAATTCTGGAGCTACTATTTGACGCTTTCAACCGTCAGACTTTATTTCTCTGCTTTTATTTTATGATTTGGTATAACTGCTCTATTATAGGGTTGTAAAATAATGAACTATTTTTTTTTTATTTTTTATTATTGAAAAATGGACAAGGGTCTACTCCCCCACTCACTTACATAAAAAAAAAGCAAAATAAAATAAAATAATACAAAACACTATCTTAATGTCATCAATTGGTGCAAGAAGCCCTCAAATCACCGTAGATGATGAGGAGGATTTCGCTTGAAAGATGGACATATGTGGTAATTAGAGTTTTTCTAAATTATACAACGGATTGTCTTTGAAAAGAGAGGATTACGTCTTGATGTGGCACGAGTTCGGGGTGTATGAGCTGTATTAGGCCCTTTTTGTTTTATATTAATAAATACCGGATAGGGCCTTTTACCCTGCTGAGTTTATATATATATATATATATATATATATATATATATATATTTAAAAAGAATATTCTGTTTCAGATGACCTCTCTTATTATAATGGGAGGTCTAGGTCTTATTTCAACCTTTTCCTTTGTCTACGATAAATTTCTCAAAATTTTGAATATGCTTTCCGTTGTTCCCCCAAGGAGAGAGAAAGACCGAGAGGAGAGAGAGCTTGGTGTTCATCCTCTCTCACTCTCTCCAACACGGCAGGTGAGAGAGCATGAGGGTTTCACACGATTATAATTATATTGTGGAACTCTGTTTATTTGGAAAAGCGAATATCATTTTCAACGCGGAGCTGCACAAGTCTTACAATCCGGAAGTTTTTTTTTTTCTTTTTTAATATATGTGTGTGAGACTTTATAAATACAAATTTTCATTGAAGAGTAAGTTTTGTAAACAAAAATTTTATTCCCCGTCTGCCATGGTTTTGACCTTTGAAGTTTGAGGCCAGAGCTACTGTACCACTGTTGACCCTTGTTTGGAAGTCGTATAATCAATCACAGTTATATTAGAATTTTCCTAACATGTTGCTTGTGATCAGATGGAGAGAATCCCACATTGCGTTTTGTTGTTCTGGTTTATCTTCATCTCCATTTAAATTACCAATGCTTTCACGCTGCTTCTTTCTGCTCCTCTTACTCCTTGTCACTTTTAATGGCGAATTTGCTTCAGGAGATGCTCAATCCCAAGCTTGTTTCTCGCAAGTTTGTGGTGGTTTCAATATCAACTACCCATTTTGGTTGCAAAGCGAGGATGGAGCTTATTGTGGCTACGAAGGGCTCGAGATAAAATCTTCAAAAGGAAGGCCTATTTTAGATCTAAACTCCAATGCATACTTTGCGGGTCTGGGGCCCGAGATTCTAGACCCGACCTAAATCTCTTAAGTATGAATTTCGGGTCGGGTCGGGTCTTGATCCAGCTCAAGGCATGCCCAGACCCACCCGACCCATTCCCACGCCTATTAGGTGCCCTGTTGTTGCTTATATTTTTAAAAGAACCCAAATATTCTCCCTTTATAGGCAATAAACCCAACCTGGTCGAACTATGGCGGCTCGACGTACTTTTCCTCTCCATTAATGCAATTGGCGGCTGGACGTACTTTTCCTCTCCATTAATACAATTCAAACCAGCTCCATCACTTGCCAATCTCCTCCAATAACCGAGCGCCTTCCTCTTGCTCGCAACAAACACATCTTCATACTAATGCGCGTTTCAAAGTAAAAACCCACTAATTAGTGAATGAGGAAGAGATCGTCAGGTTGCATCCATCGAGCTTTCTCTCTCTTCTCTCTGCTTCTTCAGGTTGCATCCATCGAGCATTCTCTCTGCTTCTTCCTGTTCTTGCCACCATGCTTGGGTTTCTCTCTCTAAGCACCCACTTGATGCTTGGGTTTCTCTCTCTAAACACCCACTTGCTTCGTTCAAGACCACCTGTTGCTCTACTTGTTTTCCTTCCTCTCTTTTGGGTTCCTGTTTTCTCTGCGGATTCCCGGTATGAGGCCTGTGGCGCTTACGATTGTGGTCTCATTAGTATCCGCTACCCTTTCGCGGTAGATGACCAGCGGCCTGAATTCTGCACTTCTAGTGGCTTCAATCTCAATTGCACCAACAACACCCCCCTCCTAAACTTGAACAATCAATTATACCAAGTGAAACATATCGATTACCAGACTAGCACCATTTCCGTAGTAGCTGAAAGCATAATTAACACTACGGAATGCCCCAATCCTAGACATAATGTCACCCTCGACAATTCTCCATTCCAGTACTCCGCTGGAGTCATGACGCTTCTGGTTTACACGGATTGTCATGCATCACCTCCTAGCTTGCCACCGGCGATTCCGGTGCCTTGCCTCGGAGAAAATTCTTTTGCCATGCCTTCTGGCGCGGCTTATCCACGTTGTCGGTTTTTGGTGGAGGTTCCAGTTTTAGAGAGGTCGGATTTGAGACTTTCTTCCGACTCTTATGCAGCAGTTGTGGAGGCGGGTTTCAATGTGTCATGGACTGCAGATGGGTGTGCACCGTGCATGGAGTCGGGTGGCCGGTGCGGATATAATCAGAGCCCGCCAGTATTCATGTGTTTCTGTGAGGACCGGCCTTATCCTGACGCATGTCCTCCACTTGATACCAGTAAGCCCATCCCTAACCCATTCTCTTCATTGCTTGCGCTGAGAAATAGGAAGCATTAGATAGAGCTCTTCCCCATAATGCTTTTACAATAACCAAAAGTAAAACCTTTCAGTAATTTAGAATCGCATCTCTGTTTTGGAAAATTAAGCTATAAGAGGATTCAGTAACATTCCCAACATACCCAAACTTGTCTGAAATTGCCCTGTTTTTTTGTAGTTTGTGCCCTGAAAATTTTTTATTAAAAGCTCCTAGTGATTTTAAATAAATTCAGGTATACTGGAGGAACCTGTAGCATTTCGTCTGTTCATTAGATTTCGGGCCCCATCTTGGTTGAGTGTGTGGTATAGATTGGTAATTTGAATAGTTTTGGAAGATCCATGAATATAAATGACTTCCCATTTATTGTTACTGTAATTGTAATGAGGAAGAGATTAGGTTGTTTATTTTTGCAATTAATTTGAATATTTTTGTATTCTTGTTTTGCACCTTCTAGTTATAGATAAGTGCTATTATGAGAAGGCACTTACTGGATCCTTCGTATAAAACCTATTTAACGAGCAGGTAGGTAACTATGCTTTTTTTTCTTCTTTTTTTTCTCTAATCCTAAAAGTAGGCATTTGCATGTATGTTACATGTCATAGTAATCCTCTGGAGGAGGCTTCTTAAAGTGTGCAGGTCTTTTTCTTTATTTTTCATATTTCTTTGGTTTGTGAGCATGTGGGTTGCATGTGTAAACCTATGTTATTAAAACCAAATCGGATCCTTTGGCGGTTTGATTAGGTGAACTGGGTCCTGCCACCATGAACCAGCTGCTTGGTTTTGCCTCTTGATTGGGTGGTGAAGGCAGGAATCCCCTTTTTAAAGCAACAAATACTTTCTCAAAAACATTGTGTTGAGGGAATAGAGACGGAGAGTATCAACAGTGAATCAAAATATCGGTACATATACAGTTGAAATATAAAACTGAAGCAATTAATTTGCTAGATTTTATCTAATCAATGAACCAGCCAGGTCTTATTGGACCTGTACCCGATATGGTTTGTGATCTAGTTTAATAGAATTGGGAAATGCATTCTCTTGTCTTGAATGTTTGATTTCATTTTCTGCAACTCAAGTTGATACCTTGAAAGGAAATGGGAAATTTTTAAGTGACCAATTTCCCTTTATTCATTTGATATGAGGGGTTGTTTGTCACAGAAATGTGATTTTCAGGAAGCATGAGGGATAATCATATTTCTTTAAATATTGAATTTATACTGATTGTAGGGCTTCACAACTTTCTTTTTGTTTGCTTAGTTTGACTTTTCAATAATTGAACCTTTTAGATAATCCTCATTAGGTATGAAAGCAACAATTGTCATTGTCCTTCTACTAAAAAATGAACAAATAAACGTTGACCTTTCATATGTGAAATGTGCATATCACAAAATTCTAGTTTCAGAAAGTATATGCTCTCATTCTTCTTTTAGCAGGTTCATACTTCCTATTTTACCAATTCCTCTTGGATATTCAGTTTGAAGTTGAACAGTTTTTTTTCTTTTTTTTGTTATCTTTTTTTATAAGTTTCATTAGAGTATTTTGTATTTTTATTGGTGGCAGCCTTCAATTCTCGTTATCTTTCTTTGCTTAGAAATCTAAAAATTTCTTATGGGAGTTCAGAAGCCTTGAAAAAAAAATTACCCTTTGAAAAATAAATATTTCAATTTTCATCAAAATTCTACAAATGTCATCTTTTTTGGGTAGAGATCTGAAATTTTCTAGTGTTTCTTTCCAAATCTTGGAATTATATGGCAAAACATACCTTCATATTTAATTTTGTTGCATGAACTTTCAATTCTAGATGATTCCGTTAGTCATCTAGGAACAAATCTGTAACCATATCAGAATCCTCTTGTTACATTAATGACCACCACAATCAATAGTATTTTCTCCATATATTACAGTAGACTTTGTATCAAATACTGAGTGGTTTGTTTTGGATAAGGGCAATGGGCCGGGCCAGCCCCTGGCCCTGGCCCGGCTGGGATGGGCCTTATTAGGGTCGGGCCTGACCTTATTGGGGCCACGCCAGGCCAAAAACAAATGAAGTGATAAAAAGAGAAGAAGAAAAAAAACAGGCCTGGCCGGGTTGAACAATGTCAGCACTGGCCCTAGCCCAGACCTCAGGCCATAGTTTGTGGGCCAAACTTTACTCTTTTTTTAGGGCTGGGCTGCCCGGCCCATTGCCAGGCCTACTTTTGGACAAAAGGGCAGAGCTTTCCTTTTGACCAGTAGAGGTAGTTCAGAAATTTTGAAAATAGCTAAGAGGTGTATGATACTTCAAAGTCATAATATAAATCCAAGAAGTGGCTCTAATCTATTGTCAACGGATGGCACCTGGCAATTAAGAAAAAGTTGAACTACTACCAGCACCTACCTTCACCTGTTCAACCAACTGATTGCATATTATTCAAGGAACTCTCCTGTTTGCTAAAGCACAGATTCAAATGCAGAAGCTCTAGGTGAACCAGTCAGAAATCAGAAACCAATTGTTCAAACTACCCTCTTCTCTTTTCCCTTTTATCCCACCATTTTGATATCACCTGCCTTAAACCAATTCCTCTCCAGCAACGTTGTTATATACCTTTAAATGTGATTCTGGCTCATAATTGTTGACCGCAATTATTAAGTTGCTAAACTATCTCCAGGCTCTTGATCATGAACTATGAATTGCAAACCGAGTAACAATGGCAGGCGTTTGTTATGCTCTTATTGCCCTTTTTTGCTTCATCTGATGACCCACAGTATGAAGCTTGTGCTCCTAGCGATTGTGGAGATGGCCCCAGTATCAGTTATCCTTTTTGGATGGATGTCTCACCAGACTTTTGTGGTTATCCTGGCTTTAAAATCACGTGTGCCTATAATGTTACCGTTATGACAACCATTTCAGGGGAAGAATACTATGTAAGAGGTATCGACTACAAGAGCCAGACTTTCACAATTGCCAGTTCAAAGTTGGTGGAAGAAGGTTGTCCTCAACATGGTTACTGTCTCAGTCTTCATTCTCCTATCCTATATTACACCATGGAGAACAGGAACATTTCCTTCTTGTTTAATTGTTCTCGTCAAATTCCAAATTCTCTCAGAGGGCCATTACATTGCCTTGATCGTAGTGACTATGTTGTTAATTATAGCTTCCCAGAATCTGAGTTGCACAGATATGAATGTAAAGAGATTTCCGTGGTCCCTGTTTTGGGCACAAGGGATTTTGAACACCCCTCCCATGGTTTGGATGGGTTGTTAAAGGCAGGATTTAGGATGGGATGGACTGCGAGTGCTTGTGGTCCTTGTGACAATAAACCCAACCTGGTCAAACTATGGCAGCTCGACGTACTTTTCCTCTCCATTAATGCAATTCAAACCTGCTCCATCACTCGCCAATCTCCTCCAATAACCGAGCACCTTCCTCTTACTCCTCTTTGAAACGCAACAAACACATCTTCATACGAATGCGCGTTTCAAAGTAAAAACCCATTAATTAATGAATGAGGAAGAGATCGTCAGGTTGCATCCATCGAGCTTTCTCTCTCTTCTCTCTGCTTCTTCAGGTTGCATCCATCGAGCATTCTCTCTGCTTCTTCCTGCTCTTGCCACCATGCTTGGGTTTCTCTCTCTAAACACCCACTTGATGCTTGGGTTTCTCTCTCTAAACACCCACTTACTTCGTTCAAGACCACCTGTTGCTCTACTTGTTTTCCTTCCTCTCTTTTGGGTTCCTGTTTTCTCTGCGGATTCCCAGTATGAGGCCCGTGGCGCTTACGATTGTGGTCCCATTAGTATCCGCTACCCTTTCGCGGTCGATGACCAACGGCCGGAATTCTGCACTTCTAGTGGCTTCAATCTCAATTGCACCAACAACACCCCCCTCCTAAACTTGAACAATCAATTATACCAAGTGACACATATCGATTATCAGACTAGCACCATTTCCGTAGTAGCTGAAAGCATAATTAACACTACGGAATGCCCCAATCCTAGACATAATGTCACCCTCGACAATTCTCCATTCCAGTACTCCGCTGGAGTCATGACGCTTCTGGTTTACACGGATTGTCATGCATCACCTCCTAGCTTGCCACCGGCGATTCCGGTGCCTTGCCTCGGAGAAAATTCTTTTGCCATGCCTTCTGGCGCGGCTTATCCACGTTGTCGGTTTTTGGTGGAGGTTCCAGTTTTAGAGAGGTCGGATTTGAGACTTTCTTCCGACTCTTATGCAGCAGTTGTGGAGGCGGGTTTCAATGTGTCATGGACTGCAGATGGGTGTGCACCGTGCATGGAGTCGGGTGGCCGGTGCGGATATAATCAGAGCCCGCCAGTATTCATGTGTTTCTGTGAGGACCGGCCTTATCCTGACGCATGTCCTCCACTTGATACCAGTAAGCCCATCCCTAACCCATTCTCTTCATTGCTTGCGCTGAGAAATAGGAAGCATTAGTTAGAGCTCTTCCCCATAATGCTTTTACAATAACCAAAAGTAAAACCTTTCAGTAATTTAGAATCTCATCTCTGTTTTGGAAAATTAAGCTATAAGAGGATTCAGTAACATTCCCAACATACCCAAACTTTTGTCTGAAATTGCCCTGTTTTTTTGTAGTTTGTGCTTGTTATATGTCCTATGTGACTACTGCTTTGTATTTGTTGTAAGGCTCTAGATGCCCAGGTTTTAGTTATTTCTTTTCACTCTTATTGGTGAAGTGATTGACTTGCAGATAAAGTTTTTCATATTGTGATGATCTACAAAATGCAGTACAGTTGTTGCTTTCGTTCCTTTGGATTGTCTCCTTTCCATCCTGGCAATCCAAATTTAAGTTCAGGTTGCTTGAATATGTGAGAGAGCAGAATGAAAAGGATGTGTTGTTCATTGTCAAGGATGAGAGAGAGAGAGAGAGAGAGAGAGAAGAGAGAGAACCTATTTCGTATTCATGTATACATACATATAAATCATTTACAGGTCGTGTATGTATGGTGCCTTGTCCATATGTAGGTATCTAGTCATAGACTCTCTCTTCTTTAGCTTTGGGCTATGGTCTTCATACCCAGGGATGAGGAGCATGAGTTTTAGTGAGGACCCAAATCTATTCATTAAGAATTACCCAACCACTGGAAACCCCTTTTGTTAAGGTATATGAGCGTTAGCTTTACAAATAAAATGCTAAAATGCCTTACTTTTCATTAACGTTTGCACTGACTATTTCAATCCTTGGTATCACTGGTCAATTTCCTCCTAGGGTCCTCACAATTGGACGTGTGGCTTTATACTCCTAAAGAGAAAGCCCAAATTCAACTGTTGTATGGTTAAAAGCAAAATGCAATTAATGAGTAAGAAAGCGATCTTTCAGTTGGGCTACCCTTTGAGCATTCTCTTTCTACTCCTGGTTTCTCTCTCTTGCCACCATAAAAGCTACCAGGCTTAGATTTATCTCGCTAAACACTCAAGTATTTGACTCAGGTCTTGTTGCCCTATGCTTCTTGTTTGCTCTCTTGGGATGTCCTGTCTTTTCAGCAGATTACCAGTATAAAGACAATTGCAGTCAATGATCACCAGCCAGTTATTTTCACTTACAATGGCTTCAATCGCACCTGCAAGGACTACATCCCCTTTCTTAACCTTGCCAAACAAATATACCAAGTAAAAGATATCATTCACCAGCCTAGCACCATTCCCATAACTGCTTAACTGCTAAAGAGAAGGTAAGGAATGCCCCAATCCTGGTCATAATGTCACCCTTGACAATTCCCCGTTCATTAAACGTCAGAAATGCCCTCTGTCCTTGGCGTCAGCAGTTTCAGTTTCTTGACTTGGAGACTCTTAAGCAACGCCTTGTGGTCTGGCTTATCCAAATGAATGTGGAGTTTGTAAGCCACTGGTGGATGTTCCAGTGTTGGAGAGGTTGGCTTCGAGACTTTTGTCTTCTGGGGGTTACACAAGGATTGTGGAGGCCGGGTTCAATCTGTCATGAACTGCAGATATGCGCAAACAGTGCATACGGTCGGTTGGCTGGTGCGGATCATATAATTGACCTGATTCCAGTAAGCCCATCCCTACCCAATTCTCTTCATTGTTTGAGCTAAGGAATAGGAAGCATCAGATGTAGCTCTTTTCCATTATGACTTTCCAACAACTAAAAGTAAATAAGATAATCTTGCTGAAACTAAATATTCCCTATATACCCCAAAGTTGTCTGCTTGTCTTGATGTTTTCCTAATTTTGTAGTGCGAGTATAACCTCTGAATGATCGTGTGGCAGTTATCTGATTCCTTTGATTTTTTTAGTGGAATGAATCCCAACAATTTCAGATCTAATGATCCGGTTATCAAATTTGTTTCTAGTTTATTATATATTTGCTGGCTTTGGTGAAGCTCATTGTTAGTGTGAGAAACTTCCACCCAACCATTGAAATAGAGATTTGAAATTCATTTATTTTGCCAAAGTTTACACTGGAACTCCAGGGTTGCATTGATAGGACATTATTGGAGAGAAAATTTTGATTTATCCAGGGTTCCGAATGAGTGGTCCATATTTCCTTTGTTCTTCTAACATGCCTCAAGAGTTAAGGCCTCTCTCCTTTTATTATATGTTTTTTAATTTTTTATTCTGCTATATAGATAAAGGGTCAAGTCTTCCTTGACTCCCAAGGGGCAGAGCTCCCATATTTTAAGTCTCTAGCCTTAAGTGGTGTGGGTGTGGAGGTTCTCATCTTGAACATCACTCAGTGCCTCACTCTTGCTCAATAATCATCATCCCACACAGTGGTGAACTCCTCCCTCTCTCTCTCTCTTTCACACAAACTCACATGTTCACACATGGTGAATCCCCAACAGTTTAGAGCCACCGGTGCTGCTATGACTACATGCTTTCTGTCTCTTCTTCTTTCTTGCATTCTCTGTCAGGGTGATGATCTTAATATTTACAAACCCTTTGCTCCTTTCAATTGATCGGGCATACAGTATAGAATATCCTCTCTGCTGCTCCCAGTCCAGGATTCTGTGGGTTCTCAGAACTTATTGCCAGGGGTTAAGCCAACCACCAGCTATCAAATTCATGGACAAAAACATTGATTTTAACTACGTATTGTATTATAAGCACATGATCCACATCACTATTCCTGTATTCGATTGAGTACTTTGACAATGGGAATCGTTTTGTCCCCTGACAATTCCCTTCCGTACCACATTGAGGGTTTCTACCTTCCTTGCTCCTATGTTGACATCAGCATCTCAAGTGTTCGAATTACACTGAAAACATTAGCCTCACTGAAAACTTAAGGGTTGGAAAGCACCACAAGTTTTACTGCAGTTATAATCTTAAAATGTAGGAAGTTTATGTCTTCCACCTGATTCTTCTTGGACTCTACATCGTCTGCGACGATCCAGTCTTGAGGCTATGAAAGATGGCATTCAATTCTGGAGATCTGAGATGATTTGAGAGACGGGAATTTCCCTTCAATGGGAGCCATTTCCGTCAGAGTGCTTGAACCGCACGAGTTCTGGTGGTTGCTAATGCCACTGAAAGAACCACAACTGCTTGTCTCCCAAAGATGGATAACCTAGTAGGGAAGCCTGGTGAGGTATCCTTTCACAGATGACTTTCGTCATCTCATTATTCTACTGTTTTGAAGCATTTATGATTCTTTGGTAGCGAACCTCATAAATAGCTTTCAGTTTTAAGTGAATTTTATAAGACACTTGATTTTGCATCAGCATGATGCTTCTTTGGCATATTTGTTATTTTTATGATCAATGCCTGTCTATTTTCAAACAGGTCACGTCAATTTTCTTGTCACTTTAGCAACTGTGGATAGATACATTGAATAGGAAACATGTAGATTGAACCCTGGATTGGTCTTCTTTCCTCATCTTACTCTGTTTCTGTGTTTGATATATTAAGCACCTCATGTTGCTGTAGAATTTCATGATAACATGCTGATAGATACATAGTCTCATGAGTTCGAAGATCGAAAATGGGTGGACCAAAAGGCTTTTACAGTAACTTGATGGTCTTGTTGAAAGAACATGCCCCATGCTCACCGTTTTTGTGAATCATGAGCCAGCCTCTGAGTTGTCCATGCTCACCTTGCTGAAAAAGTGGGTCCCTGGTTATCACCAAAATAAGTTTTATCATCAATCTAGTTGTAATGGTTTCAATCTAGACGTTAGACCATGTTTTTATCATCAATCTGGCGAAGATTTGTTAAAATTTGTTTGTTCTATTTATTGGAAATTGCATTTTCCAATCCTTATGCACCACATTCACTTTTCATATACAAGGAGCCGATTGCTCTTTGCGATTTGAATAGAAACAAATGCCTTTATGGTACAATCACTATTAGAAAATAAAATGCTTTTGTTGTTGAAAAATGTAATAGTAATGGTTTTCAAATCGTGTCTAACATATCACAATGTTATGTAATTGCTTGTAACTTAGTATTCATGTATTTTGAACCACGTATAACCCTAGTGAGAGAGAGTTTGAAGTGTATCCTGTTGCAAAGCAAATAACTTGATAAAAAATTGCATCGTAAAATTTGCTTGATAAACTGCTGCATTATGGCACTAGTAATTGGGTTTCTTTGGATATCTTCTTCCTTTACATAATGGGTTGTGTATAAATCAAGGTTGCTGCATTTCTTTGAATAACGTAGATTAATGGGCTCCTCTCTTTCTTAGGTGTTTGAAAACTTGTGAAGTTTAGTTTCTATTGCTTACTAGCTTGTTTGTTTCTATTCTTGAATTTGTTCTTCACTCAATGGTTTTATTTGTTCTCATTATTTATTGAAATTGCTTTACTTTTTTTTTTTTTTTTAGAAATTGCTTTACATGTGGTGTCGTCCCTTTTTCCTTTTTTGTTGATAAAATGCTATAGGACTTTGTCAATACATCTGGTGTGGGAATTTTTTCCATGAGTAGATAACTATGGGAATATTAGTTTTTTTTTTTTCCATGAGTAGATAATTATGGTTATCAAACACAGAAACCAAGAACTTCTTTAACTTCCTAAGTGGTTATCAAACACAGAAACCAGGAACTTTTCTAACTTCCCAATGGTTATCAAACACAGAAACCAAGTAGTTCTTTAACTTCTCAGGAGGTTATCAAACACAGAAACTGTGGACTTCTTAAAGTAACTTCTATCTTCCCAGCAAAGAGGAATTTCTAATTTACAGTTCATGAACTTGCTTCCAGTTATCAATCAGGCCCTATATAAACCTCACCCTTAAATAAAAGAAAATTGTTTCATGCGGGCTGGATCACATTTCTACAATATGCCGTCCATAGGTAAAAAGCATCCATCTTAGAGATGGATGCAAATAGGTGGTTCATCTAAAAACAAATGTAATTAACAGTCCAAATGTTTTTTTAATATAATTATTATTTCTATTTTTCAATTTTTTTTTTAATATTCATGATCTCCATGTTAAAGATTTTATATTCACTAAAAACTAAGATCAAATTATATTTAAAAATATATTTATTGCCAAGCCCGTATTTCTACAATATGCGGGCTGGCCACATAAAAACCATGTCCTTCAATAAAGGAAAATTGTTTCATGCCGGCTGGACCGCATTTCTATATATGCAGTCTAGAAATTGTAAAGCATCCATCTTTAAGATGGATGCAAGTAGGTGTTCCCTTTAAAAACAATGAAAAGTAACGGTCCAAATGTTTTTTTACTAGAATTATTATTTATAGTTTTTAAAATTTGTTTATTTTTTCATATTCATGTTCTCTATGTTAGAGATTACATGTCCTTAAAAATTAAGTCTTAAAATCCATCTCAAAAATAGATTTACTAAGAGGCCCGCATTCCTACATATTCGGGCTTGGCCGCATAGAAACCGGGTCCTTAATAAATAAAGGAAAAAGTGTATATAAGGATGCTGAAAAACCCTTTGATTGATCATCTCGACATCGAGATGTATGACTATGAAAAATAAAAATATTTCAAGTCTTAGAAATAGTGCATTTTACAACATATTATCTATACCGTCCATTTTCAAGATTTTCATTTGCAACCTGAAACAATCCAATCCGGCGCAACTTCAAATTTTGTCCTAATATATAGTTTTTTTAAAAAACACTTCTTAGAATTATCTAAAAATCTATTTTCATGTCTAATTATAAAATTTTAAACTTCAAAAATGGTTAAAATCAGATATATAAACATATGAAAATCTTGAAAATGGACGGTATGGATAATGTGTTGCAAGAGACGCTATTTTTAGGACTCAAACTCTTCTTTTTTTCATACTCATGTTGAGATGATCAATTAGGGCGTTTTCAACATTAAAACTACTTTTTTCAATGGATTCTTTAGGTGCATCTTTATTTCTACATTTTAAGGTTGCAACCTTACATAAACTTTTTTTCGACTCTGGGGCCAGAAGCCAACCTCTTGTTTTTTCTTTTTGTTTTTTTTTTTTTTTTTTTTTTGTTTTAAGTAAATGGCTTAACAGTCAAGTCCAAAGTGTTCAAAATTTTAAGCTCTCTCTCTCCTGTTTACATATATGCACATGAATTTGGCCAAGCCTATAACTCGCTTACTCTCTCTCTAGAAGTGACTTGCGGTTGACGATCTCTCTAGGATTCTAGAGGTTATTACCAGTTGGTTTGTGTTGAATTCTGTTGAGGGCACCTCTTACACACTGATTCCTTCATCTTCTCTCGGTGTCAGCCATGGCTGCTACTCTACCTGCTTGGTTTCTCGCTCTTCTCTTTTGTTGTATTCTCTCTCGAGGTTACGATTTTAATCCTTATGAAGAATGCGCTCCTCTCAATTGCTCGGGCATCAATATACACTTCCCATTCTCTGCTGCTTCCAGTCCAGAGCTATGTGGACTCTTCAAAATTGATTGTGGAGGGTTAAGCTCCCCAACCACTATCAAATTCCTGGACAAATCGTATGATGTTAAGAACATATCCTACCCTGAGCGCACTATCAATATCACTGCTCCCTTATCTGATTTCTTTGACAATGGGAAATGTAATTATTTCCTTCACAAAATTACCCTTCCAGACCACATCGAGGGTTTCCATCTTCTTTCCTCCTATGTTAATATCAGCATCTTCTACAATTGTGATACTCACTCTTCCTTCAATAACCAAGAAACCATTTGGGCCTTTAAAGGGTGCGAGAAGAACCAGGAGATTTATTACACTGATAAACAAGAAATAGTAAATAATTTAACTCCTCCATCTGCTTGTTCTTGGATTCAGTATCCTGTGCTAGAATCCAGTCTTAAGGCTATGAAACATGTCAATAGATCCTGGACCCTTCTGGAGCTTTTAAAGGAGGGTATTGCCCTTCAATGGGAGCAATTTCCTTCAGAGTGCTCAAATTGCACTAGTTCTGGTGGCCGCTGTGCGTTGAATGCCACTGATAGAAGGACGACTGCTTGTTACTGCAAGGATGGGGAAGCTTGTGACAGCGGTATTCTTCTATGGTTGATTTCATTCTTATCCATGTTCGGTTTCTTCCACAGTTCTTTTATAATTTTTTTAAAGAAATTTGTCGTGACATATATAGTTCTTTGGTTACTTAGCTCTTATATTGCTCTTGGTTTTTGTGAAATTGATCATATACTGGATTTTTTATCAGCATCATTATTGGTGAACTTTATCAAACCAAACCTAAAAATCCTAATTTCAATAATTCATTCTTATAAATAAAATTAACAAAAATAAAATTAAAATTATTAGCCACTAGATTTTGATCTGCATTAATTTTTGTTGATATTTTTTATCAATTACTTGTGGCATTCATGATTCGTGAGTAGCTTACCTCATTGCTTTTGTGAGACCATATAATTGTTTTTGGATTGGCAGGATGTTTCTTTGGTTAACCGTTAACCACATAAAAAATGCTGGTTTTACGTGTCCTGATTAGTTTGAATGGGAAAGGGGATCAAGTTATTTTGCATTCTCGAAACAGGTTTTGTGCAGGTCACCAGGTCCAAGTAAATTCTGGGTTCAGGTCCGGATCCAGGTATTTTGGACTCGACTGGGTGCAGTTCTGGGATCAAGGTATTCTAGGCTCGACCGGGTCCAGTTCCGGGTCTGGGTCCCATGTATGAATTTCAGTCTGGGTTCAGCCGTACTAGGACCCTACCGGACCCGTTCCCACCCCAATAATAGTGGTGGGTATTATTGCCTATATTTTTGAAAGAAAAATATTCACACTTTATAAGACAATTAAAACCGTGGAGAAGAAACCCAACCTGGTCAAATTATTTCGGTTCCGATTCTACATAAACAACTTACTTTTTTCTCTCTATCAATTCAAACCTGCTTCATCACTCGCCAGTTTGAGACGAATTGTGCCTATAAAAGTAAACTCCCATTAATTAAACAATGAGGAAGAGATCTTCAAGTTTCACCCATCGAGCTTTCTCTCTGCTTTTCTCTCCTCTTGCAACCATGCTTGGCTTTCTCTTCCTATACACCCACTTGATGCTTGGGTTTCTCTCTCTAAACACCCACTTGTTTCATTCAAGACCGCCTGTTGCTCTACTTGTTTTCCTTCCTCTCTTTTGGGTTCCTGTTTTCTTTGCGGATTCCCAGTATGAGGCCTGTGGTGCTTACGATTGTGGTGCCATTCGTGTCAGCTACCCTTTCACAGTTGATTACCGGCGGCCAGAATTCTGCACGAACAGGGGCCTCAATCTCACCTGCATCGACAACACCCCCTTCCTAAACTTGACCAATCAATTATACCAAGTGAGACATATCGATTACCAGACTAGCATTTTCGTAGTTGCTCAAAGCATAATTGACAGTATGGAATGCCCCTATCCTAAACATAATGTCACCCTCGACAATTATCCATTCAATTACTCCACTGGAGTCATGACGCTTCTGGCTTATATGGATTGTCCTGCATCACTTCGTAGCTGGCCAACTGCGATTCAGGTGCCTTGCCTCGGAAATTCTTTTGCCATGTTTTATGGCTTATCCATTGATTATCGACGTTGTCGGTTTTTGGTGGAGGTTCCAGTTTTAGAGAGGTTTGCTTTGAGACATTCTTCCGACTCTTTGTGGAGGCGGGTTTCAGTGTGTCATGGACTGCAGATGGGTGCGCACCGTGCATGGAGTCGGGTGGCCGGTGCGGATATAATCAGAGCCCGCCAGGATTCATGTGTTTCTGTGAGGACCGGCCTTATCCTGACGCATGTCCTACACTTGATACCAGTAATCCCATCCCTAACCCATTCTCTTCATTGCATGAGCTGAGAAATAGGAAGCATTAGATAGAGCTCTTCCCCATAATGCTTTTACAATAACCGAAAGTAAAACCTTTCAGTAATTTAGAATTTCATCTCTGTTTTGGAAAATAAACAATAAGAGGATTCAGTAACATTCCCAACATACCCAAACTTGTCTGAAATTGCCTTGTTTTTTTGTAGTTTGTGCCCTGAAAATATTTTATTAAAAGCTCCGAGTGATTGTAGACAAAAAGACCCGTTATGGGCTTTTCTTGAGTTTTCGATTTCGATTACTTTAAAATTGTTAAAAGAATATGGTCAATTTGGTTATTATTATGTTAAAAATATACATGAAGTGGGTTTGGGTCCTTCGCTTCGATGACAGATGAGGGAGGGGGTTAACAAAGTCCCGGATGATAAATTTTGGAGAGGGAAAATTAAGGCAGTTAACAAAAATTATTTTAAGAAAAAAGTTTTTATCAAGCTCGTAATTTTACTTGTAAACGTAAAGTTGCAGTAACCTAAACCGTCGATTTTATTTAAAAGCAAAGTTGAGGTCTGTTTCCAAGGCCACCATCGAGGAGGTATAGAGTCTCAAAAAATGAGTTATGTGACGAACTGCAGCAATAGCTTTCACAGAGGATCCAAGTATAATATTGAAACAAAGCACATATGCATTAAGCATGATTGAGCATAATCATAACACATATTCCCACTAGCTGAATGGCAGATACTTTGACTATGCCGAGAGATTGAGAGATTTGTAATATAATCATATCAAGGTATGGGTTTTAGGAGTCCTTGATTCTATTCACGGTCATACTTATTGTTCATAGAATGAGTGTAGCAGATATGAGGATGTTTAAATGGATGAGTAGTAAGAAAAGAAGAAAAGAATTCGAAATGAATGTTGTGTTTATACGTCCTTTAAAAGCCTTATGAGAGTTTGTATGAGCATTTTATATAGTGAAACATAAGCTCAGTGGGAATGTGGTACTCTTGTGGATCATATTGGGCAAATGTGATTTGTCAATACTTTTGACTAGGCTCGACGTGCTAGGCCAGCCGAGTTTGGAAAAACCCAAGATACCTGGGCATAGGGATCTATTGAGAAAGTTTTTGTAGGTTAGCCTTTGATGATGTCGGAGTATGCCCAGATGAGAGCTGAGGGACTGTATGGCCCTTCCGTGTGATAAACAACTTTTAGAGGCATAACTAAAAACCTCATCCTTATATCATCTCACGACATGTACATAGATAACCATATTGAGACTCACCAATGAGGGTGAAACGTGTACATGTGCGAAAGATTACCCCTATTCACCATAGAGTCATGGTTGTATCATGGTCTGAAGGACCATAATTTTTTGGTCTCTAGGGGAGAACCGGAAATCCATATAATGGGATTGCGTCCCTTAGTCTATCGGCTGATTTTGGTAGTCCAATCATGAGCCCCTGCAGTGGACTGTGAGTCATGGAAACTGTTAGGTTAGTTTGAGAAAACTAGGTGGATCGTGATCCGCAGTTGAAAGTGGAGTGTTCCTGTATATTGATAAATTCCTAGATCTAACGGATCCCATTCCCATCAAAATTAATTAGCTTTAATTAATTTTATGATATATGATTTTTAGAATGTTTGTTTGATTTTTTGTGAATCTTCTGATATTTTATTTTTGTCATTTGGATTTATAAGTTAAGGAAAATTAATTTTTTCAATATTTTACATAAAATATAAGATTTAAAAATTTTAAATGCAAAATAAAATATTTTCTAAAAATATATGAGACCTTCATAAATATGGGGGCTCAATTTTGAACATGTGGGATTGGGTGGGCCAACGTATGGTCACCAAAGAGTGGCACGCCCCACCCATTGTGACTAACGTCTTCACTATGATTGGGTGACAACTGTCCCCTTGTTTGGTGGCTTTTTCTTTTGGGTATAGCTTATTTATATGATAAGATTAAATATTTGAAATATTTAGTAAATCTTTGAATCAAGATTGCTTGATCTAATAAATAAGAATTAGATATATAAAAATAGAAACTTTCTTTATTTGAAAGATTTGATGGGAATGGTACTAGGAAAGGGAGGAAGAGGCTCTAGCACACACCCCTTTAAATCTTGATGGTGGATCAAAGGGATGAATCACTCACATCTCTCACCCCACAAATTTCCCTAGATCGACGGTCAAGATTCGACCATACAAATTGATGCAAACCCTAAGACTTAAGAAATATAAAAGGATGCTCTCCTACCTCATAAAATCACTACACTTATTATCTCTTTTCTCTTTATCTCTCTCTCAAAAATTTTAATTTATATACACCATGTTTGATTGCAGAATCCAACTTTCAATGAATAGATTTGGGAGAATTTAGGTGTGGTACCAATAAGATTAGATGAGAGAAAGTAAACTTACATGTGCTAGCCATGGGCGGCACAAATCCAATACAACACGTGTTAGGAGGTGCGAGCTAGTTCAAGTGGAATGCTTAAGAAAGATAAAAGATAGGCCCAAAAGGACATAGTTGCAAATAGTGAGAAAAGATATGAAGACTTTTGGCCTCATTGAGACTATGACCCATATTAAAGAATAATGACGAGCCAAAATTTGTGTAGCAGAAGCTAATTACCTAGAAAAATGCTTTGATGACGACTCATTCATTCCGTGGATGTTATATGGATCTTTTTCCATTTATACGATTGTTTTATCGTGTTATGTATTGCTCATGCACAAAGGGTTTGGACATACATTTCACATGCACAAGGACACATGATATTTTTTGTTTAAATCATCAGAAAGTGAGGTCCAATACTCACATAGCATTAATCACCTCAATTCGAGACATAGGCAGATGAAACATACGTGTGATTTGTAATTATGACATCGATGAAAGGTTGAGGCTCTATGTCAGGAACCAACATGTTTCATGTAACATACGTCTTAATAAAAAATTGTATACAAAAGCCAAATTTGAGCTATGTGGTTCATATTTCTTCAAAGTGGCAACTGGGTGGTACAGGGCCCCTAAGCTCTGTGGTTCATATTTGTCTAGAGTAAGTTGATCTAAATATTTTGAACCACATGTTGGCTGCTTTATTTTATTTTATTTTATTTCTCTTCAGGGGCCCCATATATTCATTCGATCTTAGTTTGTTTAAGAAACCTTTTTTCCTTATTACTATGTGATGAGATCTTTTTTGTTTTTTAAGAAACCTTTTTTCCTTATTACTATGTAATGAGATCTTTTTCTTTTTCTATTGTATGATTTTTCATCTCCTCATATTTTTTTGCATTATCTAGGTTTCGTTCGTCGGGTTTTGTGACATTATTCTCAACTAAGAAATGATCTTTCTTTCTTTCTTTTGCGTGTAAACCCCAATTTGGTTTTTTTTTTTTTTTCAATTTCAGACCATTTTGTTGCTTGCATTTTTTTTTTTGCTGAGGTTGTTGGTGTTTTCACTTTTTTTTTTTTTTTCTTCTGATTGTTTATTTATATTCTTGATTGCATAGTGAACCTGATGCCTCCTCTTTTTATCATTGTTTGCTCCTACTGTTTTGACAAAAGTTATAGTTCTTGCTTCTATGAAATTGTTTTTGCTACCATATCTGTAACTATATCTTTTTATTCCTGGTTTTGTTTGAACTGCTTATACTATCATTCAAAACCTGGGTTCTCATCTTCCTTATGTTTGTTTGCCCTTTTCAACTGGCTTGCTTTACCTATTCAGTATTTCCTTTTGCAAAATCTCAACTCTTTTTATTTTTTTGCTTTAATTTTGTCACCGCTCAACTTCTAAAATTTGAATTCCTTCTTATCGTCAGATTTCTTTTTCTACAATGATCCCTTGTTGAGTGAGATGCAGTCTGTAATCGCTATTTATCAGCCAAAGTTAAAGTTTGCATTTTTCTTCCTTTTACATTGCAAGGTGCAATTATTATGCGCATTTTGATTCTTGTTTATAGCATTTTATTTGTTGTTTATCAAATCTCACATTGGTTTTTGTACCCATTTGCACGTTGACAGTGGTTTTGTTACCCTATTTCTTTCGTAATATATGTTAATAATTTCTATTATTGGGTCACCTCCTCAATATTAATGTGTGTTAATGATTTCTTTTGCCGAGTTGCCTCCTTGACAGCCCTGATGGCATCATATTTCGTGCATCTTTTGACATTTTCTTGCTCACAAGGATAAGAGCCAAATTAATTTTTTTTTTCTTTTTGTCTCTTGTGATTAGTTTCATTTTGGTCTAATAAGGGTGGAGACTTTAAACTTTCCCTTAACCCATCCCAAGTCCGGATAAAGGAGTTGGGTTAGTTAGGCAGCTAGTGTAAAATTTTGCCACATCTTATCATAGAGGAATATGATTCATATAGTCGACCTCGGATAATTGGGATAAGGTTTGGATGATGATGATGATACAAAAGCAAAGTTTGAAATGGGAATGTTTATGCTGGGCCGACCTTGGAGCAATTAGTTAAAATGAGGCAAAAATGCGATGCGATTGGACTAAGACCTGCATGTAGTGCATCCGACGTGCATCCTAGTTCTTTCTATCAATTACACCACGATGTGTGATTCAGTTGCACTGGCTTAGCGAGACCACTAATATTGATATTATAAATATTTGTATATACATAAAAGGTGAATAGAATGATCTTAACTCTTATTGCACTGTGCGCGAAATGTTGATCATCGAGTGACCTTGTGTACTCTCACTATCCTAAGATTATATTAAAGAGTGGAGACTTGATGTTGCTAATTAACTTGCTACCATATCGTGATAATTCATTTAGCAGGAATAGAGGTAAGAAAGTTGTCAGGTGAAAAAAGAATAATAACATGGTTGGAGTAAGACTATTGGCATCACATTACATTTGGTATACAGTGACATTCATATATAACATGATACTTATATGTTGTAATTATATAAGTTTTTACTGAGTTTATTCTATTAAAGACAATTTTGGGAAAAGTATTACATGTGATATATATCCTTTTTGTAAATGATTTCTTAGACTCCATGAGCATGTTTGATTAATTGATGAGTATTAGCTTGCGTAATGTGCCCCAAACTTTTAGGATTGCTAAGATTTGAAACCCATGAGATATATAAAGTTTCATAAGACTAGCGGAAATGCTAATGTAATCATAATTTTCTGGTGAGCTTGATTTTGACATAATCCTATCAAAACTAAATAAATGATTAATTTGGATGAGTGTAATCTAGATCAAATACCATTCAAATTAGGAGGAGAAGAGAAGTTGTCTTATTGTTAGCAAGTCCATGATATAACTTATTATTAAGATATAATGGGAAAAGAATCGAGTGGTTAACACGACATCTGTTCCTCCTTCCTTTCCCTACACACTTCTTTTTTTTTCTCCTTGTACAAAAATAATAGGCTCTATCTGTCATTTTCTCTCGCTTCTGAAGAAATATTGACTGTTGGATGTGTTTTTTGAGCTAAAATGCAAGGGAAAACACACTTTGAAATTCCACAATTATAGGAAAGAGATAATCTTAAAATGACAAGAAGCCAACAGTTGTCAAACCCACATATGTTTAACATACTACAGGTCATGATGAAAAGCTAATGTACATGATTATAGAATATATTTGCACAATACACTTCAAATATCTAGCCAGGTGTAGCAAAATGAGGACTTGCCATCTAGGGCCCTGATACATCGTGAAACCCGGTCATATATCTTGGTGAATGGTTTGTTATAAAAGACTATCAAATAATTTGATATAAGATCAAAATCTGGGACTTATATTCCAAGAGTCCCTAAATGCCTCTCCGCATGATATTAGAGGAGATTGGTGTTATTGGTTGTGTATTTAGATTTGTCGTTCATCAAAGAGGGTTTGACATCTGGACCTTGTGAAACCTCAGCAAATCATATCAAAATGAGGTGTTATTTTGCAGATATTGTTGATAAGACCTTATATACCTCTGGTCCAAGAATTATACAAATTAGACATCATTTGATACATCAACGAAATTCATTGGTCGCCATATGATTCCCTAACTGCCATTTCCCTAATGTTATTAGGAGATTGATCCAAAACTTTTGGAAAGTCATATGTAGGTATAATAATCCTCTCCTAAAGTTTAGGATTATTTGGAGATTATCGGACCCTTCTTTGTACCTATCGGCAAGCAAGGCTCATATCAGTCAACTACGAGGCTTGTACTCCTGAGCTAGGTTGACCTCCCGGCACTATTATTGAGATATCTCCCAATCTGCAAGTAGTTTTCTCATGGGGCCTAGACCTTTGGGTTCTTGCCCCAATGCCCTATCAATTATGGGAGGGTGGCAATCTATGGATCTGGCGTGTGGATGCAATTGAAGCTACAATAGAAGTCATAAAACTATGCAAAAGCATGATCGCCAAACCTAAATATCTACCAAGATATGGAGCGTTTTGGCTCCAAATTTTGTGAAGATATGCATCATGAGCCCTTCTACTAGATTATCAAGTTCCCAGGGTCCATAAGTCCGTGTGATGATACGATTGTGCCCCCAATGGTCAGTTTTACTGTTGAAATATACGATAGAAAATGCATCAACTTTGAATGGAAATATCTGCCTCGTTGCTATTTTATTTCAGGTGAGACTTGGATTGTTGGATTCGTCTTTAAGTCCTCTATCATCATGTAAATTTGAAGTCAATAGAATTAGTCATTAGAAAGTAGCATCAATTAGACTTAGCCATGGTAGTATTGCACACTGGTTTGATTGATGATAGATGTAGATATGCTTCAAAACTTAAATCAATGGTGTTCTGACCGCTATAGAGGTCTAATGTAGCCCCAATTTTCGATAAAAAATCAATATTTTTCCATTATATGAAAGTTAAGGGGAATTTGTCCCTCTATAGGTTAGTTCTCTTGTTCCTTAAATATTCTTTTTCTTTAAATATTTTGGGGTCATAATAATATATTTCACATACACATTTTGGCAGACACGGACAAACTCTCTTCTTGGTTTTTGCGGAATAATCTCTTGAGTCTACTCTTCTGAGACTCATGGATTTGCATTATTTATATGTCTTCAGCTCAAGATTATGGCCTAACGATGAGAAAGACACCCTCTAATTTTTTAAAAGTAAGTGTATTTGAGCGAAAAAGAAGCGAAGTCATGGAGAAATGTGAATCATTTTGTGAGGTAAGGAATTTCTATCTGCTCCATATTGGCTATGGAGTTGTTATTTTTGTTGTGACTTGTCCAGCAAGCCAACAATGTATATAACGAGATCTTCATTTTACTAGTCTAATTTTATCGTAAATTGAAGAACATTCTTACCGATGGCATCACGGTTGGACATATAAGTATGTACTAACTAATTAACATTTTTTTATTCACTATTCATTTTATTCTCCTCTCTCTAATCTTGTTTATCTGAATTGCTATTTTGCCGGTAATTGATAGTAGGTCTCTATCTCTCATCCCAATTATGCGTGCATTCAGACTTCACCAATGATTATTTGATTAGATGGATAGATTTTTTATGTTTAGTGCAAATTGTACTTCTTTAAGATGAATAATCCAAATCAATGACCTTGAGTTTCATAATAATAGTCCTTAAAAAAAATCATAAAAGAATAAAAATTAAGGAGAAATGTGGATCATTTCTTGGGGCAAGAAATTTCTATCTGTTCTATACTTATTGGTTGTCAAGTTCTGATTTTTTCCGTTGCGACTCACCCAACATGTAAATGATGTATATAGCAAGGTCTTCATTTTTCTAGTCTAATTTTGTGGTATATTGAGAAACATTCCAGATGATGTCATCATAGTTAGTTATAGAAATATGTTGTAAGTAATTTTTTCTAATGTTCTATATTAACTACTCGTTTTATTCTTCTCTTTCTACTATTGTTTATCTGGATTGCTATTTTGCAGGTAATGACCGAGTCAGGACAAAAAAGAAAGTAATAATAGGTCTCTTTCTCTCTTGCTCTCTCTCTCTCTCTTTCTCATCCAAATTATGCCTACTTTTCAGACTTCACCATTGGCTGTCGAATTGATGGATGGAACTTTAATGTTTAGGGTAAATTGTACTTATTTTAGAAAAAAAAATCCAAATCAATGACCTTCTCTCTATCTCTCTCTCATCCATATTATGCCTGCTAATCAGACTTCTCCAATGAATATCTAATTGGATGGATATATTTTTATGTTTAGTGCAAATTATGCTTAATTAGAATGAATAATCCAAATCATTGATGTTTAGTGCAAATTGTAATTCTTTAGAATGAATAATCCAAATAACTGACTCACTTATGATTATATTCAACATCATCATCATCTTATCCTTATCTCAATTGTTTGGGGTTAGAAACACTAATCCTGTTCCATTAATAAGTTCAAGATTCATGAAAATATGTGGAAAAGTTTTACAATGTGCCTGCCTACAAACAGAACCCTCCTCCTTTATCTAGGCTTGAGATTGACATGACCTGCTATGGTGGAGATTGAAAAATTCATTTATCATCCTCCAACATTATCCTCACAAACTTTTTATTCCTACCCATATCACACAGATCTTACTTTTGCTATACATCTTGCCACCATGCCATTGCTGCTCATAACTTGTTTTCTCTTCTTACAGGTATTTTAATTACAATTACAATGGGAGCAATACTTATAACAATAGCAATTATTATGATGTCCAAAGGAAAAATTAAAATGTCCAAAGGAGTAGAGGGCCAGAATGTTGAGGAGTTCCTTAGGAATTATGGAAATGAATTGCCCACAAGATACTCATACAAGGACATCAAAAAAATGACCAACAACTTCAGGGAAAAGTTAGGTCAGGGAGGGTTTGGAAGTGTATACAAAGGTAAGCTCATTGACGGGCGCCTCATTGCTGTAAAGGTGCTAGCAAAGCCAAAGGGTAGTGGTGAAGAATTTATTAATGAAGTTGCAACCATTGGCCGTATACACCACATAAATGTGGTTCGCCTTCTTGGTTTTTGTGCTGATGGTTGGAAAAAAGCTCTTATATATGACTTCATGCTCAATGGCTCTCTCGAAAGATTCATTTTCTTTGACAAACCGCGAAGCCATTGCCTCCATTGGGAAACACTGTATAATATAGCACTTGGTACGAGTCGTGGGCTCGAATATTTGCACCGTGGTTGTGAAACTCGCATACTCCATCTCGATATCAAGCCTCATAACATTTTGTTGGATGAAGACTTTTGCCCCAAGATTTCTGATTTTGGTCTCGAAAAGCTATACTCCAATAAACAAAGTGTAATATCACTAACTGGTGCTCGAGGAACGATTGGTTACATGGCTTCTGAAGTATATTCAATATCATTTGGGGTTGTTTCACATAAATCCGATGTATATAGCTTTGGAATGTTGCTCTTGGAAATGGTTGGTGGGAGAAAAAATTTTGATCAACGAGCTAATTCTAGTGAAGTATACTTTCCAGATTGGGTGTATTCTCGCCTTGAATGTGGAGGAGATCTTGAAGTGGGAGATATCAAAGGAGAGGAAGAAGAAATGGCAAAAAAGATGATGGTAGTTGGTCTTTGGTGCATACAACTCAACCCAACGGACCGTCCAAGCATAACCAAGGTGGTTGAAATGCTTGATGGTAACTCGCAAACTTTAGTTTTGCCTCCTAAGCCTTTATTTTCTTCTCCAAAGAAGAGATCTTCCCTCGAGTCAGATTCTTGCCATACACAAATGTCCATATTGTGATAAAGGCGTAATAATCCTTGGAGGTATAAACCTTTTTTCTAGGAGAGAGAGATTTGAAAATTTGAATTACATAAAATCTTGTCATGATTTCAAATCCAACTTGTAATTGACCACGGTTTTCACATGTGAACAATAATGTTATGGCCCAACAACCACTCTCCCTCCTCTTCTACCCTAACTTTCACCAATGCTTTCACTGAATAAGGTGACTCGTTGGTTAAATATTAGTTTGTAGAGTTTTCCTAATCTTTTAGTTTAAATAAAGCTCTCTATTTTTGTTTTCTTTTATAGCTTATTTTTCTGTTCATTATGGAGCATGGTGGTGAGCCTCCTTGGATTTCAAAGCAACTAATACTATTATCCTTTTATTAGGAAATGATCAATGCATCATTGCCCTTTTATTAGCAATATTTACTTTAAGGAGAAGTATAAAAAGAGACCATTTACTTTTAATACAAGGAGATCATAATCATTCTTGTCCGTCAGATTTCAAATCCGATGATTGTGAGTGTATCATTGATTAAACTCATAGTTCAAAAAAATAAAAGTTTTTCGAACTTTGTGGAATATCCCAATTCATCAAATTTAACATCTAATAAATGGTAGCAATTATGACCTCCTTGTAACAATGATAAATAGTCTCATTGTGTATAATCCCTTTATTTCTAATTGGTTTCATGATGTTCGTTAAGTTTAGCGAGCCACCAAATGCTGTAGTCGAAACATATGCCCAAAATTTCCTTTGGTTTTCTCATAGGGTAATAAAAAAAACTCAGCCAATCATCTCTACCAATTAATCACATTTGGTCATACCTTAGTCTAATCAAGCCCTCTGTCAAAACCACGTTAAGAAGACAACTCGTGAACCTAGGTATAATCCAATACCACCATCTCCCTTAACTTCATTTTGAGAATGATGGATGCAATCTCTTCTTTTGTTTTTTTACTTCTTTCCACCTTCAATCTCTTTGCTTGATCCCTACAAGCATATGACGTGGCATTGGTCATATGAGTTCAGGTGGATTGTGGCTTGGGTGACCTCATGGAAAAAGTAATGGCTCATTGGCTTTCCTGATGATGTAATTGCAAAGGATGCTGTAATAAAAATAAAACTATAGGATTTCAATTTTGAGAACTAATTTTCTCTTTCTGTAATTTCAAAATCAGGTGAGTTATTCAGCCTCTACCTCTGACCCAGGCGAGTACGTTGCTTGGTCTCACTCCAAAATGGAAAATGGGATTTAAGGGAGAGAGAGGAGATGAGGAAAGTAAAACTGGGATTCAAAAAAGGGCTTGAAGAATATGCAGAGAAAACCAAGACTCTACGTCCATCAGATTCCAATAACCTCCTGGTACAAGCAAGCCTTGTTCTGTTAACTCTAGCTGACAATTGACCGTGGGAAATGGAATTGAAGGAAGGCTATTCAAGGAAAATCAAAATATGTGGCGATGAGAAGTTACAATAAAGGGTTTTTCATGGCAAGTAGAGAGCAAATGTTCGGCTTTTTAATGTTGCAGAGCCAGATATACGAAGATGGTTTTTAGGAAGAAATATTTGATAGAAAGGGTCTTCGGTTGAAAGATAGCTACATAATAGATAAATGGAAAAGTATACAACGACATCATTTATCTTTAGTGTAAGGTGGTCACGTTTAATCTTTGACAATTAGAAGTGAAATTCGGTAGTTGTATTTATTTTATTGACCAAGGTCAAATGAGATATTGTGACACACCCAAGCTATCAGATTTTACATTGGATAGTTGTAAGTAACTGTGACTTCCTTGTATCAAAGGTAAATGGTCTAATTTCTTTTTTCTCAACAATGGTACTTTGGGAATACTGTAGCAACTTGCCTGAGTGTTGTAAAGACCATGCCGAGTTTATGGTACTCATGTGAGTTGCTACTGTAATCAGGCGAACACCGCATAGGTAATTCAAGGACAATTTTGTATCGAGATATTCTTTTTAGTTTATCTTGTCCAAGCCGAGTAACTCAACCGAGTCCAACTCGAATTCTCCAAGTCTTGAATACCTACCTTCACTCCCTCCTTGCCCCAGGCACGTGACCCAAGCTCTTCCTTTCTTTTCCACGAACAACCCCTCTAAAAAACAAAAAATAAGAAAAAATGAAAAAAAATCTCTTTCCAAATTTTTTGTTCCCCCAAGGATTTTTCTAGCTTGGGTAAAGCTCTGGCAAGTCCATTCGGGCTCACCAAGTGACATGGATTGGGCTAGGGCTCAGCCAAGAGTTTAAAGTCTGATTTGAACTAAGGGGCTCCTTTTACAATTGCTATGTTAAATATGAGCTGTGGATGCAGTTTGTATAGAGCTGAGTCTCTAAACAATCAAAGTAAAGTCCACCTTCAAATAGTGTTGCGAAATTCGGTTTCAATACTAAAATTCTTTGTGATAGATTTAAAATATATTTTCATCTTTAAATATAAAATTTAAAGCTTCAAAAATAGTGTAGATTGAGCTGATCTATAAAAATTTGACAATATTTAAAATTGACGGTCTAAAAATGTGTCACAAGATTGCATTATTTTCAAAACTTGAAATCTTTTTTTTTCACATGTCTATGTATCTTGATGTCGAGATGATTAATTTGAGGATATCTGGGCATTAAAATAACCTCCACTAATGAAATTTTTGAGGTGGGCTCTAATTTGATAGTTAGAGTCTCAACTATATGTAAACTTTTTTTTGATAAGACATCTCTCATTTTCTTTTGGGAATGGCTGTTGTTATCTTTTATTGATTCACAAAATGGACCTTTGTATTTCTTAGGGTTAAATTCATGGTCCAACGATGCTGTTACGGTGGTTATGCTGAACAGCATCTTGTTATTATAATGGTAATAACAGCTTGATATATCATATAACCACAGTGGGTTTTGCTTGCAAGATGCATACTTAATCACGTGAGAGAATTTTTTTATATAAAAATGTCTAAAAACAATTTCATGTGAACGAAGCTGCCATAAAGTTTCAACTTCTTTCCTAATATGCTATACATTTAGCTATATATTTTTTTAATAGCTTCGTTTGGCATTTCTCTAATAAAATGCCAAACGCAATATCAATCTCCAAAGCAAACATAAAAAGGCCAAATCCACACATACGGGACGGCCAAACAAACGAAAGACCATCATTAATGTGTTTAAGAAATGATTAATGAATCTTAAATTAGGGTTTGTTGGCCGAGGGCCCTCCACCCCTGAATTTGGCAGGGCTTAGTTTGCACGAGGCTTGCCTAACCTCGGACCCAGTTGTTGATCGGGTCAAGCTCCAGCTCGTCCCCTATGCACGATGGGCACTTATGAGCACTCATTTTAGAGATGGCAATGGGCCTGGCCAGACCTGACCCTAGCCAAGCCATGATCTTTATAGCACAATCCGGTATCTGCCCTAGCCCAGACTAGATTGAAATGAACTTAGCCAAACCCCGGCCTTGGTCCAGTCTTGGCTGAAGGCTAGGCTGGGTCTAACAGATGCAATTCAAAAAAAAGAAAAAATATAGGGGAAATATGGTAGGACTTGGCTGGCCATTTTCATGGCTTAGGCTTGGCCTGACCCTCTAGCTGTGTTGGCCCTTCCCTCAGGCCACATTTTAGGATGGACGCCCAAGGTTTTGAGGGGCAGGGCTATCCAGGCATCGGGCCATTGTAGAAATTTTAAAAACCTACTTATCAGTCTCTTATCAAGACCGTCCCTTTCAGATTTTAGGGCTTATAATTAAATTCTTTGGTGTATTTCTACTCAAATGTGGGTTCCTTCCAACAATAAATGTGAAAGATGAATTTCAGATAAAAATTTTCGCAGGTTGATAATCTCAATCACTACAGTAAATATGAAAAGACAAATAATCGTGAACCTTAAAAATAAACTATTTAAATTTTTGGAGGTCATCCAATTCCCACTAAACCCAATCATAATCGGATAGATGGGTATGGGCTTGGGCCTCAAGGGCCATTCCAATAATATGGCCAGGCTAGGGGTGGCAATGGGCTGGGTGGCCTGGCTTGACTTGGTCAGCCCGGCCCTAAAAATTAGGGCCTGGCCCACAAAATGTGGTCTAATGGCCAGGCTTGGGTTAGGCCAAGACAGGCCAAGCCCGGTCCAGCCTTATTTTTTCATCTTTTTGTTTTGATTTCTTTTAATTTTACCCAGCCTGGCCCAACCTTGCCCTGAAGCCTGGCCCAGGCCCGAGCCATTGCCATGCTCTGATGCAGCATGCTTTCCAGCTGGGCTTCGGCAGGAGAATGGCTTCTTGACCATGTACTGGCATACTTAGGGCTCAGATTAACCCCGATCCAGCTCCGACATGGCCCGTTATCACCTGATCTTCGACTTAGATGAACATTTCGGCCCTCGCAAAAATTAATTTCAAATCTGAATAGCAAATGATTACAAGAAGAAATTTGATTTTGACAACAAACATCAAACAAATGGCCATCGAATAGAACATAGGATCCTTTCGGAGTTTAAATTGACATAAACAATGCAACGTTAATGAAGACAGGGGTTACTAAGTTTCTTGCATTTTGGTGGCCAAAGAATTGCAAAAACAAACCACATAATCAAAAGTTTCTCTCCCTCTTTCTCACATTGATCCACAGTGATGTCAATGTATGTATCAGTGGCCGGTTTTCTTGCCAGAATTTCCCTCCTTATCTCTGGCCTCAAATCATACACTTCAAGACCAGTCTTTTGAATCCTGTCCTCCATTCCACTGTGGAAACTTTTCCAGCATAAAATTTCCATTTTATAGAAATGATGGTTGGAAAGACTGTGGCCTCCCAGCGTTGGGCCTCACCTGTGACACAGACCAAGCTTCACTATATTCTGGAGGCATTGTCTATGAAATTGACAATATCTCAACCGTTAACCGTGAAATCCGGCTTAAAAACATTAAATTTGTGAATAATCTTATTTCCGGCAACTATCTTCCAACACAAAATACGATACTAGTTTTCATCCTCTTTCGCCCAATATCGATCTATACATCTTTGAACGCCGGTGAGTTTCACGGTTGTACCGGTTCCTATCTTTATTATAGTAATACTTTGACCAATATGTCCCACCCTCAGAAAGATGGTGAGAATAATTGCCAATCCGTGGTGCTTTTTGTTCAAAAATCCAGTTATGAAAGGCACAGGGATGACCTCCCTTCAGTTTTGGTGAGGGATTGGAGTTTCAGTTGCCATTTTGCAGAGTTTGCAGCATATGTGAAGAATCAGGGGGTACATGTTAGCACACTTGGAGATTTCGTTTGTTACTGTAGTGATGGGCCGCGACCTAGCCGTTGTGGTATAAGTTCAACTGTTGGATCTGGAATTTGCTGAATTTTGGAATTTTTTCACCTTCAATTAGTTTTCACATATTCCACACAAACATAAATTAAAAAAAAAAAAAACAGAGTGATTTCTGTACTGAACCAATTTTTTTCTAAAATACGAAATGTTCCATTTGTAAGTGGAAATTAAAAAGAAGTCCGTTAACCCTCATTTTATTTTATTTTATTTTATTTTATTTTTGTTCTAAAATTGTCCCTCGATCATCAATTATCCTCACTCTGAATTTATTTATTTCTTTATTTTAATTTTTTTCCGTTAGCAAGGTAGTGCCCAAGCTTTAGGGTAATGCCCTACTAACGATTTTTTTTTTTTTTTTTTTAAAAAAAAAGGTAAAATTCTCAAACTGAGTGGAAATTTTGAAAAACAAGAAAAGAAAAGTGAGTTAACATACCTTCGTTTTGATTTCCACCTATAAATGGAGTATTTTGTATTTTAGAAAAAAATTAACATATATATATATATATATATATATATATATCTAAAGAAAAAAGGAAAAAATAAAGCTTTGATATTTGGACCAAATAATGGAGATTGGGGCCTTTTTGTTAGGCAAATAAATGATTATTTCTTGGAATACTTAGCTTGCATCATGGAAATTCCCAAGGAAACAAGGGCATGTTTGTAGAAATTCTATTTTTTTTATGAGTAATGATCCTATGAGACCCTCCCACACCATGTGTGTAGCACCTTAAAAGATCACCATTAAATTTGACACAAATCTTTAAAAAAAGTCAAGTCCCACATCCATATGATAACTTTTCTAGAGATCTGTGTCAAATTTAATGGTGATCCTTTAGGGCCCTACACACATGGATGTGGGAAGGTCTCATAGGATCATTACTCATTATTTATTTGTCACAAAAACTTATAGTTCAGAGTCTCTAGACCTGCCAAACATAGAGCAAAACAAGAAAAGAAATTGTTATATGAAGCATCTGCATTGATAAATCTTACGAAGCATCTGCATTGATCAATCTTTGGATTTTCAACCTCATGTTTATATTTAGAATAATGACTTAAAACACCAGTGTTATTTATAGGTCTCCGAAAAGACTAAACGCTTTATCCCTAATTTTTTATTCCATTAATGGTTCGTTTTGCTCCCTAATTAAACAAACCCAAGTTTTGAATCGTAACTTTATTATGCCAACCTTCGTTATGTTGAAACTTGAAACATGATTGTTTGGATAGCTATGAATTGTACCTGGATTATGCCAATCGCATCTTTTGATCATCTAATTGCATAACCTCGATTACTATTTATTGAATAAATTATTATATATTATTTTGATTAATAATAAAAATAATAATAATCAACTCATCGAGTGTAGAGCTTCTGCATACAATAAGTGGTATTAGAGCCCGGTTTGGGGTTGTCGATATGGCAATAAAAGTTTCGAATGTAAAATTTGAAGTAGAGAAATTTGATATAAAAAATAATTTTGGAATTTAGCAAATTAATATTCGGGATTTGCTAGTGTAATAAGGTTTACATAAAGCTCTAAAAAGAAAGTCGAAGAAACCATAATCCATTTCTGATAAAGAATGTGAAGACATAGATCTGAGAGCTATGACCACTATTCGATTGTGCTTATCGAGTAAAGTGCTATTTAATATCGTCAATGAGGATTCAGCATCAAGTCTTTGGTCGAAGTTTGAGAGTTTGTATATGACGAAGTCCCTTACAAATTGATTATTTTTTAAGCAAAAATTGTACACCCTTCGGATGCATGAAGGTACAAATCTCCATGAACACCTGAATTACTTTAATAAAATTATCTATGAATTATTAAATATTGGTGTTAAAATGAATAATGAGGATAATACTACAATTTTGTTATCCTCACTCCCTCATTCGTATGAGCATCTAGTCACAACATTATTTTATAGAAAAGCTACCATAGAGATGGAAGATATGACTTCGACTATTCTCTTTAATGATTTGAGGAAGAGACAAGGTAATGCTCAGCTACATGCATATGGTTTAATGCCTAGAGAGAGATCTGTTGAGAGAAGTGAAAAGAGACATGAAAAACAGGGATGGTCTAGATGAAAATCCAAATCAAAGAAAAATAATATTTATTGCAGTTACTGCAAGAAAAAATGACATGTTAAGAATGATTGTTGGAAACTCAAAGACAAAGAAAGACGAGCTTCTGAAGTAGTCAATAGTTGATGGAAGCTCAGTCAGTGGAACAGGTAATATGTTGTCGGTCTAAACAAATTGTGACAACTTTAAATACTCGTGGATTCTTGATTCTGGATGGTCATATCATATGTGCCCTCATCGGGATTGGTTCACCACATATAAGAGCATTGATGGTAGATCAGTTCTGATGGGCCATGATGCCGCTAGCAAGACCATTGGTGTTGCTATCATTATGTATGATGGAGTTGTCAGAACCTTGACTGGTGTTAGGCACATTCCAGATTTGAAGAAAAATATTGTTTCTCTGGGTACGTTAGACTTTAATGGCTACAAATTTGTTGGAGAATGTGGAGTTTTGAAGATTCTTAAGGGTGCTCTGGTTGTGATGAAAGGCAAGAATATCAACCGAATTTATACATGCTTCTTGGGAATACTATCACAGATAGAGCAGTAATTTATATATCTGATGATGGTGATTCTGACTTGACTCAGTTGTGGCATATGCGATTGGGCCACATGAGTGAGAGAGATTTGACGGAACTTAACAAATGCAAAATGATCAATGGCGTGAAAAAGTGCAAGTTGGACTTTTGTGAGCACTATGTTTATGGTAAGCAGTCAATTTTGCACGTCAGAATATACCACAAAAGGTGTTCTTGATAATATTCATTCAGATGTTTGGGGCCCTACATCGGTTTCTCAAAAGGCGAATCTCTATACTTTGTTTCCTTCATAGATGATTTATCAAAGAATCTATGAATTTGCATATTGAAGAAAAGGCAAATGTATTTAACATATTCAAACAGTAGAAAGCAATAGTCGAAAGACAGACTGGAAAGAAGGTCAAGTGCTTGAAGACTGGTAATGGTGGATAGTAAACTTCAGCGGAGTTTGTGAATTTTTGTAAGAGAGAAGGAATTGTTCGTCACTTCACCACTCCGAAAACGCCGCAACAGAATGGAGTTGTTGAGCGCATGAACATGACACTTATAGATAAGACCCACAGCATGTTGAGTAATACTGATTTGCCAAAGGATTTTTGGGCTGAGGTGCTCAATAAGGCATGTTACCTCGTCAGCAAGTCACCGTCTACAACAATAGATTGCAAAACATCAGAAGAAGTATGGTCCGATAAACCTGCTACTTATTTTCATCTAAGAATTTTTGGTCGTCTTAATTATGTTCATGTGAAGGATGATACAATGAGTCCAAGGTTAAAGGAGTGTATTTTCCTTGGTTATGGGACTGGGGTTAAGGGCTATAGAATGTGGTGCCCAGATCCTTAAGCATCTAAGTTTATGCCCAGATCCTTAATCATCTAAGTTTATTGTCAATTGTGATGTTAAGTTTGATGAATCAACCATGAGAGAGTGGAGGAAGATGTTGACCATAAGGAGGTCGTTGAATCTACTCCACTTGAGGAAGAGCCTCAGTTTTGAAAGAGAAAGAGAATAAAAAAGCCAATCGTACGATACGGTTTTTAGGACATGGTGATGTATACATTGGTTGCTACAAGCCAAGAGACATCCACTTTTAAAGAAGCTACACAGGATAATGACAGTAGCAGGTGGAGTGAAGCCATAGATGAAGAAATGAAATCTCTTCAGAAGAATCGTACTTGGGATCGTGAAGTTGCTTAAAGGCATGAAAGTCATTGGTTGTAAATGGGATTATAAGAAGAAAGATGGGTCACTTGAAACTGGTGATGATCGATTTAAGGCACGTTTGGTTGCAAAAGGCTATGCGGAGAAAAAAAAGTGTTGACTATAATGAGATTTTCTCTCCACTTGTGAAACAAAATTCTATTCGTGTTTTACTAAACATTATTGCATTGTTTGATTTGGAGTTAGAGAAGCTTGATGTCAAGACTGTATTTTTTCATAGAGAGTTAGACGAACAAATTTATATGACTCAGCCAGAAGGTTGTTGTTAAAAGAAAGGATGACCATGACTGCGAGTTGAAGAAGTTGTTGTACGGCCTAAAGCAGTCTCCTAGGCAGTGGCACAAATGTTTTGATACATTCATGATTGGACATAGGTATATTAGAAGTAAATATGACAATTGTGTCTATTTTAATAAATTTATTGATGGTTCATTCATCTATTTATTACTTTATGTGGATGATACGGTTATTTTAGCAAAGAATTATTTAGAAATCAGTAAATTGAATATTCAGCTTGCTAGAGAATTTGAAATGAAAGATTTAGGTAGAGCAAAGAAAATTTTGGGCATGGAGATACGTAGAGATCGAAAGTTGGATAAATTGTGGCTATCTTAGAATGAGTATATTGAGAAGGTCCTCGCTAGATTCAGGCTAGAAAATTCAAAGCCTGTAGGTACTCCTCTTGCTACACATTTCAGATTATCGATAACATTATCTCCAAGTTCAGATGCTGAAAAAGAATACATGTGACGTGTTCCCTATGTGAGTGCAGTTGGAAGCCTCATGTTTGCAATGGTTTACACTTGACCAGATATTTCTCATGTCGTTAATGTTGTTAGTAAGTATATGGCTAATCCAGGAAATGAGCATTGACATGCGGTAAAATATATTCTACCTTACCTGAGGGGTACATAAGATATGGGTCTGAAGTTTGAAAGAGCAAACAAGTTTGGTCACAAGTTTATTGGTTATATTGATGCTGATTTTGCAAGTGATTTGGACTTTAAAAAATCTACTATAAATTATGTGTTTACACTTTCAAGAGCTCCAATCAGTTGGAGATCAATGCTAAAAACCATTGTTACCTTATCTACGACTGAAGTAGAATCCATGACTGTTACTGAGGCAGTGAAAGAAACCATTTGGCTGAGAGGGCTTGTAAAGTACAACAAGATGTGACTGTTAGTTATTGTGACAGTCAGAGTGTAATACATTTGGCGAAGAACTAGGTATATCATGTAAGAACGAAGCATGTTGATGTCAAATACCATTTTATTCGTGAAATCATAGCTGAAGGTGATATGTTGTTACTGAAGATTGATACCAAGAAGAATGTTGCAGATATGTTGACAAAGGTGGTTCCATTACAGAAGTTCAAGCTATGCTTGGACTTGACTAATGTGTTGCCAAGATAAGCGCCTATGAGGGCGCGTGTAGAGAAGACGATCGATGAAATTTTTTTGGAATTCAAGTCAAGGTGGAGATTTGTCGATTTGCCTTGTTTTCCAAGATAAGTCTCGGTTAAGTTTCCATATTTTGTTGGGATATGAATACTAAATTTTAAGAAACAAATATTTTTTGGATATCTCCAAATTGGCAAGAGATAGGGGCATAAAGATTTCCCTTATGTGATCTCTCTAGGTTTCCTATTTATTTGGGTAGAGCCTATTGTTTATTATCTAACTAGGTTTTCTATTTATTTGGGTAGAGTCTATTGTTTATTATCTAAAATAATAGATAAGTCTTAATTAGATTAGGATGAGGGTTTGAGTCCACATGGGTAGGGATAAAATTGTTTTTTTATAAAGTTTGGAAAGTTGAAATTGGTTTGACGTAGTTTTCTTTGAGGCTTTATTCTCCCTATATAAAGATACTTTTCTAGAGAGAAAAAGCATGTGTGGAAAAACTACGCCATACGTGGGTGCACTTTAGGTTTTGTCATCTCTTATTGAGATATATTGTAGAGAGAGAAAGTACATGGAGAAAAAAATTATAGGGAAACTTTGGGGGGTTTAGCAGAGTGAGAAAATTGTAGAAAAAAAGGCTTTGTGGGAGATTGAGTCTCTTGTTCTCTAAGGTAAGTTACCTAGTAATTTTTTATTTTTTATTTAGTAAATAACGTCGATCGTCTTGCCCGTGGATGTAGTCAGATGTGACAAACCACTTAATTTTATTTCCTGTTTTATTTTTGTTGCTTATTGCTTGTTTTTGTAGATTCTTTTTCATGTACTTTATTTGCAAAAAATCAACTCATCAAGTCTCGTCAAAACTAGTCCAATCACTAAGGGAACTAGTGAAATTGGATTTTAGAAAGAAAAAAAAATGTATATATAATAGTTCAACATTGTAAATTTTATTAAAAAGATTTACCTAATTTCATCTAGATGGTTGAACTGGTTAAAACTAATTGATCCGACCGGCTAAAAAAAGGTCAAATATTGGTTTTGACTGGTTTTGCGACCTCAATTTTTACTCTAGACCAGACCAATCAAGGTAAAAAATAAAAATATGAAATCTTTCAGCATTAATAGACCATACTATATACGAGATTATCTACTGGTCTAATATTAACTAAAAAATAATAATAAATAGGAGTGTTGGCGAAGCTTATGTCAAGGAAAGAAGTTTGGAACATATGTTAACTTATTAAGATTAATGCTTTTAAAAAACTTTCTAGCAAGATTATTGGAAGATTTATGCCCAAGAATAAGTATATCATCAACATATATGAACCATGAATGTATTTGCCACCATTTTGTTTGCTAAATAAAAGAGTAGTCAACTTTGGACTGACGAAAACCCACATCTTGAAGTGCTTTAGAGAGCTTAGAGAACCAATTTCTTGATGCTTGTATAAGGACTTTTGCAACTTGCATACTCTGTTTCCCCCTGTTTGACAAATCTAGGGGGAATTTCCATATAAACTTCTTGCTACAAATTTCCATGAAGGAAGACATTGTTCACGTCCAACTGGTGTAAAGACCAGTGTTGTATGACAGCTATAGCTAAGAGCCATCGCATGGTGACTAACTTAGTTGCTGGTGTGAATGTTTCATGATAATTCAGACCTGCAGTATGGGTATAGCCTTAAAGATAAACCTTGCCTTGTAGTATTGAATAGAGCCATATGGGCGGGGCTTAATCTTGTAAACTCATTTACAACCAATGAGTTTCTTGCCAGGAGGCAGCTTGGTTATATTCTAAGTAATAACTTTTTGAAGGGCCCATATTTCAGCAACCATTGCATCTCTCCATTCTAGTGAGTTCACAATCATTTTAAAGGATGTGGGTTCAGTGGTTGCGGATAAAGCTATAACATAGACACGGTATGGTGACAATTGTTCATCGGATAAAACATAAATGAGTGGATGAACAATATCTGGTGAAGTGGAAAGATGTTATGTGGTAGCTAGAGCAGCAGCTATGGAACAATGATATTGTTGTAGAAATGATGGTGGACGGGTAGGTCTGAGGGATCGACAAAGAGAAGGTGGAGGTGATTATTAAAGAGATGGTGGACCGGTATCAGCCATAGATGTATGATCACTCCTTTAACTAGGTTAGGAGATGAGGGGAGGGGATGAGATGAGCTTAGTTTCAAGCACAGGTAGTGGGAACATAAAGGTATTGGGAGAGGGATGGAGTTGGTTGTTGTGAATTTGTGATACAAAAAAATAACCTCATGAAATATTATATCCTAATAAACAAAAATAATTTTTCAAATTAACTCAAGCCCTTGATATCCTTTTGGCCAAAAGAAGATCCAATAAAAATGCCTGGATGAGCCAGGGTTTCAAATTTGTGTTTAACGATGGGAGGGGAGGGGATGAGATGAAATTAGTTAGTGGGAACACAAAGGTATTGGGAGAGGAATGGAGTTGACTGTTGTGATATGAAAAAATAATCAAGCACTTGACTTCCCTTTTGACCAAAATGAGATCCAATAAAAATGCCTGGATTAGCCCGGGTGTCAAATTTGTATTTAATGGTGGGATTGTGGGCATAGAAGTTACAAGAGAGAAATTACAATAAATGTTAAAGGACAATATGAAATTTAACAAAGTCAAACTTGCTAAAAATTCAAGAAATTCACAAGAAAAAAAAAAATGTAATGCCAAAATGAAAAACAACATGAAAGATGAAACATGTTTTGGGTTTTGCTCCAACAGAAACAAGAGGGGTCTAGTCTATGAATTCATGCCCAATGGTTCTCTTGAGAAGTTCGTATTGTCTGATAAACCGGAAGGAGAAAGATTCAGTTCTCAGATGCTTTATGATATTGCGATTGGTATTGAGTATTTGCACAATGGATGCGACCCACACATTTTACATTTTGATATAAAGCCAGACAACATCCTCTCAGATTACAACTTTCATCCAAAGATATCGGATTTCGGGTTGGCAAGGCCATAATTCTCATGAAACCAGCAAAGTGATTACACTAGGAGTGAGGGGAACCTTCGGATACATGGCCCCAGAAGTTCGTTCGAGAAATTACTCTCACATAAGTGTGATATTTCCAGTTATGGAATGTTATTGTTAGAGATGGCAGGGCAAAGGAAGAACAGTGATTCAAGAATGGGGAATCCAAGCCAAATATACTTTCCAGCTTGGGTTTATAAACAACTTGTTGGAAGTGGAGATTTGAAGCTTGGGAACATGAATGAAGAAGAGGAAATGTTGATTAAGAAGAAGGTAATTGTGGGCCTTGGGTGCATACAGTTGAATCCTTGCCATCGCCCATCTATGAAAACAGTGATAGAGATGTTAATGGGCGATGTCAGGGACTTGGAAGTGCCACCAAAGCCTTTTGTTTCACCTGCTAGGGGCAGGTTGGGCCGCTCACTTTCTTAATAATCACCCACCACTTGGGTGCCATATCATAGAAAACCATTAGAGCACTACATCTTTGTTTTTTCCTTTTCCCCCTCTTCTTCTTTTTTCATTTATTTATTTATTCTATAGCTAACGGTAATGGGAAAGTAAATTTTTTTATTTTTTTGAATGTTTCAAAAGGAATAATTAGAAAGTAAGTGGCCCAATTTGCCCCATTAAGCTCTTGCCAGGTATGCATTGCCATGTGCATAAGCTTGCAGGTTAGCAAGCCTATTTTGGGGCCAATTTGTTATAACTCAATAAAAACTCAATCCCTACATAAATTTCACAAAAAAAAACTTTAGTATTATTGGTTTGCATGAATGCAATCATTATATAATTGTTTTGATATGGAAATGTTTTTGTTTAGCAAAAAATGCAAATGAAAATGCATTCAGTGTGAAAAATTTTACTGCAGAATAACGCATACCTTATATAAAAGTAGAACCTCACCTTGATGGGTGTGTAGCAACCTCCCACGAAACCAATTCCCAGCGGACCCAATCATTAACTAATGTTGTTAAGAACGGGATGGTGGCCAAACCAACGAGGGCACCTGCCGGACCCGATTACATTCGTCCTTCCTGCTTGTAGAAAATAAAAAAATAGGAAAATACAAAAAATAAGGAAAAGAAATACAGAAAATGTGGAATGCAGAAAATCTTTCTTATAAAATGTTGGGTAGTAATTTCATGTCAACGTCACTATCATTTAATGAAATCGCATTTCTAAAAAATTATATTTGTGCTATTTGTATGACCTTAAAATTGCGCACAACCTCTTTTAATCCAAATAACGAATCTTCAAAAATTAGAATTCAATTTGCATCATAGATATGGTCAAAATGAGTTATCAAAAAATGAATCTTGCCATCCATTTGGTAAATTTCAAGATTTAAACCTTTATGAAGTCCAAATTAACTTTTTTGACATTGTTTATGTGATGATAATAAAGCCATCTAAAACATTTGGAAAGGAAAAAAATTCTTTTAAAACCTAAATCTAAAAGTCGTACCAAAATAGACGGCCTACATTAATTGAGCAAAAAAATCCATTTGGGTAACCAAGTAATCATATTATTCATCATTGGTAGTGGGCCTTCTTCGGCACCTTTCCCCAAAACGTGGAAAAACAACTCAAACTTTTTTGGGTCTTCCAAATTTTTACGGTAGCTTTCCTTGTTACCAAACGAAGGAAAATCGAGGAATTTCTCCAGTTTTCCATGTTGTTAAATATTCCCTTTTGGATATGGGCATAGGAGCCAAGTGAGGGGCCCATCCCGCTTACTTACGGGGCGTGTTTGATAATAAGAAATTCAAAGAGGAACTTCTTCATTACTGTACAAGTTCTATATTTGATACATGAAACTTATACAGTAAAGAAGTTCCACCTAGAACTTCCTTATTCCCTTGTGCTTAAGAAACAAAATTCCATCTAAAATGATGGAACTTAAAATAGGAACTTGGTTCCTTATACCCTAATCTGCCTCCCTCCTTATATTTATATTGTTAATTTATATTTGTATTTGTATTATATTGTAGTATATAATATTATTATATATATTATATAATAAAAATAAATATTAATACATTACATATAATATATGTTTTATATTTTATTCTATAATATAAAATATATTTCATTATATATTATATTTTATTTATATAATATATATATATATATATATAATGTAATATATTTTATTATATATTATATAATAAAATAAATATAAAATACACTATATTATATATTATAGTATGTTATAAATATCATATATTTGTATTTAAATAATTACCATAAAAATAAATTTAAATAGTATATATTTATGTAATATAAGAAATTTTATTATATATATTAAAATTAAATATAAAATACACTATATTATATATTGTAGTATGTTCTAAATATCATATTTAAACTATTACCATATATTTATTTTTTGTTATTTCACATATATATATTTACTTTTTTAAAAAATAATATCTAGCATGTGATTCACTTGAGTGGCCTTTCCTTCTTGAAGTGAAGAGATTTGGGTTTACAGCGAAATTTGTGTCTTGGGTAAAGCAAATTATGCATTCAGCCAATATTTCAGTTCTTGTAAATGGGGGGCTGTTTGGGTTTTTCCAAATAGAGAGAGGACTCAGGCAAGGTGATCCTCTAGTACCTCTTCTATTTATTTTAACATAAGAGGTTTTAAGTAGAGGCATTGCTAATATGGTTCAAAAGAAAATGATATGCACTTTGAAAGGACCTAGGGGTGTGGTTGTACCATCGCACCTTATGTTTGTAGATGATGTATTCATTTTTGTGAAAGCTGACTATCGTCACCTGAAAAGATTGAATGCTTTTCTTTTTAATTTCCAAGAGGCTTTGGGTCTAAAAGTAATTTTTTCTAAATCAGAGTTATTTTGTGGATCAATTCCTCATTCCAGACAATATGCTATCAAGAGATTGTTGGGAGTTTCTATTGGATGCTTACCTTTCAAATACTTAGGTGTACCGATTTTTTTAGGAGTCCTAAAAGCAAGATTATTGAGACCTCTACTAGAAAGAATTCGTAATAAATTATCAGGTTGGAAAGGCAAGATTTTAAGTTTCACAGGAAAGTTGTAACTGACGTGTTTTGTTATTGCGAGTATGCCTATTCATTCCTTTGCTATCTATCAATGATCAGCAAGTCTGATAAAAGAGATGGAAACATAGATGAGGAACTTTATTTGGACTGGTCAAGAGTTATCAAAAGAATAACAGTCTCTTGGGACAAAGTATGTTAATCTATCAATGAAGGCGGCTTGGGAATAAGAAGGTTAAAAGATGTTAATCTCTCTATTTTGATGAAGTTGGCCTGGAATAATTTAAACAAGAAGGCAATTTGGTCAAAGTTCATTTTTGCCAAATATTTCAAAGAGGATGTTTTTGTGAGATCGACGCCGCAAGTTTCTTCTGTGAGACCTGGTTTATTAAAAGTATGGCGGAAATTACTTTATGAATGTGGATGGATGATTGGAAATGGCTCATCTATTGATTTTTGGAAGGATATGTGGGTCGGAAATGCATCACTTGCTTCTCAATTCCATTGTCAGCATTCAAAAACTCAAAAGCAAGGGTCTCACACTTCATCTCATGTAACCCTCAAGCATGGTATTTTCCTATGGTTAGCTCTACATTTTTAAATGAATTCTTAATAGCTGCATTTGGGATTGATTTACCCGAAGCCCCTATACCAGATCAAAGAATTTGAAAACATACTATCTGTGGTGAATTCTCAACTATTTCTACTTGGGAGTTCATTATGGAATAAGGTCGTAATTCATATTGGAACGCTTTGGTCTGGTATAAAGGCATCCATCCCAGAGTTTCCTTGATGAGTTGGAAAATTGTAAACAATGCCATTGTTATTAATAAGAAAATTAGGTCTATTGGCATTCCTTTAGTTTCAAACTGCACACTATGTGGAAATAGCATGAAAACTAGGGACCATTTATTTGTTACTTGTTGTTTTGCTAATAGCATGTGGGCTGGATTTCCAATTTGTTTGGATTACCTCTTCCCTTTGACATGTCTTTTGAAGCATTTAGCAATAAATGGAAAACACTGGGATGCCATGGTAGAACAAAGGATCTATGGATTATTGGATGGTCTCATATCATCACTACAATATGGATATCCAGAAACAAATGTCCATTTGATGAAGGCCGGCCAATGTCTCAACTTCAATGGTCAAAGAAATGGATTATGGAGTACATCTCTTCAATAACTTCTAATTGGAGAGAATTCAAAACAAAGTTTGTGAGGGATTTATTACTCATAAGAAGGCTTCATAAAATCCAAGGAATGATCCGTTCTTCTTGGAGGTCATATGGCTTCTGCCTATGCCTGGATGCGCCAAACTCAATATAGATGGATGCTCTAAGGGAAACCCAGGACGGTCGGGTTTTGGAGGTATATTAAGAGATTCTTCATGACTCGTGCTTGGTTCTTTTTCAGGACCTATTCCTATAGGAACAAATTATCTGCGGAGCTTAATGCATTTATTTATGGTGTCAAATATGTCATTAGAAAAGGTTTCACAAATGTTTGGATTGAATGTGATTTTTTTGGTATTATATTGGCCACAAGATCGAGTTTGGTATTATGGTGTATTCAAATCAGATGGAAAAATGCAATTGCTTCCTTAAACAAAATCTCATGCAAAATCTCACATGTATATAGGGAAGCAAATGCCACAGTAGACAAAATGGCGAACATTGGTTGCCATATGTATGCATATCAAGAGTGGGATACATACCCAAATTCTGTTGGATATCATACCTCATGAGATGCACCTAGAAGACCGAGAGATAGATTTAAGTAATGGATTATGTGATGAAGAATCAGGTTTATAAATATGTCTTGGAGATTGATCATGGGAGTGTGAATTCGGTGTTTTTGTCATGACTTCAGTCCTCATCACTACTGGTTATGCCGTAGGCGATAATATCGGGAATTTTGTTCTCCAATACTCAATTGCAATGTAAATCACCTTCTATATATTTTATATTCTTTTTTAATGAAAATTACTTACTTCTAACATATATATATATATATATATATATATACTGTAATAGATATTTATAATACACTATATATTATATATTGTTTAATCTCTAATATAACAATAATATTAAATATTATGTAATATTTAAATAAACATGACTTTATATTTCAACGTGTTGTTAAACAAAGGTAAAACATATACATTTAGAACTTTTTTAAATAACTTGTTTCTTCTCAGCAAAGAAGAACTTCCAATTTCCAGAAGACATTTACCTTGCAGTTATCAAACACACCTAAAGGCCAAGAAGTGGATAGAGATTGTCTTCACTATACACATTGCTAGTAGTTAACCCTTTCAGTGCTCCAGGCCTAGTGAAAATTACAAAAATAATTATGAATTCATAAACAATTTTCGGAAAAAATTGAGGTGCCAGGGTTATAGTTTATTCAAAGGATTCTATATTGGAATGTAGGCCTATTAATAAATCTATTTCTAAAAAATTGCGGTGCCCACATACATTGAAATGCAAGCCTATTAATAAATCTATTTTTGAGATAGATTTTTAGACTTAATTGAAATGTAATCTTTACCATCGAGATCATGAATGTGAAAAAATAAGTAAAATTTAAAACTATAAATAATAATTCTAGTAAGAAAAGATTTGGACCGTTAGTTTCCATTGTTTTTAGATGGAACACCTACTTGCATCCATCTTTAAGATGGATGCTTTACACTTTTTGGACCGCATATGTAGTTATGCGGTCCAGCCCACATGAAACAATTTTTCTTTCTATATTATGAGACCATTTACATTTATTATAAGGATATCACAATTGCTATTAAATGTCAAATTAAATGGCTTGGGGTATATCAAGAAATTTGAGAAAATTTTGTGTTTTAAAATTTTGAGTCCAGTCAATGAACTCAATTTAATATTGATAGATAAGAATGATTGTGATCTCCTTGTATTAAAATAAGAAAAAAGTTTATATGGAGCCAAGGCTCTAAACAATCAAATTAGAGCCCACCTCAAAAAGTTCACTAGAAGATATTGGTTTGATGCCCAAATAAGCTTAAATTAATAGCTCAACATCAAGATGCACAGACATGAGAAAACAAATGGATTTCAAGTTTTAAAAATAGTGCATCTTGTAACACATTTTTTTACCGTCAATTTTCAGATTTTTAAGTTTTCATATATCTGCTCGATCTATACTATTTTTAAAGATTTAAATTTCTAATTAAAGATGAAAGTATATTTCAAAGGTATCACAAAGATTTCTAGTATTGAAACCATATTTTTCGATACTATTTCAAGGTGGGCTTTACTTGTTTAGAGCCTCAGCTCTATACAAACCGCACTGTTAAAATAAATAGTCTTTTTTATAATTTTCCTTATTTGTCACACTCTCTACGCTTACGTCCAAATAAATGAATTGAAATTCGAAAACAAAGGATAAATAATTCAGTCATGGCAGTTCTTGACCCTTTCTCTTTATTAATTAAGTTGAAGATGATATTGTTGGCTCAAAACAACTACGTCACCATTCCTGGTCGTGGGACAAATAAGCTTTCTTGACCCCACTAAATCACTTTGTTGTCCTAGGTAGCCTTAAGAACCACTAAACTCTTACTTTGTTTAAAACATACTTGACCACTTACTTAATGATGCAACTAATCCATCATTCATAACCCAATCAGCACGTCCATTACATTGTTTGATTATATATGTATTATTCCTTTGAGATGAGTCAGGCAAGCAGTTAATATATTGAACCCAAAGTCTATTGCAGCCCCCCTGGTCAACCAGAGTTTGGTAAGATGTTACATCATTTGATATATGGACAACAAGAAAGAGAGAAGAAAAACTAGGCTAGGACTAGTGTTGGAAAAATCGAGCGGTTCAAATCGAAATCGGGTTAGATCGAAATTGGTTGGTTCCGGTTTCGGCCAATTTTGGTGAACTAGCCGGGTATTTCAGAAAAAAAGAAAATTACTTATATATTTGTTATAGTTTCTGTTATTACCAAAATACCAAATAGTTTATGTTATTATTGGAATATCCGTTTTTTCACTTCATAACGAAACTTTTTTTAAAAAAATAGAAGTTTTTTACCTTTTTTCGGCTTTTGAACAATCGAAATGGCTGGATTTTCGGTTTTACAAAAATCGAAAATATGCTAATTTCAGTTGTTGAACAACCGAAAATAGCCGGTATCAATTAAGTTTTTGGAATACACAATCCTATTTTCGATTGTTCAACAACCGAAAATAGAACATTTTCAGTTATTGAACAACCGAAAGTAAGAATTCAAATTCTAAGCTTCTGTTTTATACAATGCAAATTCTAAGCTTCTGTTTTATTTTCGGTTATTCAACAATCGAAAATAGGGCATTTTCAGATGTTGAACCATCGAAAATAAGACATTTTCAGATGTTGAACAATAAAAATATTCAACAAGATATTTTTGGATGTTCAACAAGACATTTTCAGACGTTGAACAACCGCAAATGTTCAACAATACGCAATCTTGTTTTCAGTTGTTCAACAACAACAAAAAATAGCATTTTCGGATGTTGAACAACCGAAAATAGTACTTCATATTCCAACAAGCTTCTGCCGATTTTTGGTTGCTCAAAAACCAAAAAAAGGTAGAAAGTCTTTTTTTAAAATTTTCTTTATGAAATAAAAAAAACAAGCATTCCAGTAAAACATAAATTATTTGGTATTTTGGTAATAATGAAAACTATAACAGATATATACTTAATTTTCCTTTTAAAAAAATATAAAAAAAATTTATAAAATCCCAAAAAAATAAAAGATTTTGTTTGTAACGTATTTTTTAATGTTTTTCATCATTTTGACAAAGATTGGAAATTGTTTTGACCATTAATACTTATTTTTACATTTTTCCATATTTGTTTTGAAAATTTTCAAAAATACTCCTGGGTACAAATCTATTTCTTAAAATCTATTTTTTTCATTAATTTTCAACTTTATTTAGATGTACTTTGTTTAATCATGGTTTAAACATATTTTTTATATTTTATTTTTTAATTTTCTGAACACTTTTTTTGACCAAAGACCTGCCCGGTTAACCATTCGGATTAGATTTTTGCTCCATTGGTTAGGATCCAGAAGAGAGAGATTCTCAACGACATTTGTATTCCTGTGCGTGAAACGAAGATAGTCTGTCGTGGTGAAAAGATTTCGTGCTTCTGTTGGACTATATTGTTCATTTGCGCGCATGGGCAAAACTCACGCTATGGATATTTTTTGGTATCCCATGAACAATTGTTAACTTTTTCCCTTTTTAAAGGTAGTTATTTCTACTTCACATTCAGGATTTTGCAGCTCTAAAATTATTGCATATATGTTAGTACATGAATAAACAAAAATAAATAGTCCATAAACAAAGTCTAAAACAACCAATTTAAGGTTCAAAATGTTTTTTTGGATTCATGATTGTGGCGGTAAAGATTATCGACATGTAAAGTACTAGTTTTTTTAGTTTAGCTCTATATTGGATTTTTGAAATGAGATTCTAATCACAATGATCAATAGACCAGGAACTGAACTGGTGAGGAGTCTGATGCAATAAAAATCAGCCCGATCGGCGATCAGACAAGTTTGACCAGTCTTTATAAATATTAATAAATTTTTTTTTTACAAAATCCAGAATTTACTTTGAACCAAACATACTAAGATGACACTTATCGGCGGTCTGACCAATTGGACTACCAGTTCAATTTGGTCATGAAAACTATGCTTATAGCTTCATTTTTAATAAATTAAATCAGTCTTTTCCCACCTGGTGTCCATGGAAATTATGACTATTACATAACGGTGATGGACCTATCTAATACGATCCGATATAAATGTATTCTAGAATTGAATTTATCATTCAAATTGGGGAAAATGCCTAGAAAATGCAGGATCACCTTGAAAACTACAGTTGTATGGGTAATAGAAAAACAATTAAGACAAGACGAATTCGTCTCTAGTTTGGTTTTTGAAGCAGTGTCAAAGGTTGTCAAAGTTATTTTGAGGGAAATTTATCAAAAGTATTCGAAAATGTATTTCCCACATTTGCAACTATTCCAACTCAACACTCCGCATTTTCATATAGTTATTTTGAAATAAAATCAAAAAATATGAATGAAGTGTTAAATTATCCATCTCTTATGAGTAGGGTGATAAATTTCTCTTATTTTAATTGAGATGATGAATCCATTTCAAGACCTATAAACATTGAATTTAGTAAAAATTTCCTAAGATTTCAAAAACAAATTCTGATCTATTTTCCTAAGACAGGGACCACATTATTTTAGAGAGAAAGAAGCTCATAGGGGTATGGGTGAGGAACCTGTGTTTCATCTTGGTCTTTGAGTCAAAAACATGTGGTCTGGATTGGGGTTTAATTTATCCCCAATTGTCTTTCAAACTGACTCAACAAATTTCACATCTATTGGTCATCTTGGCATTTAAGGGGTTTTTAGTCCTCGGTCAAGGTTGAGCCCAACTGTTTCTATGGGGCATCACCTTCATGCATGCTCCAAATCAAAACTTGGGTGTTTGTCTCGAATTTTTATGTCTATCAAGCAGGTTCATGGATTTGCGAGAATTCTTTTATTTATGATAGATAACCATGCAAAAAATTGCATTAAGAAAAATAAATAAACAAATTTGACGAATTTGAAAAAAGGTTTTTTGATGTTGGACAAAGAACTAATTGATCACCTCAATATCGAGAAGTATAAAGAGGAGAAAACAATAGAGATAAGTCCTAAAATTAGTACACCTTGTAATACATTATCTAAATTATCGATTTTCAAGATTTTCATGCATTTATATATCTGCTTGATTTGAAGTATTTTTGGAATTCAAAATTTTATGATGAGAAACAAAAATAGATTTTCACATCATCCTAAGAGTTTTCGACACCAAAATTATGTCTCATGACAAAGTGTAGGGAGCATCTTTACTTGGTTGTTTAAGGTTGCAATGTTATGCAAACCACACACTTTTAAGTTAAGGGCAAGCTTTATATGTTTCCTCTACAGTATAAAACTTATATACTTCCCTTTATCCAACCGTCCAATATGAATGGAGGGCTAAGATTGCCCCAATCACAATGTCACATCTTTACACTATTTTATTTTTAATGTTTTTTTTATAAACTATTTTGATACCAAATTTTTGATGTCCAATCCTCTATTAAACTTGCACTAGTAAAAAATATAAAAAAAATATTTTCAATAAAATAAAATGACCAAAATACCCCTAAAATTTTAAAGGGGTATTTTGTTCATTATACTTTATCAAAAAATTATTTTTAATATTTTTTTATAAGTGCAACCAAATGAGAAGATGATATGTACCAAATTTCATATTCATACAATTTGTATAAAAAAATTAAAAATAAAATACTTTAATACGTCGGATCTAAGATCAAACGGTGAGTGACTCTCTTGATCAAAATTGGATGGCTGGATGCTAAGGGAAGCTTAGATCTTCTATGCTGTAGAGGAAATATAGAAACATTTCCTTTAAGTTAATAGGTACTATTATTAATATCCATTATAGAAGTTGGAAATAGTGAGAAAGTATATAGGGATTATGACATCATTGAAGGTATGACCCTTATTAAAGCAGAATAATAGACTACGAGTCATGTAGCTTATCTTAATTATTCGAAAGAAAAGCTTTAACACTGATACTGATAATCATTCAAGGCTCATATTCTTTTCAAAAATAAAAGAGATCGTCGCCCTAACGACTTGATATTTTATTTTACCAATATTTTCCTATTAAATTTATTCGTATCTTGTTTTTTACATACCATTGGATGGGTCCTTCATATCTCATTTTTTATGTTTCCCATTGATATAATTTAGGGGCCCTCTGGGTACATCCCCAAAACGTGAAACTTACCTTATGTGGTGTCGTTTCATCAAGCCTAAATTTTTGCTATCACGAAAAGGGGGATTTTGTTTTTACATAAATTAATTCACAATTACCATTCAAATCATAAATAAATTGGGATGCAGTTTCTATAAGGCTTAGGAACAAAAAATAAAAAATCCTAAAGTCTCACCTCTAAATTTCATTCGAACAGACTTTGGACATGGGAAATTTTTATGATGCTCGACAATCCCTTTTTACCATCGATTATGAAATATGTAGCTTAAAAAATAATACAAATCTTGTGGATTTGTGAATACTTTGAAATAGGATCTAGATAATGTGTGATAATATATGTTATTTTTAAGACTTGAAATTCTAAAATTTTCACAGCCATAGTGGTGAAAGTCAAAATTTGAAAGTTTTTCTCAACAAAAATAGCAATTTTTTATGAGTTTTGAAGTGAGGCTTTCTTATTTTGATACAGTTCCAACCCTACAAATTATATTTCATAAATTATTTCATAACTTCACAATATTGGCACCAATTCCAATGTTCATCGGTTTTTGCCCCAAAAACTTAACCACGAGTTACCACATAGTGGAGGGCACATGGTGAAATGCATATGCCTTTAAAAACTAAAAATGGCAACACTGACTATTAATGGCTACTTTTTAAAACTAATCCAATTAGTTGGAAAAAAAGACTTTTAACGATGATGACTATTCAAAACTATAAAATCCATCAAAATCGACTTTTCCTCTCTTCCTTTGCCTCCATACCCCTCCTTCTTCCTTATTCCTCTTCATTAATTAGGTAAGGTTTGCCCTTATATTTCCATCTCTTTTTATTCCATTTTTTGTCTTTGCTAGATTTCTCGTCTTTGCATTCTCATTCGACCCTTTCCAATCCTCTTTGACTTGGCCACATATGTTTCTTAATTAACCCTCCATTTCTTTTTACGAGAAATTTAAATACTGACAATGTCGGGTCAAGTATAAAATGAAAACACGTCTATCTCAAATTATTCTTTTAATGATGATGACTATTCAAAACTATAAAATCCATCAAAATCAACTTCTCCTCTCTTCCTTTGCCTCCATACCCCTCTTTCTTCCTCATTCCTCTTCATTAATTAGGTAAGGTTTGCCCTTATATTCCCATCTCTTTTTATTCCATTGTTTGTCTTTGCTAGATTTCTCGTCTTTGCATTCTCATTCTACCCTTTCTAATCCTCATTGACTTGGCCAAGAGAGAACTTTTCCATGTAAAAATATTTTCTAGAAAATATTTACATACAAACAAAACGTGAATAACAACAAAATAAACTGTACATAAAGCATTAGAGAATTGATATGTGCTTTACACATGTGTTTAAAGAAAGGGATACAAAAGTCCTAAAATAAATTATTGGATTATTAGTATCACTTTATACGCAGCCTTCTAAAGTACTACAAATGCCAATTACAAATTTTTTAGAAATTCTTTTTAAAATAAGGCGCATTGAAAAATTGAGATGAAAAACCCTGCCTATATACTGCCAATTACATACATATTTGTTATAGTTCCTATTATTACAGCTCTACCAAATAGCTTCCGTTTTAGTTTTTTTTATGTCAAAACGGAAATTTTTAAAAAAGATGACTTTATGCTTTTTCGGTTGTTGAACAACCGAATTCAAAGTATTTTCGGTTCTTCAACAACCGAAAATACACCAATTTCGGTTCTTGAAGAACCGAAAATTTAAAAATTTCGGTTGTTGTCATTTCGATTAAGAAGTTCTTGAATCATCTTAACTTCAACGCTCTAAAACATAGAACTATTAGAATCATGTGTGATAATCAAGCTGCAATAGCAATGGCAATTGAACCAAGACTCCACAGCAAGTCAAGGAACATTAAAGCTCAATATCATAGAGTAAGAGAAGGGATAGCAGCTGGTGAAGTAAAAGTTGGCTACATTCCATCTGAGGTTATACATGCAGATCCATTAATCAAAGGCTTGGGGGCAAATGATTTTGTGAGGAATGTGCATGGGATGGGTTTAAGAAGGTTGATATAGTTATTATTACTTTCTCTATTGCTTGTGAATGATAAAATCCATGGATGAGTATGCATGCTTTGATTTATTGTGAACGAGAATGAGAGAGAGATATATACGAATTCATGCCTCAAAAGGTCAAGTGGGAGAATATTGGAAATATGACCTATCAAGGCTTAAATTCCAGTAGTCTCTCATTCAGTAGAAGCGATTGAGATATTAGAATATTGACATCTTACGAAATAGAGCCCAGATTCTTTTATCCCGAATACGCATGAGGCATCGAGAGTTCACGTATTAAAAAAGTAATTTCTCAATGAGGTGTAAGGGTCACCTCTTAGTCAGGATTTTATGGGTTAACCTCATGTTTAATTACATCGACTAGGGCTTCGAGAATCTAAATGAAAAAAATAGAACCCGAGTACTTATTGAGTATTCGACCTGTATAGAATGGTCAAGACTTACAGGACATAAGTTCGTATCCAGACACGAGACCATTGTATGGAATATATATTTTCATTTTGTATGGAATGCCACTCTTTTAAATGCATTATCCGAGTTTGGAAGAGCCAATGCACATGTGCTTTGAGAGGACTCCTATAATTGGAAGTTCTGGCTCAGTTGCTTTGATATAGCCATCTGCTTTAGACTGTGGAACATACGTCTATTGGGTTGATCTGTGACTCGACGGAACATCATTCAAGACTAACCCAATGGAGTACTCCAATATCTATAGTTATTAGCCTGATATCTCACTATACCTTTTGTCTGATTTTATAATGATGAGAAAAACCTAATAATTGCTCAAAAATATTTTAAATATTTATTGTGAATTTTAGAGAATTTTTCAAAATTTTATTTGATAAAAAAATGAGGGTTTGCAAATTATTTGACTCAATTTCAACTTTAGTCCTCACCTGATAGTGCCATATGGCATCCGAGTGGTCATATGGCTGCCACGTGACACCCCATGCCTCACTCTAGGATCACCGCCCAGCTGGGCACTGATCCTTAGGCGGGGAACTAGATTGACATTTGGTTGCTTGTTTTATAAGGGATTGTGTTATGGTTTCTTGTTATATATTATTATATTTTGTTATATAATGTTATAAATTAAGGCCCTTTTATATCACATGTCTAAATTAACTCACACATGGGTCATGCATAGCATATGTGAAGTTTAATTAATTAATTTATTTGATACTAAAGAGAAAATATATTTTTAAATTTGAGTTGAAAAATATCTTCACAGACATACATGAAGGGGACATTATCTTTAAATTGATTAGTTTGAAATTTTAGATCTACAAAGTGATTGGCTTTGATAAAGTAGAATATCTCCATGTGTGTGAGCTTTGCCAATTACTTCTTTGCCATTTAGCCTTTGTAGTTATCTACTCTAATACATTATTAAAAAACTAAAAGTATTTTTGTAAGGCCATATTGGATACAATTGGAAAAAAAATATAGGTCAAGGATAAAATGGTAAAGTGACATAACTTAGGGTTAGGGTGAGTGATAATGGTGTGAAATCTCATCCCTTCATCCGAGTGGTTAGATGGGCATGGGTAGCAAGGTATATTAGCCTCTCATGTGTCGTTGGATTAGTGCATCAAGAGTGTTGATTGAGTCCAAGGTGACACTCATATTATAAAAATGCATCATAAGATCTCAAATCCTATCTATTTCAATTCTTGAACCATTTTGAAAAATTGTTGCTTCCCTCATTCTTCTAAGGTTTTGTGAGAGAAAACTGAAGAAATTGAGTTTTTAGAGTTCCATTAATGGTGATCTTGATGGTGGTCCTGCTTAAATCCATAGTGTGCATTTATCAAAGTAAACTCTATTGAATTTTCTTTTCTCATAAGATCATATTCTTGGCATCTATAGTTGCTGGAGCTTTGAATTTTGAAAAGTTTTATTGATCTTAGAATCCCCTTTTGATCATCTTTTTCATCATGCTTAATCATAGTGTGGTCCTTCATGAGTTATAGCTTATATGCATGAGAATCCATGATCATGCATAGTATCAATTTATTACTTTGCTTCAAATGCATCAAATAATTTAGTCTTAAAGTGTCACTCAATTTCTAGAACTTTTTCATCACATTTTACCTATGGAGGTTCATAATCTTTCCATACAAGACTGTTTTGGTGGTCCAAGGAACCACCTTGTATAGTTTGGCTATAACTCCCTTGTTCTTTATCTGATTCGATTCAAACCTTTTGTATTCTATTTTAGATGATAATGTTCGTGTGTTGAGATCTTAAGAAGTGATATTAAGATATGTAATTACTTCCCATTTGGATTAGACACTCTTGTGAGATTGAACCACTTTTGTACAATCCGAATGGATAAAATTAAGTTCTTATAGGGCCCGATTGTGTGACCCCAGCACAAAGGGTTCGAAACATAATTTCCCTATTTTAATTTGGCATTCTTATTCCCTGTTTAGTTGATTTTATTCCTTAGAATTTTTTTTACATTAGTTGCATGATGTATTTAAGCTTTGAGACATAGTTTATGTAATTTGTGCTATGAAATTGTAATTCATAAGCTAGTCTTGCTTTATCTGTAATTGCCCTATAAGGGGTTGGTATTTGAGTTTATTTACAATGGTTATACAAGGCTACAGATGTTTGTAATTATTATTTAAAGGATTTTTAGCGAGTGGCTTGTTGAAGGTGTCCATTTTGCCTTTATTTCGGCTTGAAAATTTGCTCATCTTTGTATCCACTAACAATTAGTATACACGTACTCTAGCCTCTCATGTACCTTTGGATTAGTGCATCAAGGGTGTTGATTGAGTCCAAAGTTACACCCATGTTATAAAACAACATCATGAGACCTCAAACCCTAACTATCTCAACTCTTGAACCATTTTGGAAAATTGTTGCTTCCCCCCTTCTTCTAAGGTTTTATGAGAGAAAATTGAAGAGAGAGAGCTCTTAGAGTTCCATTAATGGTGATCTTGATGGTGGTCCTCATTTCTTATACTTAAGTCCATAGTGTACATTTATCAAGGTAAACTCCATTGAATTTTCTTTTCTCATAAGATAATATTTTTGGCATCTATAGTTGCTAGAGTTTTGAATTTAGAAACGTTTCATTGATCTTAGAATCTTCATTTGATCATCTTTTTCATCATGCTTATTCATAGTACTTTCCTTTATGAGTTATAGCCTATATGCATAAAAATTCATGATCATGCATAGTATCCATTGATTACTTTGCTTTAAACCCATCAAATAAAAATTGTATGTTCTTCAACAACCTAAAATGCTTTCTCTCTCTTGTGCCATATTTTCTCTACCTCTTTGAAGTCATAATTATCCAATAAAATCAAACGGGAACAAGTCGTTTGAGCCCCTAAATTTAGGAGAAATCTTAGGGATTATGAGATTAGAAGATTAGAAGAAATCTTGTGGCGTATTCTCTCTCTACCTTTTTGAAGTCATTGTTATCTGATAAAATCAGCGGAAGAGATAGTTTGAGCCCTTAAATTTAGGAGAAATCCTAAGGATTATGAACTTACCCAAAAAAAGATGCTCGGTGAAGGGGAGAGAGAGAGTTTAAAAAAAAAACCATTTTTACGCATGTAATGTAGAGAGCGGTAGGGAGAGGATACACACATCTACAAGAGAAAAAAAAATGTTGGTTCTTGAAGAACGGAAAATTTTAAATTTTCAGTTTTTGAATAACCAAAAACAGGGCCAATATCTTTGAATAACGAAAAATTTAAAATTTTCGGTTTTTCAAGGACCGAAATTTTTTTCTCTCTTGTGGATCTGCATATCCTCTCTCTACCTCTCTCTCTACATTACATGGGTAAAAATGGTTTTTTTTTTTTTTTTAACTCTCTCCCTCCCTTTGACCTAGCGTCCTTTTTTGGGTAAGTTCATAATCCCTAAGATTTCTCCTAAATTTACGGGCTCAGATAACCATGACTTCAAAGAGGTAGAGAGAGAATACGCCACAAGATTTATCCTAATCTTCTAATCTCATGATCCCTAAGATTTCTCCTAAATTTAGGGAACTAGTTGTTCCCTTTTGATTTTATCGGATAACTATGACTTCAAAGAGGTAGAGAAAATAAGCCACAAGATAGAGAAAACATTTTTCGGTTCCTCAACAGCTGAAATTTTTAAATTTTCGATTCTTCAGAAATCGAAATTGGTGTATTTTTTGTTGTTGAAGAACTGAAAATACTTTAATTTTGGTTGTTCAACAACCGAAAAAGGGTAAAGTTGTCTTTTTTTTAAATTTCTGTTTTGACATGAAAAAACTGAACAGGGTGGTAAGAAGGGAAACTATTCAGTAGAGCCGTAATAGCAAAAACTATAATGGATATGTATGTAAATTTTCCTAAAAATTATAATAAGTAATGTTAAGAATCATGGAAACAAGCTTTTTTGAAATCATGAAGACATTTTTTCGCTCCTATTTTTTGCCCCTTTCGACAAACCGTGGAAAAGCAAACCCAACTTTTTTGCATCTTCCTACATTTTATTGTAGCTTTTCTTGTTACCAAACCAAGGAAAACTAGAGAATTTCTCTAGTTTTTCATGTTACTAAACATGTTAAGTTTGGTGATAGTCAAAAGGGTTTGGTTAGGCTACACCAGATGGTGGTATATACCTTTAAAGTTCTCAATATTTTTTTAAACTTAAATACCCTTGAATTATAATATGAAAATTTTCAAGTAAAGGCACTTTTGGTCATTTAGAAAGATAGAATGGATATTTCTATAAGAAAATATTGGTATTCTATTAATAGTTAAAAACCAATTAATGCATCTTGATGGTGATGTCACACACCATGTCGGTGATGTAATTGTCCACTTATATTAATAAATACTTTTATTTATATTAGAAATTTTTATTTTACCCTTAACTAATTACTTAAAATACCCCTAGACAAAAGGTTATTATACTATAGGATAAGGGTATCTAAGTATCAAAAAATGTTGAGGGCTTTAAAGGTATATACCACCAAATGTTGTAGCCTATCAAAACTCTAGTCAAAATACCACACATATATTTCATTCAAAAAATTGAGGGAATTATGGGAAAATAAAAAGGGGCTTCCTTGATGAACAAGAAAGAAGCCCAACTGTCTCTATAAAAGATCGCCAAAGAAGACATAATACCTATTCTTTTGAGGGTCACCCCTATGGGAAGGGATCTCCAAGATGGATATGGGTTTTCAAGAGAGAGAGTGATATGGTCTCCAAGAGAGGCGGTACTCCCATAAGATTTTGGGTTAGTTATTCTACTTCTAGATAGAGAAAGTCTTGTAAGTGCTGTCAATGTGCTCTTTCCGATAGTAGTATAGCTATAAGAAAGATGTTAATCGACAGAGTTGCTCGGTAGTAGAGAGGGTTTAGAAGACAAAATCAATGACTATTTTTTATCGTTGTTTAGAGATAGGTATTATTTCCTGTAATCCAAAATTGTAATTTTCATTGAGATAGTAGATTTCTACTTGTCAAAGCTGTGGACGTAGCCCTATGGGGTGAACCATATAAATCGCATGTTGTGTATTTTTTTATGTTTTTTTTATTTATTGTACTCAATTTATAATTGTATTCATCTACTTCGCATTTAACTAATTATGTACACAGTCTTGAGTGAGATCTCGATATTTGGGATTCCCGATATAGCAAGCGAAGGGTTCCGGAGAACTCAACAATTGGTATCAGAGCACAAGGTGCATACAGTGCTAAGGCTTACATTAAAAACAAAAAGATGAATGGTGGAGTTTGATTGATACATGGTGTGAGGGGAAAAAATATGGAAACAAAGTATTTGTGAAAATTCCACAATATAAGTAAGTGAGAAGAAATCAAGAAATCTACTCAATTAAGGTTGTCAAGATAAATTTGGTGATTTTGCTATCAATGTGAAGATTGCTAGGTTTGATAATAGTTAAAATCACCACACTTATATTCCATTAAAAAATTAATTTATTATGAGCAAAAAAAAAAAAAGGGCTTTCTTAATGAACAAGAAAGAACTCAAGTGATCTCTATAAAAGATGGCCAAATAAGACATGATATATATCCTTTTGAGGGTCACTCCTTTGGGAGTTATTGGAATGGATCTCCAAAATGGGGATGGGTTTTCAAGAGAGAAAGACATGACCTCTGAGAGAGGCAGTAATTCCCATGGGATTTTGGGTTAGTTAAGTTTCAACTTCTAGATAGAGAAAGTCTCTTGGTTGTTCTCAATGTGCTCTTTCCGATAACGGTATAGCGATGGGAAAGATGTTGATCGACGGTGTTTCTTGGTCGGGAGAGTGAGTTCAGAAGAGAAAATCGGTCACATTTTTTTTTACTTATGTTTAGAAAGATGTATTATTTCTTTCAACCCAAAATTGTAATCTTTATTGAGATAATGGATTTCTACTTGTCGATGTATATCGGGTGAACTACATAAATCGTACGTTCTGGTGGTGTGTTTTTTTTTATGTTTTTTTTATTTCTCACACTCGATTTATAATTATACTGATCTACTTCGCATTTAACAAATTATCTACAAGATCTTAGGTAGGATCTCGGTATTTAAGATTCTTGATTTTGCAAAGGAGGGGTTCCGAATAACTCAACAAAACATGCTCTTGGGGACATGAGAATATAGCCAACTGGTGGGCGGATTGCCCATCCGGCTCACTCAAAAGGCTAAGAAGGGGACACAACTTGCCTTCACTATACTCGCTGTGGGCAATTGACATTTTTAAGTGCTCCATGCCTTGTGGAAATTACCCAAAAGAAAATCGGAATAACCATATGGTAAAGAATGATTAGTGTTCATGAATGAATCCTAGCTTCATTACAATTTTATGGAAAATTTGAGGTGTCCTGGTTACAGTTTATTTAATAAACAACGTATGTGACACACTCTCTACGCTTTGCGTTCAAATTAAGAAATCGAAATTAAGAAACAATGACAGATACTTCAGTCATGGCACTTCTTGACCCTTCCTGTTTCTTGACTGAGTATGAAAAGGATATTTCTTGGTTCAAACCAAACGGACTTCGTCTTTCATGAGTCCAGTAAATACCATTGTTGTCCTAGGTCGCCTTAAGAACCACCAAACTATTACTTTGTTTAAAACATACTTGACCACTTACTTAAAGATGCAACTAATCCATCATTGATTAACCCAATCAGTAAGTCCATTACATTGTTTTATTATATATAACTCTTTTCCCTTGAGATGAGTCAGTCAAGCAGTTAATTTATTGAACCCAAAGTCTATTGCAGCAACAGTGGTCAACCAAAGTTTGGTAAGATGTTACCTCATTTGATGTATTAAAACATAAAAAAAATAAAAAGAACCAAACCCTAGGTTAGGACAGGTCAGAAGAGAGATAGAGAGTCTCATCAATATCTTTTCATCCTCAGTTATAAAGTTTAAAATTTCAAAAATTGTGTAGATGAAGCAAATCAATAAATATATAAAAATTTTAAAAATAGTCAGTCCAGATAACTTGTTACAAGGTGCATTATTTTTTGGACTTGAAATTCTTTTTTTTTTTCTTCATATCCATTCTATGTCAAGATGATCACTTGGAGAGTTCCTGGCTTTTAACTTTTTCAATCACCACATTCATTTATCTATTTTTCTTAATGCAATTTTTCTTTCGTAAAAGGATTCTTTCAAATCCAGGAAGCTGCTTGGCATAAATAAAAATCTGAGGCTACTACCGGGCTTTTGACTTGGAGGATAGATGAAAGTGATGTCCCATAGTGTTGAGCTGCAAAATTATGAATGTGAAGTAGAAGTACATATAAATTTGGACATGTTTCAAATCTTAAATCTATCTCTAACATGCATTTACGGTGGGTACAGATGTTTAAAAAGAGAAAAACTTATAACAATTGGTCTTGGGATACCAAATATATTCATATCCTGAGTTTTGCCCATAGGAGCAAATGAACAATCTGCTCCCACATAAGCTTGAAATCGTTTCACTACCGGATATTATCTACCTTTCACTCGTACACAAAGAGATTTTCAAGCCATCGTACGGTTTTCGACACCGAAATAACATCTAAGTAAATTTTATAGGCATGTCTTATTTTTACAATATAAAGAGTCAACCTTATACAAAACCTCGCCTTTCAAACAATAAATAAATTAATACATAAATTACAGTATTAGCATGAATTCAAATGCTCTTACCCTTCCTTCACGAAAATTATGCAAGAATTACAGGTCAACCTTATACAAAACCTCGCCCTTCAAACAATAAATAAATTAATACATAAATTACAATATTAGCATTAATTCAAATGCTCTTACCCTTCCTTCAAGAAAATTATGCAAGAATTACAGGTCAAAGCCTACATGGTGAAATGCATATTATGGCTTTAAAATCTAAACTCAAAACTCCATGATGAATATGGAAAGCTCGTTTTCAAGACCATGAAATCCATCAAAATCGATTTCCCCTCACATTCTTTGCTTCCACACCCCACTTTCCTATTCCTTTCCTTGAGTGAGATTTGCTCTTACATATTTTCATCTTTTCTTATTCTATTGTTTTCCCCCACATTTTTCTTCTCTTCTTAGTTCTTATTCTTTACCCCTCATTGACTTCCCCATGTAGCTGCCACGTGTGTTTTATAGCTTACACTTTCATTGAAAAAACATAATACTATTTAAAAATGGACACGGTTTCTATGAGTCCCGGTAGAAAATGAGTCACATCTCAAAAATCTATTTTTAGATGAATTTTTTTATTTAAGTTTTAAAGACATATAATACCTAACATAGAGATCATGAATATGAAAAAATAAATAAATTTGAAAATAAAAAAATAATTCTATTAAAAATATATTTGGACCATTAGTTTCAATTGTTTTAAGGTGGACTACCTAATTGCATCCATAGATGCTTTATACCTCGAGGACGGTAGATGTACAAATGCGGTCCTCTCCGCATGAAACAATTTTCCATTTAAAAATAGTAGGAAATATCTTCTTTGTATTGTTCTGCCCTTGCAAATTACCAATTTCCAAAAGAATTTTGTCTTTATATAAGTGCATCCTAACTACCAAGTTTGCAAGTAAAAAGAGGGACCATCATGGCTTCTTGCCCATGGCGTCTATATTTGGTAGCCTTCATTATTTCCCTGGCCTTGCTTTCTGAGACTTGCAAGAGCAGGCCATGGTCGATATCGCAAAATCTCAAATTCAAGAGCAAATATTTATCTCTTCTTTACAATTTTACTTCATCTACGTTTGGTTCTGATCGAAATTTTGGATGGCAGGATTGGTGATGAGACCGGGACCTCACAAGACATGGGGATTATTGGAATGCGGCGTATTTTCGCATCAGATAGACAACCGGAGCCGAGTCCACCGCCTCCCAAATCAAGAGCGCCGGGTCCATGGTCCGCACCTGAATATCATCTAAACTGATTGCAATGTCAATCATACATATGTGATACAAAAGTGCACATGCAACCGACATATGTTCATGTGATAAATCTATGGAGTTTATGCAGAAGTATTTCGCCACCATAAGAGAAGAAATGCGCCTCACACGACAAGAGAACAAACGCCCAAGCCTGATTAACCGTTAATCTAAACAAAAATAAGGATTGACTTATGATCATTATGTATGAAACCATATATAGACGGTTGTTATTCCTAGAATTATAAATAAAAACGATATTATTTGAAGAAATCTCTATTTGGATGCAATAATTGAAGGAAGAAGTTTGTACAAGGCCTAAGCTTTATGAAAATAAAATAAAGCCTCATCTCAAATCCTCTTCTAGAAAACACTTTCGGAAACGAAAATTTCCATGATGGATCTAAATCAATTTCCAACATCGACAATAAAAATTTGAAAGTAAAAAAATAGTACAGATCTTGCTGATCTATGAACACTTATTTTCTAGTTGAAATGGACGGTCCATAAATCCTAATTTTTATTCACAATGAAATGTTCAAACTATGATGATCGATATAAAGGTTGAATTATAATTCTCAATAAATTATGAGGTGAGGTTTACTTATTTTGATAGGGCTGCAGCCCTATCAAACCATTTTCTATAAATTGAAATCCTTCTCTCTCTAGTAGGTTTACGTGTACTCCACATGGATATACAATTAGATATCAAAGATAACAAAATATATTCAAAGGAAAAAAATAATCGACAATATATTTTGTGATTGAAAGACCAAAAGTAAACAATAATCCTACCTTATGTTTGATTCAAAGACCAAACATATTCTTATGAACCCGTAGCTTGCGGAACTGGAAATGCTAAATACTTCATTGTTAGGAAGGTCATGCAAAAATCACCTATTAATGACTTATATCATTCCCTTAATGCCAAAGGTATTTTTATCCAAATGAAAGAATGTTTTTTATGAAGTCGTTATAGCCCATTTTGTACTTTTCCTTTTGTTAAAGGGTATTTTCATCATAAAAAATAGATATTTTATAGAGGTCTATGAAAGACATTTTTAGAGAAAAAAAACACAAGGACAGGAAAAAGAAAGGTATAGAGAAGTTCTGGGAGGTACAGATGGGGGTTTCTTATACAAATCCTAGCACCATTGTGGCCCTTGTATTGGGCCTGATTTAATCAAAATTTCTTCGAGGCAACAGTCTTGGTCAACATAGATGAATAGAGGATTCGATTGATAGTGGGATTGTAGTAGAAAATTTCTATTTGAATTTTTTTTGTCATGTATGAGATAATATCTACAAAACCCAAACTTGTAAAGTTCTTCCTTGGATAGTGAAAGCATCATTGCTCTCTTGCCAGTGGACGTAACCCATCTTGGATCAACTACATAAATTTGTGTGTCCCTTTCTACTTTTAGTTGTGTTGTAATTTGATCATTCCCCACATTACTTGTACTCTTGTTTTTATATTTTTTTCCCAAATATATTGTGCACACAATATTGCTCTTGGATATTTTATTTGTTTGTTGGATTCATTGTTGTGGGGTGCTCACCAAATCAAGTTGGGATTCGAGTTATTCCAAGATGCTAATAAGGGGTAATTGAGATAGCCTTGATTGCTAACAAGTAGTATCAGAGGTCAAGGGATATTTTTGTAAAAATAACAACTCACTAATTTGAGGTGGAAAAGTTTAATGGAAAAAGTGATTTCAAAATTTATAAATTAAAAATACAAGATGTATTAGTACATCAAGGACAACACAAGACGCTACTTGGAAAAGAGAAGAAAACGATAAATATGATCAATGATGATTGGGATGAACTTAATATAAAGGCACATTCCACTGTTCACTGGGATTTGGCAAATTAAGTGTATTTCTTTTTTTTTTTAGGGAAAAGATTGCAAAACATATGTAGAAAAATTTGAAAAGTTTGTGTATCAAAGAAAATCTCTCACAAACCGAATTTTCTTAAAAAGAAAATTGTATTCCTTAATAATGAAAGATGGTGCAAAAGTGTTGGAACGCTTGAATGAATTTCATAGTATTATTTGTTAGCTTAAAAGTGTTGGTGTAAGAATGGAAGATGAAGATAAGGTGGTCACCTTGCTTTATACGTTGCCAGAATCCTATAATAACATTGTTACTACGTTGAGTAATAATAAAAAATAGTCTCTTGATTTGGCATTGGTTTGTAGTGCTTTTTTTACCAATGAACTTCGAAAGATAACATTGATGGATGATTCGATGGGTTCGAGGATGGATATACTTAGGGCAAGATGCTGGTTGGATGAACGGCTTGGTTCATTAAGAGATTCTTCAAATAGCCGATCAAAGTCAAGGGGATCTTAAGATAAAAGTTGTTGGTTTTATGGCAAGCTTGGCTACATAAAGAACAATTGTTGGAAAGGAAAATGATAAAATTCCTCAAAGTGTTCCGGTGTTGGAATGGAAGAGAAATGTGAGGTCAAGAATAAGGCTCGCAAAGTTTAAAAATCAATATCTGGTTACATTGAAGATGAGGTGATGATGGTGGGATGTAATCCCATGTACTATTAAAGTTGGATACTTGATAGTGGAGCCACACATCATATGTATCCACATAGATCGTAGTTTGATGCATATGAGCCATGCGATGGCGGTTCAACATCAATAGGAAATAATTCAATAAATAAGACAATTGGAATGGGCATGATTTGCATAAGGACGTATAATGAGATGGTTCAGACATTTGAAAATGTGAGGCATGTGCCGGATTTGAAGAAGATCTTGATTTCACCATCTTCTCTAGACATAAAATGCTACAAATTTACCCGGCAAGGTGGAGTGCTCAAAGTTTCAAAAGAGGCTCTAGTTATAATGAAGGGAGTCAGAGAAGGAAACTTGTATAAATTATTAGGGAGCACGATCGTAGGTGATAGGGAAAATTTGGTTGTAGAGAAAGATAGAGTTCAAAAGGAAGACATGGCTTGACAACTGAAGATCTTGATCGCATAACGCATGTTCTTGATAAAGCTTTTCAGGGAGGTGGAAAAATTGAAGATTTTGGACTAAATAAGGGGATGTGAAGCTGGAAATAGCACGTGAATTTCCTTTAGGCCAATGTTCAATGTTTGGTGAAGGAAGGGCCGTCGTAATTAGAGCATTGCATACTTCTCTTGATTTTGATTATTGCCATGACATTTATAAGATTTGTTATTTCACTTTTTGTAGTTTTCTTGAATGGCTTGTATTTAGTCTAGAAAGAAAATGTTGGAATGGAGTGAAACGTGTACTTCAAGTTTGAGAATTATGGGCAAGCATTGCCAAAGTTATAAACATGAAGAAGGTTTCATGGGAGAGACTTATGCAAGGGATCTCGGTGATATGAGATCAAGCACCGGTTGTGCTTATAGGTGTGTAGATTCACTAGAGTATATGTGAAGACAAGATAGCCTCAAGAACTCAAGAATGAGAGTATAGGAGAAAGTAGAGTTTGCATAAAAAGAACAAGCATTAAGGAAGATGAGCAAGGAATACTTATGTCAGCTATTGGGCTCAAAAGCGTGTGGAATTAGTTAAGTTCTTTAGGTTCTTCAAAAGGGGATAACCAAATATTGTTGACAGGACAAGGATGTGATTTTGCATAAAGTTGAATATTGTTGGGAAAGTGATGAAAAATCACCTCCTAATGACTTATGTCATTCCCTCAATGCAATGCCAAGGGTATTTTTAGTCCAAATAAAAGAATGCATTTTATGGAGGCTTTCTAACTCATTTTGTATTTTCTCTTTTGTTAAAGGGTATTTTTATCATATAAAATAGGCCTTTTATGCAGGTCTATAAAAAACACTTTTAGATAGAGAAAACATAAGGAAAAGAAAAAGATCAGTGTAGAGAAATTTTGGGAGGTAGATATTAGGGGTTTCTTGTACAAACCTTAGCACCAATGTGGCCCTTATATTGAGCCAGATTAGATCGAATTTTTTTCACGGTGACGATCTTGGTCGACGAAGATGAAGAGGGGATTCGATTGATGGTGGGATTGTGGTAAGAAATTTTTATTTGAGCTTTCTTTACCATGCATGAAGTAATCTCAACAAAACCCCAAACTTTTAAAGTTCTTCCTTGGATAGCAGATGCATTATTGCCCTCTTGCTTGTGATAGTAGGATATCTTGGGTGAACCATGTAAATGTATATGTCCCTCTCTACTTTTAGTCATGTTGTGATTTGGTTGATTCGATTGATGGTGGGATTGTGGTAAGAAATTTTTATTTGAGCTTTCTTTACCATGCATGAAGTAATTTCATCAAAACCCCAAACTTGAAAAGTTCTTCATTGGATAGTGGATGCATCATTGCTCTCTTGTCTGTGATAGTAGGACATCTTGGGTGAACGATGTAAATGTGTGTCCCTCTCTACTTTTAAACGTGTTTTGATTTCGTTATTTCCCATATTACTTGTATTCTTATTTCTATGTTTTTTCCCAAATATATTGCAGACACAATATTGTTCTTGAATATTTTATTTGATTGTTGGAATCATTATTGTGTGGTGCTCACCAAATCAAATAAGGACTTAAGTTATCCCAAGTTGCCAAGAGGTAATCAAGATAGCCTCACTTGCCAACAAGTGTGAAAATTATTATAAGTGATGGTTAAAAGTTGTAAATATGGATTCCTTTTTGTCCTGCTTCTTTTTTGAAATGCTTGCATAAAATGATGCACATTAAAAAAATTTATGAGATATTGGTCCTACATTATTCTTAAACATATAAATCTTATTTAAGAATATTAATTATTATATGTGAATGTTTCTTGAAAATTCAGCAAAATGATCCGCAAATAAAATCTTAAAGAATTAATAAGTGCTTTTGACATGTGTTTAACGAAAGGGATACCTAAAATGTACAAATTATTTCATTTGAGATTATTCTAATTACAGAAGGAAAGGATGAACAATGAAGTCCTGTAAAAAGAGATTTTTTTCTTTTTTAAAAAAAAAAAACATTTGTCGTATTAATTAATATAAAAGAAAGACATTTTTCTTTTGAAATACAACTTTGCTATTTTTGTTATAAATATAACATATTTCAGTTTAAATTTATCTCTATACTCCCTATTTTTGCAACTTATTTCTTAGGAGACCCAAACATTTAAACTATTTATAAAAGCACAAAATCTCTGTGTTTTCTTTCTTCAAACCCCCTAAATCCCTTTGACGAAAATAACTCCCTTCCCTCAAAACCTAATCTCCCGTATACCCATTAACCTATGTGTCTCTGTATCTCTTAACTCCGTCTCTCCCTCGCTCTTTAAACTTCGTCTCTCTCGCCCCTCTATCTTTCTCAAATGCCCAAATCGCTGAGACCCTTCTACATCTCCTTCCTCTCTCTCTCTCTAATACCCAAGTAGCAAAGATCCACCCTCCCATCGTCTCTTTTTCTCTCTCTTCAAAACCCAAGTTCAATTTTAAAAAAAAAAGCCTCCAACTTCTCTACACCTTTTACTAGCGGGTTGCTCTTGTTCAAATCAACTAACAGAATCCTAGCTAACATATGAGCTCTAACTCCTCTCGACTCAAAGCATTCTTCTTTAACGATAATTATGTCTTTTTCATTCAATTATTCTTCGAATTTCTATAATTTTATGGAAAATCAATTCATATTCATAGAAAAAGTTCAATTTCTGATTCATAAGTTACTATTATTGCTCCCTTGGATTGGATTCGTATTTTAGACCTATTCTTTTTTTATGTATTTAGTTTTTATTCTTTTAATTATCGATCGGGCTTTGTTTAGCAATCCTTGGAGAAGATTTTTCTGAGATCGTGTTTGCAGCTGAAATTTTGGGACAAATTATAGAAAGAGAATGAGGATTTGGTCTAAATATTGGTATTTTAGTGCAATTTCTGGGGCTCCATTTGAAGAAAGTGGACTGAAATTTTGTTTACAGTACAAGCATGAAGTTTTGAATTTTTTACATGAAAAAATCTCACGAGTTTAGGTTGCATAGTGAAATAGAAATACAAGCATGAAGTTTTTTACACGAAAAAGTCTTATGAGTTTAGGCTGCATAGTGAAATAGAAATATAAGCTTGAAGTTTGAAATTTGGGTTGAAATTCTAAAAATGCAGACTAAACTCGAGAGACTTTTTGGTATAAAAAATTCCAAACTTCATGTTTGTAATGCAAACAAAATTTCTACTTTCTTCAAATGGGTTGAAAAATTGCACTAACATACTAAAATTCAGACCATATCCCCATTCTCTTTCGATAATTTGTCCAAAATTTCAGTCTCAAAAAACATACTCCAAGGATTGCTAAACAAAGTCCGATTGATAAATAAATCAATGATAAAAGAATAGGTCTAAAACACAAAATCCAATCTAAGGGAGAAGAAGACTGCTTTGAGGCGAGAGAAGTTAGAGTTGATCTGATGGCTAGGGTTCTGTTAGTTGATTTGATCAAGAGCAACCTACGATTAAAAGGTGCAGAGAAGTTGTAGGCTTCTTTTGAGAAAATTAGACTAGGGCTTCGAAGGGGGGAGAGATAGAGAGATAGAGGAGAGAGACGATGGGAGGGTGGGACTTTGCTATTTGGGTATTAGAGAGAGAGAAGATATATAAAGGTCTCAACGATTTGGGCATTTGAAAGAGAGAGGGGCGAGAGAGATGAAAAAGTTTAGCAAGAGAAACGGAAAGACAATTGAGAGAGAGAGTATATAGGGTAACGGGTTAACGAGGGGTTAAGTTTTGAGGAAAGGAAGTTATTTTATAAGTTGTTGAGGTCAATAAGTTGTTGAGAGAGAGAGTACATAGGGTAACGGGTCAACGAGGGGTTAGGTTTTGAGGAAAGGGAGTTATTTCATAAGTTGTTGAGGTCAATAATGGGTTGGAAGATAGAAAATATAGAGACTTTATGCTCTTAAAAATTGTTTAATCCTTGGGTCTCTTAAAAAATAGATGGCAAAACTCTTAAATTTGAAAAGTTAATATATATTTGATCTCATTGAAGAAGAAGTACCGTAGGATTAAATTTAGGCGATAGGAATGAGCATGTGATTTCTCTATTTAAATTATTTTAGTATTTATCATAAATGATGAATTTATCCTTAATGGGATATCTATTCTGGACTTCCTTTTATAAGATTATCTCAACCCTAAGATATCTCATGCTAATTTTATAAAAGACACGGTTTCTATGTAGCCAAGCCTGCATATGTAGAAATATGGGCCTCTTAATAAATCTAATTTTGAAATGGATTTTAAGACTTAATTTTTAAGGACATGTAATCTCTAACATGGAGATCATGAATATGAAAAAATAAATAAATTTTAAAAACTAAAAATAATAATTCTAGTAAGAAAATATTTGGACTGTTAATTTCCATTGTGTTTAGGTGGGACACGTACTTGCATCTATTTTTAAGATGTATGCTTTACCCTCTCTTGATGACATATGTAGCCCGCATGAAACAATTTTTCTTTTACTAAGTGTATGTGAAAGAGAGAGAGAGAGATAAAATATGTTAATAGTTAGTATTGAGATGCACTAGCTTTGAATAACTCATTAGAATGCTATATGTATAATTTGACATTATTAGGAAAAGGTTATGATGGTTATGATGATGATGATATATAATTTGACATCAATAGAAATATAATGAGAAATACTATATTGTATGATAAATATGACTTTGTCCATCGATTCATACTATGTAATCAATATTAGAAATGTATTAGCCAAAATGAGTAAATTGTTTATGTAGCAAATTAATACAGAGATAAATAGCATAATTGTATATAGACTCCGCAAATTATACCTTTTAACTTATAATTAATTAGTGAAGAGTCACTATAGATATTGAGAGTCACTGAGATAAAAGGCTGTAATCCATGTGTAGTAAGTAAAGATGAGCATAAAAGGAAAATACCCATGTGTAACTCATAATTAATTAGTGAAGAGTCATGATACAAAAAAGGGTGATCTCTTTAGAGTAAGGTGAGAAAATTATATATATATATATATATATATATATATATATATATATATATATATATATATATATATATATATATATATATATATACAATCTCGTTAGAAATAGCATCCCTTCATATTCTAAAAATATGTATCCACGACATTACTTTAACATAATAATATAATATAGGTATTGCCAGTGGAGTAATGATTCTATGCAACGGGTGTATTATAGTATAATACAATGACACTTCTAGAAAACCATGTTTGTGATATTTGTATGACCCCAAATTTTACACACACACTCTCTTCATTTCAATAATCAATCCCCCCAAAAAACAAAGTTCAATTTGAGTCCTAGATATAGTCAAAATGAGTCCCCTCCAAAACAAATCTAGACAATTTATTTTGTGGATTTCAAGATCTTAGGCTTTATAAATTCAAAATCATTTTTTTCTTTTTTAACATTGTTCATCCAATGATAATAAAGTCATCCAAAAAAATTGGAAATGAAAAAAATCCTTCTAAAGCCTAGATCTAAGCATCTTACCTAAATGAACGGCCTATGTTAATTAGGTTAAAAAAATACTTTCTAGGTTATGTTTTCAAGTTTTTTCTTTTTTTGTGATTGTTCATTAGAATGAAAAGAGTGTTCAAAATTTTGATCAAATAAATGGTCATAAAATGGTTTTTTAAGGTTATTGCATCATATTACTCTACAACACTAACGTAAAATCATTGCCCCTTCCTAATGATGAGGGTTTTGTCCACTTATGGCATTGTGAAGACGACTGGATTGTTCCCATTATACTGCAATGTTGTATTCCAACAAAACTGCATTGGACTAAATAACATGAACATCTGGGCATTTGCCTCATTCTCAACTAAAACCCAAAATTTGTAACATGATTTTGAAGGCATTTTTATTAGGAGATAAAAATTTAATCCTAACTGCTACTTTCTCCTCTTTCTTATTTTCTTTTTTAATTTATTGCGACTAAGTCTCTTAAGTTTGCCAGTGTTGGTAGTTATTAGTGGGTGCTACATGTCATTATCATTGTTAGTAAGTCTCTGATTAAAACACAAGTTTCTCATAATATTGTACTTTTATAATGGTAACGAAATAATTATGTCTATTTTTATCCTTTTTCAAAAAATATTCTTAAAAGAATCTCCTCATGACTTTATTGAAACTTCTATTCTCTCCATTAATTTGATATCTTTGAATTTTGGTTTTGAGATAAGAACATTGAAAGTGAAATTCGATTAAGAATCTTGATTAAATAAAAAATTTCATCAAATTTTTCAGCAACAATCTCGTCACAACTGTACTAAAGCAACATGAGGAATGTATTCCTAGGAAAAATAATCTTCCAAAGCAGCTTTATATCTCAAAATAATAGGTAAGAGCTATAGAAATATAAACCAAATGAGATTTTCTTTCGCTAAATTAAGAGCATCACTATAAAGAGAAGGAATTGCATTCAATAACAACCAAATATTGGGCAGCGGTGTTAAGGTTTGCTTAGATTTCGTTCGGCATAAATTAGCATTTTATTGCTTTATTTTTGTGTGCCAAAATGTTATAAAATTCACATTTTTGAATTTTTGGTTATCTCATTGGTATATAAAACATAACAATTGGTATATAAAACATAACAATTTAGATCGAACATAGTTACATTTTTTTCGTTTTGTGTTTTTGTCAACTGCAAACCTATACTGAGGCCCTCTGGTTTTTTTTATTTTTTATTTTCATTTAACAATAATCATATTACAATTCTTATTATTTGTTAATTTAGTTACTATGTTTAGTATTGTTCGCGTTGTTTCATTCTACGCTCTCAACTAATCCATCACGTCATTTGTGCATTGATTCCAAAGCAAGCATTCTTGTTGCATTTAATACTAACAAGAATTTGTCAAACATGGCATTAAATGACTCTAATGTGTTCATAGCCACAACTCATAATTTTATTATGTCACTCTTTTAGATATCAGAATGTTTTTTTTTTTTCACTTCATTTTTTAAGCCTAAAACCGAATTATTCATGATACTAAAGAGTTTTAGAGGAAATACAGCAGTAGAAATATTGCACTTTCCAAAACTAGGATCCTTGAATTTTTGTTTTATTAGATACTTCCACTTATTTTTGAAAATGGATAAGTTGAATTGAAGTCCATTTATAAAAAAGTTTATATAAGGTTTAAACCTTAAATTGTAGAAAAAATGTATGTCTCAAAAATCCATTGAAAAAGGTTGTTTCGAGGGTAAACAACCCTCTAATTGATCATCTTGACCTCTACTTGAGCACTAAAAATGGCACATCTCATAATAGATTATGAGACTTTCATGTGTACTCAATTTGTACTATTTTTTTGAGTTTTTAATTTCATAATTTGCTGTAAATTAATTTTCAGTTCATTACCCCTTATCATTTGATGATGGCAAAAGGTCTTCTAATTTTGTGGATATTGGTAGTTGTTACAAGTTGGGGTAGTTAACATACAGTCCATTATTTGTTTGGTCAAAAGAATGGTAGGTTCTTGGGATGCAAGGTAGATTGGTAGGTTGTGATATCACGAATTAATTTATCCAAAAGCTATTTTATTTTTGTGTATTTTAAGTTTGTTGGTGTTGGTAGTTGTTAGTGGGAACTACATGTAGCACTATTATGTAATAATGGAGGTCTATTTTCCTCATGTATTTCAAGTGAGAGCGGCCACTTTGTGTATAAGTGAAATGTTAGGACCGTCTCCAGCCCACCTCTCTCGGGACCTTGTTTAGCCAGGACTAGCACTGGATTACGACCCTGTCATTCATTAATGAGATAGATTAACACTTCCTTCACATCATGTAAAGAGGAGTCTACTCACGTAGGACATGGTTAATTTGTGATTGATATGTGCTTCTAACTTGGTTGTGACGCCACTCGGTCTTTGACAAAGGGGTGGGTTTGGGTGCATCAGGGGGACAAAGCTGTTGGATTGTGTTCCCTGTCATCAACAAGATCCATTTAGAATGGAAGGTGTAGATCACCCCTAAAAATTGAAATTCACGTGTGATCTGTACTATCATTGTAAAAATTGTAGATGTCAACGGAAATAGTCAAACAGCTTTATCCCATTACGAACCTAGGGTGTTATTTGGGTTCAGGCTGAGCCATGGGCTTGCGGGCCGGTTCAATTTCAGGCTGGGTGATAGCCTCATTTTAAGGCCTGAATGTCCGGGTTTGGATTAGGCTTGATACATCCATAGTATTTTTTTGGGCCAGGCCTAAATAAAAAAAAATTGTATGTTTTTTTATAAGAAATACGTTTTTATATTTTTAATTTTCATTTCACTCAGATACCTCCAACAATCTCGTCTTAAGTAACAAAGTTGCCCATAGGATAGAAAAACCTCAAAGCGAGCAAATTTAAGTAATTTGACCCACTATCAACAAGTAAAAATACTCCCATTATTTTGTTGGGGCCTCTTCGATGGGTCAAATTACTAAAATAGCAAGTAGGGCTTTCCAACCCTAAACACTTGTGCTTTGGGCATTTTTGAGGATATCGTTTGAAAGAGTTTCCGAGTAAAATGAATATTCAAAAATATATAATCTAATTTTAATTCATGTATTTTGATCGAGTTAATGAATTTTTAACGCGTTATGACCATAGTCAGAAATTCTTTAATCAATTTTTCTTCTTTTTTTGAGAAATCTCCGATTTCTTGAAATCCTTTATAAACTAATAATTTTAAAAGATCTTGGAAAACTCACTTTTTTTTATATGGAATCAAGATAGAAGCGGCTCTTTCACTTTCCAAAAACTTTTTTGAAACACTTATTCCCTCTACTTTCTTGAAACTTATATTCTTTTCATTGGTTTGATATCTTTGTAATTTGGTTTTGAGATAAGCACATTATAAAAGTTACATTAAATTAAGGATCTTTATTTTTTGAAAAATTTCATAAAAAATAACTTGAGCCAACCTATTCCCTTGAAAAATATATATCAAAAGAAACATATTCCAAAAAAATATATTCTCCCAAAATGATATATACCTAAAAATAATATGTAGAGTTAGATGATAAGTACCCAACTAATAAATAATATGTAGACTTTCCTTCCTTTTTTCTTTCAAGCAACATAAGAAAATCTTTAACGATTTCATCATACCCCCTCATCTCTTATTTTTCTCTTTTATTAACTTTTTAACCATAAAAATTAGCCCTAACAAATATTTTTATATTATTTTAACTCAAAAACTTTTTAAATGGGTGGAAAGAGAAAAAGACCGTTAAAAAGTTTTTGAGTTGAAATGGTATAAAAATATTTGTTTGGGCTAAATTTTTATAGTCAAAAGTGAATAAAAGAAGGAGATAAGAGATGAGGGGGTACGGTGAATCTTTAAGGATTTCTTTATTGTGCTTGAAAAAAATCTGAATGAGGGTCTATCATGAAATAATATGAGGAATTAGAGGTTTATACGAAATTTTTTCAATAAAAAATCTTCTCTCTCTCTCTAATTGAAAGGCAAAGAAAGATTTAGTCACAACTAAGAATGTAGGCCGTTGGGAATTCGGAGTGAGGTTCGAATACTTGATTTTTAAGTAATTTCAATTTTTTTGTTCATCGTATTTTATTGTGTATACAAAAAAAAGAATGTTGTCCCCTTGCTTCACATTTTAATCAACTGCAATCTTATAGTGAAGGTTTTTTTTTTTTTTTTGGTTCATTTAAACAATACTCATATACCTTGGGTTACAATAATCGATATTTGTTGATATAAGCAATGTAATTAGTATTACGTTTTTCATTGATTGCTACGAATAAAACTATTACATGTTTCGTGTAATGACAATTGAGTTTGCTTTGTAGTTGCATTTAATGAAAATTTAAACCAAAAATTTGTCACGTAGATGCCAAGTAGGTATATTCATTACTATTTATTGTAGGGGTAATTGGAAATCATAATTTTGTCTTATGTTTCGTTACGTATCCAAAATTTTCACTTTGTAATTTTGAGCCAAATTCATAATATTCATGATTATTTAGTTTACCTAACTTTTTAGTTGGTCTACGCTTTTGCCCCAAATTTCACCCCCTTGAACCACAACCAATTTCGTTTACTAATATTTTTTTATTTATGTACCATTTGTATGACCTCAAACATTGCACTTACCCTCTTTTCATTCCAATACTTAATTTTCAAAAAAAAAAAAATTCAAGTTGCATCTTATATATATTTAAAATGAGTCCCGTCCAATAATAAAGCTAGACCATCCATTCGGTGAATTTTAAGATCTCGACTTTTACAAGCGCAAAACCATTTTTCCTTTTTCAACATTATTCATGTAATGATAACAAAGCTATCTAAACAATTTGAAAAGAAAAAATATCTTTATAAGAACAGATCTAAGCATCTTAACAAAATGGACAGTTTATGTTAACTGGGCTAAAAAAATACTTTCTAGTGTGTACTTTCAATTTTTTGTTATTATTCATTAGAATGAAAAAAGAGTCTATATTTAAAATTGGGTGCGGTTGGTATAGAGCCTAGGCACTAAACAATCAAATTAGAGCTACCTTCAAATAGTATCGAGAAATGTGGTTTTAGTATTGGAAATCTTTGTGATAGCCTTAAAATATATTTTTACATTTATTTATAAAGTTTAAAGCTTAAAAAATAGTGTAGATTGATAGATCTATGAAAACTTGAAAATCTTAAAAATTGACGGTCCAAAAATGTGTTACAAAATACATTATTTCCAAAACTTGAAATCCATTTTTTTCGCATGTCCATGCATCTTGATGTCAAGATGATCGATTTGAAGATATTTGGGCATCAAAACAACCTCTTCTAATGATATTTTAGGGGTAGGCTAAAATTTGATTGTTTAGAGCCTCAGCTTTATATAAACTTTTTCCTTTAAAATTTGGGGTAAAACAAATGGCACTAATATGAATTTTTAATAGTATTTTATTATATTATCATACAATTGTTGTATGAAAGAATTCCCCAATCTTAAACCATAAGGCTTGTATTTCTTTTTTTCTTTTTCTTCTATTAAGTTTATATTGATCGATTGAAAATCTTAATTAGCCTGGAAATTACTAAAAAAGGAAATAAATTGGTCCACTGAGCGCCATACCACCCCCCACCATTTTCGGGGTTCCCAAGTGCATTTGTTTCGCCCTAATATGGGGCGCACATTCCCTGTTTTTTTTTTTTTTCTTTTTGGGTAAGTTAAAGAAAAGGAAGGGCAAGCTTTTTATGCTTCTCCTATAGCATAAAACTTATATATTTCTCCTTATCCAACCGTCTATTCTGAATGGAGGGTTAATATTGCCTCAATCACAATGTCACGTCTCTACACTATTTTATTTTTAATTTTTGTTTACAAACTATTTTAACATCAAATTTTGTACGTCCAATTCTCTATTAAACTCACACTATTGAAAAATATACAAATATATTTACAATAAAATAAAATGACCAAAATAACCCTGAAAGCTTTAAGGGGTATTTTGGTCATTATATTTTATAAAAAAATTATTTTTAATATTTTTTTTAAGTGCGCCCTAATGAGAAGATGGCACATACCAAATTTCATATTCATATAATTTGTATAAAAAAAATAAAAATAAAATGCTTTGAGACGTTTGATTTAATGTCAAACGGTGAGTGGCTCTCTTGATCAAAATTGGACGACTGGATGGTAGAGGAGGCATAGATCATCTATGCTGTAGGGGAAGTATAGAGACATTTTCCAAAAAAGAAAGGGTAAATCATTTGAGAATTGGGTCCTTACCTTTGGTGACAATGGAGTCAGAGATTTCATCATAAGGCTCATTGGCACTACCACCAAGGCCCTGGCCCATTCTCAAAAAAATGGTAAGTCAGCCCTTTGGTGATAATAGAGTCAGAAATCGGTGCTCGACAATACTACTACTTATCAGTTGATCTATGATATTAATTAAGAACCAATATATTTTTTAACATCGTAGGTTGACATGATACTGACAACCTTGATTCACTGTAATTGTTTTTAAATTACTGTAATAAAATTGCAATGGATACTTGACTCATCATCGAACGCTTTCCCTTGGGTCCGATAGGACTCATCTAGGAATCTCTCCCCCCATTCCCTTTTACCTGTACCAGTCTCTCTAACACGTTCCTCTTATCCCACTATTATCCCTGCTTTCCATATGAGGGTGATTGAAAGGCACAACCTAAGGATCAAGACCACACATTCTCTTGGTCCACAAAAGCACACATTCTCTTGGTCTACAAAAGAAGCCCAATAAAAATGCTATGGAAAATCAGAAATATGGGTTTTATGAACTCGGTGAGCGTTGACCAACCATTTTATAGGCAGATGAACCAATACCATTCAAATTCAAGAATAAATTTTTCTAAAACTGTTTATCTTGTGACAATGAGACATTATAAAAAAACTTGACTGTTAAACAAAGGGGCCTCGATCTAACATAAAATTTTTTTGTTGTCTAAAACAGACAATCAATGTTAAACCTTTTTTTTCTTTCACCAAATAAAAAGGAGTAATTGCTTATGGACACTAAAAGAAATAGGAAAATATGGAAACACCAAATTTTTTTTTCTCAATTTAAATAACATTGACTCCGGTCTGAGGTCCAACACCTCAAAACTATTCTATTTGTGGCCCACAGTGACAGTGGTCCAAGATTCGGATCCTTGGACTGCTTTGTATGTGGATTTAGGCCAAGGTGACACGGTTTGGGACTTTAGACTACTTTGTCAGAGGCCTTAGGCTACAGTGACACATTTCGGAGGTCCCAAACCTCGAACCGCTCGGTCTATGGCCTTAGGCTACAGTGACGCAACCATATGTTTTTAAAAAATAATAAATAAACAAACAAACAAAAACCGATTTGATTTTGATAACATTAGTCTTAGAGGCAAACTAGAGAAAATAAAAAACTATGAATAATTTTCAAGAAAAAATGAGTCCATTCTTATTTTCGTATTTGTTTTAGTGTCCTACATAAATTACTCAATAAAAACACTTGCCGGAGTTGCATTTTTAGGAATTTGTCCTCCTAATCTTCTTAGCCGAGTCCAAAGAAACGTGACTGCTCATTTTCCATGCTTAAAGTATATCCCTAAGGTGCATTATTTTCTAAAAGTTCACCCCGCTTTTGTGTCACTGATCTTTGAAAACATAAATATTTGTCAATTTGCAAAGCACGTGAGGAGAAGAGAGAGTCAAAAGTTAGCATGCGCGGCGCACTAGGGAAGAAAGATTGGCCAATCATTTTCATTTCATTTTGAAAGTAGACGATGACGGAGTGGGAGTGAAAAAAAAATAAACGAAATTTTGATGTTTGAAGATACAAATACATCACCAGATTCACAGCCCAAATCTCCAAAAAGCAAATGGAAAGCAAGATCACATGGGCCCTCTGCTCCCTTTAATGTCAGAGAAACCAAATATAAATCGGAAGAGGGACCGTTTCTTGAAGCCCAGAAGTAGATATAGTGGGAGACAGCTTTAAGTCCACATGTAACGGCGTTTAGGGTTAATCGGGAGGCCCTAGAGGCCGGCCTCGGTTGTTAGTGGGCCCAGGCCCGACCATGGTTTTGGTGGCCAGTTTGTCTATGTTAATACTTAATGGGTGTGGTTTCTATAAGGTTGCAACCTTAAACAATCTAATTAAGACGCACCAGCAAATTTTATCAAAATATGTAATGTTGTTGTAAATAAGTATTAGGATTATCTTAAAATCCATTTTCATATCTAATTATAAAATTTTAAACTTCAAAAATGGTTGAAATCAAGTAGATCTATAAACATATGAAAGTCTTGAAAATGACCGGTCTAGATAATGTGTTGTAAGATACACTATTTTTTATACTCAAAGTTCTTTTTTTTTGTCATATTCATATATCTTGATGTCAAGATGATCAATTAGAGGGTTTTTCGACTTTAAAACAACATTTTTTGATGGATTTTTTAAGCGCATATGTAATTCTATGCATCCTTATATAAACTTTTTCCATACTTACTAAAGCAGGCCAGACTACTAAACACTAGATTTCTTTGGGGCTTGCAATGTGCTGAGCGGCTTGGCCCTAAAAATGTAAGGCCTAGACCACAAACTGTGGCACAAGGACCCAGTTAGGGCTAGTGTTGTACCGCTTCAGCCTTGGCCCACTCAGTTCTGACATGGCCATAGTTGGGTAGGGATGGCAATGGAGTCAGACCAGACTTGAAAAATGACAACCATGCCTGACCTGGGTCCGGATATGGGTCCAAAAATTAGAACCGGTAGGTCGAGTTCAAGTTTAAATCTTGGACCCAAATACTATTCGAGTCCAGATCCAGGTGGACCTAACTCGGACGCAACCCTGAATAGTGTTACTTTATTTAAATATACAATATTTTAATATCATTTCAATAATATTTAAATAAATATAAATATATGATTTTAATTTTAATATTTAAAAAATACATATATATTTAACATAAGGGACGAGTTTATATAGAGTCGAGACTCTAAATAATCAAATTAGAGCCCAATACAAAAATTTCACTAGAAGTGGTTGTTTTGATTCCCAAATGTCCTCAAAATGTCAAGATGCATCGATACGAGAAAAAAATAGATTTCAAGTTTTGGAAATCATACATCTTGTACACATTTTTGGACCGTCAATTTTCATGTTTTTCAAGTTTTCATGGATCTACTCGATCTACACTATTTTTTAAGCTTTAAATTTTATAATAAAAGTTACTAATATATTTTAAGCTTATCACACAGATTTCCAATATTCAAACCACTTTTCTCGATACTATTTGAAGGTGGGCTCTAATTTGATTGTTTAGAACCACGGCTCTATACAAACCACACCCTTAACATAAGTTTTAAATATATAAATATTTTTGTTTTTGGTCTAATCCGGATCCATTTAGATCAAATCCGACCTAACCCGACCTAATCCAACCCATTGGATGGACTTAGATCCATACCCGAACTGTTGCCAAGCCTGGCATGTTGATTTAGACATAAGGGGAAGGAAATTGATTTGGAGGGTCACAGTCTCATGGAGTAATGTGAGGAGACAGGAGGAACTTGGAGAGATGAATGCAGAGTTGGCGAGCACTCCCGTCATCTCTCCACTCAGACTTGTCCTCTTGCTCAGCGAACGGGATCCGATGAGTGTGTGGGTCTCTCTCAAACATCTCCTCTTACTTTCTTTTCTCTCTCTAAAATCGACCCTCCTTCTCTCTCTAAAATGGGTTGGTTCGTTCCCCATCGGTCAACACGGTGGCTGTTTCCGATGTGACCGCTCCACTAAGCTCAGGCACCGTGCATACCAAATTTCCCACCCTCTTTTAGTCAAACAATGGCCGGTTTGGACTTCCTTTGTTTTTATTTTTTTTACTCCTATGTTCACTACTTTAAATTCTTTTGAGCTTTAAATATTGCCAAAATAGTGCAAAAATTATTTTTGGGGATGAGGAATTTTGTTACTCATAGAAAATTATTTCATTTGTCATTCTTTCCCACTACACCCAAAATACATCTATCTTTGAATGGTATTTTAATTAAGAGTAAATGGTATTTTAGTTAGAAGTTTTTAATGTAAAAAATTTATGAAAATGTATACAATGAGACTTACTTTTATGTAAGGAGGTCGTAATTATTATTGATTATTAGAGATGTGAAATTGGGTGGTTGGTATTATATCATTAATTAGGCACAAAGTTCAAAATAAATTTCCTTAATGTTATGACACACATCAACATGGTGGTTAAAAATAATTGCGACCTCTTTGTATAAAAAATAAGGGATTACATACAATGAGACTTGATAAGTTGGTCACAACTACTTACAACCATCCGATGTGAAATTTGATAGCTTGTATGTATCACAAAATTCAAAAAACGTTTTTTTGAAATTTGAGCTTGGTTAATGAAATAATTGTAGCCATCTAATTTCACATCCAACGGTCAAGATTAATGTGGCCACCTTGTACCCAAAGTAAATAGTCCCAGTTTATAAGTAAATGGTCTCATTCGATACTTTTCCAAAAAGTAATGTCTCATAGAATACTCAATGGTTAAAGCCTTACTAGCATGATTCTATAACATCACCGATATATTATAAAAACAAACATTAAACTCCTTAAATTGTAAAAATTACGGTTAGAATGTGCAATGAAGAAGAAAGTCTAAAAAGAAACATTTTAACTAAGCAAAACTATATTACTCAAAGATTGTATAGTACAAGACTTTTGACTTTCCGTACAAGAAGATCACAATCCCTTTAATTGTTGAAGGTAAAATTCAACAACTCGAAACACATTATAATTCTTGAAAATATACTTTGAACTTCATACCCTATCAATAACACATTTCCAACTATCTAAGTTTGCATCTAATGGTTGATAATGCTTGCACCTCCTTCAACCAAAATTAAATAGTCTTATTGTATATAATTTCTATTATTTAACATACAACAGGTTTGCAGTATACAATGCACACTGTCCATCCTCGTTGGCAGACGGGAGATAAGCGATTGCTCGTTTTCTAGACCTATGGGAAATTAGAATTATCATCTTCATCACCTTCCATGTAGAACCATGGGCGGTGGATAGCCGGTTAAGAAAACATGTTACACACATGCAACATGTATGGTAAAAGACCATCCCTATGCAAGTAACTTTGCTCTAAAGACCCTTAAAATAAAATTTGAGGACTACGCAATGCAAATGATCTTTCCAAATTTATTTTTGAAGGTAGCCCACGTTTACATGGAAGACTACAGTTTTATATAGTTAAAACTAGTGTGATCAACTTTGGGCCGGCTACTAGTTGAACTAATTAGACTATATTTTAGATAATAAAAAAGACAACTAGATATAGAAAAGTATACAAAGAGAATTTATTCTTAATACAAAGATGGCATAATCACTTTTGTTCATTGGATTTCAAATCAGGTGGCTGTGAGTATGCCATTGACTATTCAAAATTCACAAAAACAATTCTTAAACTTTGTGACATACACCAAGTCATTTAATTTCATGTCTAATGATTAATAGCAATTGTGATGTCTTTATAACAAAGATAAATATTCTCACAATATACAAACACAATAGATATAATAGTTTAAAAATATAAAATGCTATCGTCATCGTCATCATCATCTCTAAGCTTTATCCCAACTATCTACATGAATGTTTTTCTGCCATTCGGGATTCATAAAAAAATGTGGCAAAGTTTTATTCTGACTAACTTTTAACACAATCATCCTCCTTTACCCAGCATAGCAATCCGACTGGTCGGACCATTCCCTCGATCTGGTCTTGATAACCAGGGTTGAAACTAAGGATGTGAACGGGTCAGGTAGAGTACGGGTCCGTCTGGACCAGAACGATAGGAAGTTTCTTATTTAGTATGGACTCCTATATATATATATATATATATAAAAGATATCTTCCTTTCAACAGAAACATTGTGATGGTGCCTCTTGCAAATTCTCAAATATTGAGATGCTTGTTTCTTGTAGAGAATCAATTCCCATAGAGATTTTGGGTTGTTTTCCTTTTAGTTAGAGAGAAATTCAGTTTCTCGTTGCTTTCGCATCTCTATCTTTTGTTGTCAGTAATAGTCGCCAAAAGTAAAGAGAAGGAAGAGAGAGTAGTTAAAAGATTTTGCTCGACTTAGGTTTTTGTCGAAGTTTGTTCCAAAATCTTTGATGTAACTTTAATTGGCACAGTGGATTTCAGCTTGTCATGCTTGTGGATGTAAGCCTTCTAGGGTAAACCACATAAATATTTGTGTTCTTGTGGTATGCATTTTATGTTTTATTTATTGTACTTTATTCTCCAAAAAATCAACCCATTAGGTTTAGAGCTTCCACGCACAACAAGTGGTATCAGAGCTTAGTTTTAAGGTTTTCGGTATGGCAGTAAAGATTTCGAATACAAACTTCAAGGTAGAGATTTTTGATAGCAAACACTATTTTTCAGAAAGAGTTATGAAGAAATCTATTCGGCAAAAGATAAATAATTTACAAAGCTATCTAATTGATGTTTGGCATCGTGAACGGGTGATTTTGATATCAAGGTAGAGATTGTTGGATTTGTGCTATCCAAAATCACCCACATTAGAAAGTGCCATGTTATGTGGGATTGAGATATTATCATATTATGTGGGAGTTAGATATTCCCATGTAAGATTGAGATATTTTCATATTATGTGGGATTGAGATTGATATTGATAAGTTTCTTAAGGGAAATAGAAATCTAAAAGATTAGGACACTTGGATATATCTCCTAATTTTGAGATATATGAAAGATCTATAGGAAGTTTCCTATTTAGTATGGACTCCTAATCTTATATAAGTGGGATGAAAGTGCAGAGAATTCATGTGCCCTATTTGGATCACCACGTAGGAATGGTGGTTCCCCTAGAGAGAAAGGGGGGCAGAGTCTCCTATGCATAAGATACGGTTTCCTCTTAAGGCATAATAGAGCTTCTGTTTGAGAGAAACATTGTAATGGTGCCGCTTGTAGATTCTCGAAGATTGAGAGCCTTGTTTCTTATAAAGAAGCGGTTCTCCATTGAGATTTTGAGTTGTTTCCCTTTTAGCTAGAGAGAAATTCAATTTCTCATTGCAATTGTGTCTCTATATGGAGTTGTCGGTAATGGTTGCTAGAAATAAAGAGAATGAAGAGGTAGTGGTTTGAAAGGGTTTGCTCGACTTGTGTTTCTGTCGAGGTTTGTTCCAAAATCTTTGATGCAAGGCATAATAGATTTCTGTTTGCAGAATAGTACGTGGTTTTGCATTATAGATTTCTGTTTGCATAATAGTACGTGGCATAATATTAGGGTAAACCACGTACATATTTGTGTTCTGGTCGTATGTGTTTTATATTTTATTTCTCGTATTTTATTTACAAAAAAATCAACCCATTGGGTTTGGAGAATCTACTCACAACAACTTGGACCTAGAGCAAATACCATACATGGACCTAGACCCGAACCCAAACTTGATCGGGCCCAAAATGTCTGGATCTAGACCAAGATCCGGAATCTATTTGGAAGACCCATACCTAGACCCGACAGATTAAGAAAAAATAAAAATATTGTATAAAAATTAAAAAATTAGCTAAAATTATATACTAAAAAATTTCTAATAATAAAATTTGGGCAACAATTCATCTATTTTCTCATTTTAAGACTAATAAGAAGATTTGCAAATAAAATATGAGATAAAAAGGTGGGTAAGGATATAAAGAGTGCGGTTTATATAGAGCCGAGGTTCTAAACAATCAAACTAAAACGTGCCTTCAAATAGTGTCGAGAAATGTGTTTTCAATACTGGAAATCTTTCTTATAGCCTTAAAATATAATTTCATCTCGAATTATAAAATTTAAAGTTACAAAAATAGTGTAGATCGAGCAGATCTATGAAAACTTGAAAATCTTGAAAATTGATGGTCCAAAAATGCATTACAAGATGCACTACCTCCAAGACTTGAAATCCATTTTTTTCTTATGTCCTGCATCTTGATCTCGAAATGATCAATTTGAGGATATTTGGACATCAAAACAACCTCTTCTAGTGAAATTTTTGAGGTGGGCTCTACTTTGATTGTTTAGATCCTCGGTTCTATATAACCTCTTTTCTAAACAAAATAGTTTCGAAGATAAAAAAATACATATATTACTATACATTTATACATTTATATATAAAAAATATTATCTAATCGTTTAAAATAACCCGTTTGGGTTCAAGATAGGTTCAGTAGTACCCGGTCCCAACCCAACTTACTATGTAGACTCGTACACAGAGATCGGGACTGGGTTGCGTGCGCGGTCGGGGCCCAAGTAAATACGCGGCCCTATTTGAAAGGTTCACTAGAAAATAATATCTCGACTTTTTTAATAGAGAATGGATAAGAAGCAAAGGCTTAAGCACCGTTCTTTTCAACCTAGATTTGTTTTAATGCTAAAAAAAGGCGTATCTCGACTTTGGTTGTTAAAAACACGAATAAAACAATTATATTGCCACTAAAGGACAGTGGGACCCGCCTCAGCCACAAGTGTAAAAATCGAGGCTCACGCGCCGCTTCGTGTTCCTCTCAGACCGACAGGATATTAACACGTGGCAAGCGGTGGGACCCTTTTGTGGCACGTGAACGAAAGCTCCCGTTGAGTATCCAATGATTGATTATTTTTTTTTTTATGCTCTTATTCTCTATCCTTTCCACACGCGATTTCAACAAAGTTGAAGAATAATGGGTAAAAATAAATTGGATTTAACCTAAGCATATGCCCAAGCGTCAATTTTGGTGGTCATTTTGACGTATTAAAAGCGTCATTCCCGCATCAAGACGCTCTCTTGATTTTCCAACCGGTTTAGCAGATCACCGATCCAGAAAAATTAAAAAATTACAGAAAATAAAGTGGGGTTAGTTCGGCTCAAGCAGGTTCTTTCGCAAAAGCGATTTGAATCATTCGGAACCGGCCGGATCAGTGATTTAATAAATAAAAGATCTTGAAAATGTTGAAGCCGCCCGTACCGTTTTTACGACAGAATCGACCGGTTCTAAAACATTAGGTACCGGATCAAACAAGTTGATTGTGGGGGGAGCCGATCTGTTCTTGATATATTTTGACATTTGGATTGAACTGATTGATTACCAATCTGAATAAGCCAATTCCAATACAGATCGCTAGTTTTTCAAACCTTGTATCTTCAATTAAAATATTTAAAATAAGAATAAATACATGTTTAATTCTTTAAACTAGTTTTGCTGTTTGGTCTAAGAAAGGTAAGGACTTTAAACTTTTGCTTAACCCGTTCCAAGCTTAAGTAAAGTAAAGGAGGTGGGTTGAGTTAGTTAAGTAGCGAACGTAAAACTCTATCAAAACTTTCTATGAATCCAAAAGAGGACCATGAGTAATGCAGCCGAACTCAATACGTTAGGAAAAAGCTCTGACAGTAATAATGTCTAATTTTGTTATTCAAAACTAAAATATGGACATAAGACGTAGTTTTCAACTCGATAATTAACATTTTCAACTAGTCTTGTCATTCATTTTGGTATATATCATACAACGTTCCCTTAATCTTGTGAAAACCAAAGATTTTTTCATGGTGTCCTCGCACGCAAGAGTCCTAGGTATACGAGAGAGTCATGGTAAAAAATTTATGCTCGTTTTTTTTCGCTCGATCAACCACAATGAATCAGAGAATAAACAAAACATCGACAAAGTGTAAAGAATAAAGGTATTTAGTTTTGACACAAAAAAGGTTATAATCATACCAATAGTGAGATGTTAATAGAAGTTGAATTGGCCACTGTCGAGCTGAAGTTCTTGCTGGACTTTATTCGAAAAATTGGCATGCCCTAGCCGTGAATTTTTACATCGGATGGTTAGTGCTGTATGTGATCTTTGTGTGTCAAAAGTGAAAGAAAGGATCTCATTGCACTGTGCCCCGAAAATAATGCATTGAATAGAAATTAAATTACCCAAAACTTTTGAACATGGTTTCAAAATTAAGTGTGGCAACGGGCTGGGCCGGGGCAGGCGAGCCCTGGCTGCGGCCAAGCTCTTGTCCCCAAAGGGCTGGCCCAGGACTAGCCCTGGCCCTAGGGGTGGCATACCCGAACCCAGACCCGAATATTACTCGGATCTAGGTTTTGGACCTAGACCTGACTCGTCGAGTCCAAAGTTGGACCCATACCCGTACCAGTCAAGTCCGAGGTTATGTGTCGGGTTTGGGTCTAGTCAAGTCCATTGCTACCTTCTCTATGAGCTTCTTTTTTTCTTTTCTTTATTTACCTTTTTTTTTACCATCGTATATGCATATTATTGGCAACAAGGTCACAATCACCCGCCATTAGATTTTAAGTTGTCTAATTAGTCGTTTAATAGCTAAAGATGACTACGAGTTCTTATTATATACGATTTTCAATACGCCCAAACGAATAAGGCTTGAATTATTTAGCTCCAGCAATTTACAGGTATGTTGGGTACGAGTTGGGTTCAACCGGACCCGGACTTAGACCCGAATAATGTTCGGGTCAAGGTTTTGGACCCGGACCCAACCCATCGGGTCCAAATGTTGAACCCATACTCGGAACCGTGTCGGGTATACCCGATGAGACCTGGATCAGGTTGAGTCAATTGCCACTCCTACGTGACCCTGTTAGGGATTGGCCTGGCAAAACATAAATGAAAAAAAAAAAAAATATAAAAAAAGGATGGCCAGGTTGTACCAAACCGGGCTGGCATTGGCCCTTAGGCCACAGTTCCTGGCACAGGCCCTACTTTTTAGCATCGGGCAACCGCCGGGCCCATTGCCGTCCCTATTCAAAACTTCTTTTTTTATTATTTCAAGGCATAACTTGGTTAGGGCATTTTGGGTCTGAGTAAAATAAGTGGTTAACTTGGATCATCGTGATATTCTCAGGAACTATTTAATAACTCTGCAAAATTCTCCTTTGCTTCGTGAGTCGAGCAAATGCGTCTTGCATTTCCCACAAACATGCCTTTGTGGAACCCGACCTGGAATGAGGTCTCGGGTTCGAATCCCGAGCTTATCACCGTTTATAACCCAAAAGAGAAAAAAATAAACAAATGGAAAACTTGAATCGAGAATCTCAAAAATCCAGGTGCAAAAGGCCAAAAGCAACGAATTCTTCTTTAAATATGACCCTACTTGTCTCCTTCCACTTTACCCTTTCCTCCACTTTCTTTTCCCCCTTTAACCTCACATTCCTCTCCTATATATGAACCTTTGTCATACATCTACTGCCTGTGTCTCACTTTTTCCTTTGAAGCTTCATGAAGAAATTACAGGTTTTTGGATTGAATCACAAAGAAATGGAGATGTTGTTTAGCCAACAACTTGAAGATGCAGGTGGTGGTTTTCTAGTGCCATGCCAAACGTGGGGTTCGTGTAAATAACAGTCGCCTTTCATGAGAAAAGAAGACGAAGAAGAAAAATCAAGCTTTGCAGTTGCCCTCTCCCGAGTTCTAGCTTAAATGGAAGCCTCAGAACTGGGAGAGTGACATTGCATTGTGGGGAATCGAGTGAAGATGGTCCGATTTTAGGATGATTAGGGTTTTTTTTTTTTTTTTTTTTTTTGTATTTTTTCTCCTTTTATTGGGTTTTATCTCTTTTTCTTCTTCTTAGTTTGAAGTTTGAACTCTTTTATTCCCTCTTGTGTGTGAAAACATGGGTTGTAAGAGACGCATTCGCGGTTGATGCTAACAACAGTATTTAGGAGGAGGGGTCTAAGCGTTTATGCTGGGAATGCATCCCTTACACGTGCCATGTACTCACCTTTTATCATCTTGATATGTAACTTGAGGTAGAGTTTTATGTGATGTTCATGGTCTTAATCTTCATTTCAGTACCATGTTCATTGTTTTGTGTATTACTTGTATGGTTTATCTTCCTGTGTTATTCTTTTGAAGGTTCAAGGAACCGAGTGCAGAAAACCTACATATTGAAAAGGTTCATTTCATTCAAACCGAACCGAACCGAATCATTTCATTTCATTCATCTTTTTCTTGGGTGAGTAAAAGTGGTAAGTCAGTGGGATTTTGGATCCTTACCCGTTGGTGAGTGTTCGAGACCTCACCATAGGGTTCGACAATAATACCGCCAAGGCTCTGGGCCATTTCGTTTCATTCATATTATATCAGGCAAATTCGATATCGGGGGTTAGAGAGTAAGGAGACTTAAGGGGATTATGATTACATAAGAGCAAGATTGTAGCTTTTAAAGAAAAAGGAATTTGGGCTTTGGGATCTTGATTTAATTATTAGGGCATGGTTGCAGTGCTTTTAATGTCAAAAGTTTGAATTGAAACAGACCTACCAAATAAAAGTGAAAGGGAAAGTATAACAAAACACCTGCAACTGATATATGGTACACTAGATTGGGCTTGTCCAAAGATGTGAATGTTCATCATAGTACACATGGGTGATCTCCAACTTCCATTATTGAAAGTAGATGGGGAGACATCTTTTGGTGTTACTTGGACCATGTACCCCTGAAAAGGAAAATGATGCTATGCATTATATTAAGTCAGAAAGATTTTGTGCTTGTGCAGGAGCATTTCTTTTATTCACTGTCGCCGAGGTAATATTCAATTTAGGAATATTTTTAGGTACTCTAATTTTGGGGATGTAACCTCTTTAATCTGGCCAACTTTGAGAAAAAGCAATATGCATTTTTTAAATGTTGAAGAAAAAAATAAATTCCTTAAATATTGTGCAATTTTTGTTTTGTTAAATCCGACTTTTTGAGAACTCATAATTCGATTTGCTTAAATAAACATTTTGTGATTTCTAGCTGGATTCCAAAATTTGGAACGCATTGTTAATTCACCCAAAGAGTTAAGTGTACGGTCTGCTCATGCTAAAGCTTGCAATACGTGCTCTTGTACTAAACCTTGTTGACATTGGCTAGTGGCTGGCATCCGGTGACATTAGCTTTTGCTTTTTCAGTTGACCAGAGCATCATAATCATAAGGAAAACGTTTGTGTAAGGTTGTAACCTTAAAATGTAGAATTAAAGATGCACCTCAAAAATCGATATGAAAAAATTTGCTGGCATGTTGAAAAGTTCTCTAATTGATCATCTCGATGTCAAGATGTATAAATATGAAAACACAAAAAGACTTTGAGTCCCATTAATAGTGCATCTTACAACTCATTATCTACACCGTCCATTTTCAAGATTTTCATATGTTTATAGATCTACTTAATTTTAATCATTTTTAGAGTTTCAAATTTTATAATTAGATATAAAAATATATTTTGAGATAATCTTAAAATTTTTAATACCAAAATTATACGCTACGATAAAATTTGGAGGTGCGCTTTAATTGGATTGCTTAAGGTTGCAACCTTATAGAAACCTAAACCCAGGAGGGTTGGGTTGTGGTTGTATTAACACTTGAGTTCTAGTTGAAAGTCTTGACCTCCATTTTCACTAATAGATTTAAAAATTGGCTATTTCAAAAGATATTGATTTTTTTAAAAAAAGGTGAGGTTTGTATAAGGTGTAAAACTTATACTATTAAAGTAAGTTGCACCTCAAACCTATGTAAAAAATGTAGCTTTGATGCCACAAAGCTCTGCAATGATATGAGAATCTATTGTTGCCCCCAATTATGAACTTTAAAGCTCCACAAATGGTAACGATCAAAAAGATCTATAAACACTTGAAAATCTTGAAAATGTACGGTCCAGATAATGTTTTAGAAGATGAACTATTTTAAGGATTAAAAATCCTACTTTTTTCCAATCTATGAATCTTGAGTTCGAGATGATCGATTTGACGATTTTCCAGCATAGGAACAACCTTCTCAAGTGGGCTTTCTAGATGCACCTTACTCGTACAGTATAAGGTTGACACCTTATATGTACTATTTCCTTTTAAGAAAATGGGTAGGAGCTGATCATCCCTATTGACTTACCCCAAAAAAAAGAAAAGAAAGCCATCATCCATCAAATTAGCTTTTACATTTTCAAACCCACTAAACACAATCAATCGTAGAGTGTGGGGAGTCCATAGTTTTAGGCATCCATTGAAAAAGTGGCAGCTGAAAGGTGTTTCCAACGAAAATCACTTGTTCAAACCTTTCACAATAAAAGTTTGGGACGACAACACCAAATAAAAAAACTTTTTATTTTCATTTCACATTTCTCCTTTGATTTCTCAATAGTTTAAGGATGGGAGGCTAGTCAGTCCATGAGAGTGTCACAGTTTTTAATCTTTGCCTACCCACCAAGTCCTTATCCATCAAAAAGAAATTTTATTTTTTATTTTTTATTATTTATTATAGGCATATTCGGGTAATGGGATTGAAATTCAACATCTCCTTATCCATCAAAAGTGTTCTAAAAACCTGGGTAGTCGAACTAGTCACCTGCCAATTTCGACCCGACTTACAGTACCAAGTAAGCCGGCTCTTCTAACTCGGGGAGTTATATTCTAGACAAAAACAAAAAACAAATTTTTTACATTTTTGAGCATGAAATCCTCTGTACTGCCATTTTAAGTCTAAATTCAATCTAAAAGTAAAGTTTTTACATCTAAACACATGGCTTTCTAGGTTGAACCAGTATACTCCCAATTCTGCAGGGACTCTGGATTAGTTGGGATGATCCATTCCGGCAATTTAAAAAAATGCCACAATAAACCATTTATTAACCATGATCTTGCCAAATAATTTTCTTGTTATACCATGGTTTTGGGCAGGTTTCAATACTAGTTATAACTGATAATTCATTGTTTCAATAAAATTAATCTAAATAATATATTATTCAATAATTTATCCCTTGATGTGTGTGTCGGCCCCACCTTATTATTCTTTGCCGTGAGTTTCCACTATAGTCTTGTCACAACTAGTGCTTGCTTTATGTGTCCGTTCAATTGGTCGAGGCCCCCATTCAAAATTGATGAAAAGTATTAGGGCTTTTAACTAGAAAAGCCTTACTAGATTCTTGTTTTAAGACATTAGAATTATTAAAAATTTATTTTTGACTTTGGCTTCTCTTCTTCTTATAGAGGGGCAAATGGACTATTTTCCCCCATATTTTCTTCCCATCTCTCTAAAAATCTAATTTTTAAAGCCCTTCTCTCACATTCTCTCCGTAAAAAACACAACCCTATTTTCTTTTTTTCTCACATTCTCTCTCTAAACAATGAACATGTTCTTCTTTATTGTCATATTTTCTATCTCCAAGCCCAACCCAATTCTCGTCTTATCTCATATTTTCTTTAAGAAAAGTGTTTTATGCGGGTTGGATCACATTTCTACAATATGCGGTCTAGAAATATAAAGCATCCATTTTAAAGGTGGACGCAAATAGGTGGTCCATTAAAAACAAGTGTAATTAATAGTCCTTTCTTAATATAATTATTATTTTTAGATTTCAAATGCTTTTTTTTTTTTTTTTCATATTCACGATCTCCTTGTTAAAAATGATGTATTCTCTAAAAATTAGAATCAAATTATATTTCAAAAACTTATTTATTGTCAAGCCCGCATTTCTACATACGCGGGCTGGCCGCATAGAAAACATGTAGTTCTTTTTATAGAATTCTAATCTCATTTTTGCCTCCAATCACATTCTCAATTTAGAAACCCGACTAATTTCTTACCTCCATTCATATCCTCTCTCTGGAGCGCCATCTCAATTTTGCCCCATTCGCAGTCTTTCTCTCAAGCCCAGACCTATTATTGTCTCCTCTCACATTTTTTAGAGAGATAATGTGATGTTATTGTCTCTTCTCACATATTTTAGAGAGAGAATGTGATATTTTGTCTCTTCTCACATTTTTAGAGAGAGAATGTGATATTATTGTCTCTTCTCACATTTTTTAGAGAGAGAATGTGACATAATGTGAAAGAAGGGGAGAATGCATTGGTTTTTCAAATAGAGGATATGAGAGAATGTGACATAATGTGAAAGAAGGGGAGAATGCATTGGTTTTTCAAATAGAGGATATGAGAGGAGGGAAAAAAAAAACCATGGGACCAAAGTGGGAGATAAAAGGCTTTAAGATATTGGTTTCAAAAGGTGGGCAAATAGGTCTATTTACCCCTTCTAAAAAAGCGCAACGGCTAAAGTCGAAAACAAAATCTCACTAGGTTTCTCATTCCTGAAAGAAAATTCTTTTAAGGCTTTTGTCTTAAAAAGCCCAAAGGGTTATTATGTTGTAATCCCACACCCCTGAATTGAAACTATACATATCTAAGGAAACCCTAAAAACCGTTCACTTACATTTTCGACCACTTGAAAAGAAAAGAAAAGTGGAAGAAAATAGAAGCCGCATCCCATGGGAGAAACCTGTGCACAAAAAATTATTTTCAGAAGATTTTGTTTTTTTTCAATATGAAATGCCCTAATTTCCCTAAGAATCACTAGATGGTTATTTTCTAGAAGTATATGGATTTTGAGTTTTAAATACAAAGATTTTACTGTCTAAATATTCTGCCATCTTTTTGCTTGCTAAAGACACATTTTATGTTTGATTGTTCGTATCCTCTTCGTTTGGGTTTTATTTATTTATTTTATTTTATTTTATTTTATTTTAAAGGTTGGTTGCTAAATTGAAGAGGTTATATCCCAAAATATAAAGACTTAAGAATATACATAGGATAGAACCTTTTGAAAAACAAAAACCAAGCACTTCCTTGCCGTTTGAAAAATATAAAGCATGATCTTTCAATGAGTTAGCCACTCATATATACATATGCGTCCCCTCTCTAAAATTCATCTTATTGCTGGATTTTTTATCCAAATTTTTAGCGATTCATGATCCAGTCCAAGACAAAAAAAAAAAAACTTAAAATATGCCCTTTTATATGGAGTTATTTTACACCCTCCAATTGGTATTTTCGTGTGGGGCACTTGACACGACGTCCATCTTAAAAGATGGAAATGTACGCAGGCTCTTGCGTCCGCTGGCTCATATAAAAGTTTTCGAAATCTAAACTACCTTTTATGTCAAACTCTTGTTTTTGGGTCGTATCACCTTCTTGATGCTATTGTTTTTGTCGAGATGCTTTAATTGTGATCAGCGTTCGCAATATCAGCTGCTTCAATTTGGAACCGGCCAGTTAGATCAGAATAGGGTCAGGTTTCAGTTTTAGCGGGTTTTGGTGATCTTAGTTTAAAAAATATTATATATATAAAAAAGGGTTTGTTTGTAATGTATTTTTTAATTGTTTTTATCATTTTGACAAAGATTGGAAAGTGTTTTAGGAATGAATACCTATTTTTACATGCTCCCATTTTTAAAAAAAAAAACTTCAAACATTACCTCAAATACAAATCGATTTTTTAAAATCCATTTTTTCACTAATTTTTAACTTCATTTGGATGTGTTTTTTTTAATCACATTTTAGATATACTTGTCACTTTTTTGAGATTTGTTCTTTTATCATTTTAACACTTCTTTAACCGGCCAGAACTTGTCCGGTAAGGCAGGTGAAACCAACCGGCTTACCGGATACTCGGAACCAGCCGGCCAGTTTCCGGGGCCCGTTCGATTTTTGGAACACCGATCGTGATAGATATTGATGGTTAGAAACAATAGTTCGATTCATGTTCGTCAATTCTTTCTTTTCGTGGAGGAATCATGACTAAATGCTTGCCAATCAGATCGGATATACTGTTTTACATCTTTTGAGGCACACTGATTTTGACGATTTATTGCTTTACCTCTTTAAGGCACCCTGATTTTGACTTTATACCATCTTTTTGGATTTAACCCGTGGGGCTTTCCGGATGCGCTGGTTGATACGACATTGGAACAAAATATAGTCTTCTTTATTGACAAAGATAAGTCTATCAAATTTTCACCTAGGTCTTTTATGGATGTATGATGTAAAACGCAACTTTAAATCATCATAAATTTACAATTTTGTCATCCATCGATCTTTTTGCAGCTTTAAAAATCAATCTTAACAAGTTCACTTCATTTCAGCCGAAGAGGCGACTCTTTAGTCCAAATTGACTGATGCAATGGTTTATTATTTTATTTTATTTTTAATTTTTTTATATAAATATATACTTTATTTATATTTATTTTTTTTTTAAAAAAATCCAAAATACTATGCTGAATCGCCCAAAACACCGAAACAATTTGGCAATTCGGAGGAAGACTTTGGCCTTTTATAAAATTACTTTGTGTTTTTTACCAAACGAAAAACTGCTCCCAAGCGAATATGAGAAAACCACTAAAATAGTGTATATATACCCAACGAAAAACTGCTCCCAAGCGAATATGAGAAAACCACTAAAATAGTATATATATATATATATATATATATATATATATATATATATATATATATATATATATATATATATATATATATATATATATATATATATATATATAGTATGACTCATAAAGAACCGAAGTTCATGATAAAAAAATTTCAAAAAAAAGAGCCATTTTTTAGTTGAAGAATTTATTCATTATAGTCATTGTCTCGACAGTTAGTACATCTTAGATCCAAAATCTGTCTCTGAAACAGACTTAAGTGGGAGGACATATATAAATATAAGCTGGTACATCGATTTCTGCACCAAAACATCACCCTATGGACAAATCTAGTATTTGACTTGTCTTAACGGCACAAATTAAGGAACGTGTTCAAAGATATGGCGACATGAGGATCAATTGTTTGTGAGATCAATTCGAGTCATGGGAGGAAGTAAAAGAAAATTAAGTTATATATAAACAAATCAATAATAAAAGGACATCTGTGAGGATGAAAAGTTGGTGTATTTATAGGTTTTTGGAATATTTCTTGGTAACTCTATGCTAGTGAAAATTAACTTCCAGGATTTTCAAATTGCAGTTTGAACTTCAGGGGCACTCTTGAACCACGTTCGCTTTTTTTTTTTTTTAAAAAAAAAAAAAAAAAAAAAAAAACTTAAAGTTCAACCCCTTACACAAAAAAGAGCAATTCCTCATAAAAAGGTTGACATGGCAATGATACTCCCGTCTTTGCTAGCCAATTCACTTCTCTATAACTTGCATCTAATTAGATCTCGATCTACTATGTTCCTTCTTACACCATTTTATCGCATTAAGAGTATTCCCTTTCACAAATAATGTTCCTTCAAACCCCTTTTCCTAAAATATTATTATTCCTTTTACGAGAGATTTCAATTCATCCTTATTAGCGGTTGCAGTACCGCAAGGCCCAGCATAACTAAAATGAACTTCACCTTTCGCGTCTCTAAGAATATCTCCTACTCGTATTTGTCTTTGGTTGCCAAGAGAGCTCCCATCATATTTAGCTGAAAGCATCCTATAGTAGGTGGATTCCATCTCCTTTATCGGCCATGGTTTAGGAATATGATGGTTTCTCATGTTCCTCAAATTTAGAGATATACATACTTGCGAAACCCCCAAGCCTCTCACTATCAATAGCAATTCATCTTTAACCAAACACCAAAATATTAATTCACTAGATAATGACTCCATATTGATATTGAAAATAACTCACTATTTCATTTTCCCAATCGACAGTATCTCTTTCTTCACTACCTTAAAATGAAAGCCCCAAAATATCATTCTATCTTCTTTTCGCTGTTGCAATGAAAATCGCGCTCTTTGGCCACTTCACTCGAGACTTTTGCCTCCGATATATCTCCTCCGATCCTAAATATTCATAGAGTGTTCCCCATCTGAGTTTTTTGTATCCCTAAATTCCTTTGCAAAGAAACCCGCATCTTACACCTCTTGCTCAAGCAACTTAATCTTAAACAATAGACTGTCTATTTTGCCTTTATTGAGATGCCTACTGGACTTTTTCCATTCAATTAACGTATGCTTGACATCAGTTAATTTTTAATGTAACCGAAACTCATACCACCCAAAATTAATAGTATGAGCCCACCTTTGCATAATCAAATCAACCACTTCTTTATCTTCTAACCATTTTTTTTATTTCCATGCTGAAGGCCAAGGACCACATCTCTCATTATCATTATTTAAGCAAATGGGCACATGGTCGGATGATAGATCGGGCAAAGCAGCAATATAGGCCAAAGGGAAATTCCCCTCCTAATCAACAAGTGCAAGAAAATCATCCATCTTTGATAAAATAAGGTTCTTCACACAGTTATTTGACCACTTATATTGTGCATCAACAATAGGAAATCCATAACGCCATGCATCATGGTAAAATAATTTAAAAATTTCATGGTAGAATTAAAGTGATTATCATATGAAATATGATTAGGTCCCCTAATTAAATTGAAATCCCCTCCAACACAAACATGCAAATTTAGATCTATGATAGTATTGGTAATTTCATACGAAAAGGCGGCTTTAGTTTTTTTTTTTTTTTTTTGAGTAAGTAAAAGTGATAAGTCAGTGGAGATTTGGCCTCTACCCTTTGGTGATAATGGAGTTAGAGACCTTACCATAGGGCTCGACAATACTACCACCAAGGCCTGTTGGAGGCCAAATAGATTCACGAAAACCCATCTAACACCAAATATAGGCGCTTCAAAAACAACTCAAGTCGTTCTTTCCCCCTTTGAAACACTAATCTTTTGCAAAATGGTTGGGTCCCAAAGAATCCATAACCCACTCGAATTCCCTATACCATCTAAACCAGCAACAAATACGAACCCATGACCCCACACTTCGCTTACATCCACAACGAACAGACTAGGATGTTTGGTTTCTTGCAACAACACAATATTTAGTCTACATTTCTTCACAAGCAGCAGCACCTCCTTCCGGCCTTGGACATTCCAACTAATAATCTTCACGACAATGAGAAGTAGACCTAGGCCTAGTGAAGTCCTCTTCTTAGGCAGACATGGAGCTTGACTTCATTATACATATCTTCATGATTTTAATCCTCATTTCAATACCACTTATTACTTGTGTATTACGTGTATGGTGTCTATTGCCAGGTTTTTCTTTTGAAGGTTCAAGGAATAGGGTACCCAAAGAAACCCACAAAAATGAAAAGGTTCATTTCATTTGAACAGAACCTCGAGCTTCATTTCATTTTATTTCATTCATCTTATATCGGGCAAATTAAATATCGGGGACTAGAAAATAAAGAGGCTCAAGGGGATTATGATTACAAAAGGGTTAAGATTGTAGCTTTTGAAGAAAAAATAATTTTTATTTTGGGATCTTGATTTAATTCTTAAGGCACGGTTGCAGCACTTTTAATGTCCACAGTTTGAAATGAAACAGACCTATCATATAAAGGGAAAGGGAAATATAACACATACATGTCAACTGAGATATGGGGTTGAAGACAATGATGCTATCCGTTATATTAGGTCAAAAAGATTAGATTTTGCGCTTCGGTAGGAGCATTTCTTTTCTTTATTCCAATATAATTTAGAAATATTTGGAGGTCTTCAAACCTTTTCAACCTAGCAGCTGAAATACAAACTCCTATGCATTTTGTATATGTTTTAAAAGAAATAAATTGTATAAATATTGTCCAATTTACTCTTCGCCTAAATCTCAGTTTTTTGAGAACGCATGATCCAATTTGTTTAAATACGCATTTGGTGAATTCTAGCTGGATTTAAAAAATTTTCAATTGAAAATATTCTCCTAAATATTGTTCTTTCGCCGCAGGAGTAAATGTACAATAGGCTCATTGGCATATGCGCTCTTGTACCAAAAGCTGTTGACCTTGGCCAGTGGCTGGCCTTCTGTGGCATTGGCATTTTGCTTTTGCTTTTGTCAGTTGACCACAGCATTATAATGATAATCGCTTTCCTTATATTAAAACCATGATCCATTAAATTAGGTTTTTTATTTTCAACCCCACCAAACTAAAGATCATCAAAGTGTGGAAGCCCACATTTATATGCGTCCATTTAAAACTTGGCCCCTCATGGCGTTTTCCAGCGAAAAGTAAAGAGCTTTCTTTACTAAGAGGCCTTGAAATCCGTATGGATCGGGAACCTCTCCGTACCCATCAAAGTTCCTACAAACCTGGGTTGCCGAACCCGTCACCCGCCTGTTTTGAGCTCAGTCAGACTCAGCGTGACCTAACTTTGCGGGCTTAAGCATTTACTTTCAAAGCAAATACAAAAGGGAAATGTTTCTATACTTCTTTACAGTATAGAAGATCCTTTTCCTATTATCAAGCCGTCCAATTTTAATCAAGAGAGCCACTCACGGTTTGATCTTAGATCCGATCTCTCAAAGATTTTATTTTTAGTTTTTTTTTTATACAAATTGTATGGATATGAAATTTGGTACATGTCATCTCTCCATTGGGGCGCACCTATAAAAAATATTAAAAGTAATTTTTCGATAAAATTATAATAACCAAAATACCCCTTGAAACTTTCAAGGCTATTTTGATCATTTTATTTTATTGAAAATATTATTTTTATATTTTTTGCTAGTGCGAGTTTAATAAAGGATTGAACATATAAAATTTGGTATGAAAATAGTTTATATAAAAAAATTTAAAATAAAATAGTGTAGAGATGTGACATTGTGATTGGGACAATCTTAGCCCTCCATTCAGAATGGACGGTTTGATAAGGGGAAATATATAAGTTTTATGTTGTACGCCTTTGGGGAAAAAGTAAAGCCTCATCTCAAAACTTATCGGAAATTACAGTTCCGGCATTGGAAAACTTTCAAATCGATCATGTCTATCTTAAAAATTATGGCATTGGAAAAAATAAGATTTCACGGCCTAGAAATATTGTATATTGTATTACATTATCCAGACTATCAACTTTTAAGTGTCCACATATCCACAAGATCAGTGCCACTTTTTCTAGCTTTAAATTTCATAGTTAGTAGTGAAAATTGATTTTAGAGCCATCGTAGAAATACCGTAGAAATTGTTTCATAAAGCCTAGGCCTTATAGAAATTGCCTCCCATTTAAATTGCTGCAATGAAGAGATCATCGACCGAGATCTTACCAAATGCATACTTGTAGGCCAGTTTTGGGTCTACTTATAACTAATAATTTACCGTTTCAATAAAACTGACCCAATAAATTATCTAGGGCCAATCTGGATGTCAAAAAAAAAAATTCGCAGCACAAAAAATACAAGTTTTTTCCACCACAATTAGAAATCATTTTCGTTTTATTTTATTTTGTTGGTAAACTGTTTGGATGTCTAAGTTTTTTAAAATGAGGCCATTTTGAAGATGCAGAATGGCCTGAAGCCTTGGACTATGCGATTCTATGTTTTTTCGTCTTCATAGTGTCCAGTCGATAGCGACAATGGGCTTCAGTTTGTGGAGTTTCAGAGGAAGCCGAAACCCTCTACGAAACCTTAGCTCACTCATCAGAGCGCAAGTTTTTCTCTCTGTGATGCCTTTTTTTTTTCTCTCTCTCTCACACTGGCCTTTATCAATTATCTGGACTGCATTTTCGTATCCTCCCTGTTTGTTCTCTATTGGGGTCCATGGCTCTCTCTCTCATCCCTATAACAGACTTCCATCCCACCCTTCCTTTAACTATCCTCCATTGATGATTGAAAGCTCAAAACTTTCCTCTTGCTCTGTTTGTTGGGCTCAAAACCTGAAAACCCATCTCCCTCTTTATCTGGGTCTCACTTGAAGAAGAGGAAGAGAACAACCCCAAAGCTTTAGGGCTTTTATTGTAACTCTCACTATTATTGGTACAAATTATCGAAATACCCTCATATGAATATCCGAAATTTTTTTCAGGGGCTGCCGCCCCCGTACCCCAACAGGGGACAAGTCAACTGTGTCTACCTGGATGAACACTCCTCCGGGCTTTTAAACGGCCTTTCGGAGTCGTCCTTTTGACTCCACCTTGGCATATCTATTTGCTCTGAATACAAGACATCAATCTTCAACAGTAGAATCTGAAGATTGAGAGGCTTGTTTATTATAGAGAAGTGGTTTCGATGAAGATTTTGATTGGTTTTCCCTTTTAGTTAGAAAAAATCAATTTTTCGTTGCTCTTATGTCTTTATCTGGTGTTATCAGTAATGGTTGCCATAAGTAAAGAGAAGAAATTGAGAGTGGTTTAAAGGGGTTTGCTCAATTTGTTTTTGTCGAGGTTTGTTGCAAAATCTTTGATGTGACTTTTATTGTTATAGTGGATTTCTATTTGTCGTGCTAGCGGATGTAGCTTTTTTTGGGAGAACCACATAAATATTTTTGTTCTTGTGGTATGTAGCCTTTTTGGGGTGGGGTGAACCACATAAATATTTGTGTTCTTGTGGTATATATTTCACGTTTTATTTCTTGTACTTTATTTGCTAAAAATCAAACTATCGAATGTAAAGCTTCCACGCACAACAGGATCCTAATTTCTAGAAAACTTTAAACGTTTCACACAGTCGAACAAAGAAATAAAGAAAGCAATGAAAATCCTTGCCCTCTTATAAATTGGGTAAACAAGTCCACTAGGTTCAGAATTATGTCAACTTTGAACCTTATCATTTGTGCAATGTTTTAATACCCCAGCAGGCCAAACGAATGGATGGTTCGAGGTGGACCCCGGCGTTTTTGGGGAAATCTTATATGGAAAGCAGAAATAGAAAAATAGAGTCAAGGAAACGGTGTGAACGTTACGTTCTTTAGACCTTGGCCCGCAACCCGCTAGGGCAACTTTCAAAACATTAAGTTAAAGGATGGAAACGTCTATAATTCATGTGGCATACTGCTCATGTAATATAGATGAGTCCTTATCATCACTTCCAAGTGAAATGATGGAGAAGAGCCACTCCTTCATTGTACAATATAAATGTAATACGAACTTGAAGTAATTGTACTGTTCTAGCATTTGAGTGAGTTAAAGCGACATCATCAGAATTGTTCGGATTTTCAACCTTCATGGCTGTTTCTGTTTGATTCGGCATCTTCTGTCAAAGCATAAGATAATTTTTTTACTTTTTTTTTTTTAAAAATATTCTACTTTTTATAAAATTATTATTTTAATATATTTTATGTATAAATATATACTTTATTTATACTACATTTTAAAAATTCTAAAATTTTCCTCCTAATTGGGCGAAGTACCAAATTGCTTTGTTTTTTTAGATAAAATCAAAGAAGCCTCTGAAGCGAATCTAACAACACTCAATTAAAGCACTCACGACAGAGGCTGTTCTTTGCATACACAACCTTCAGCGCCACATCCATTCTTACAAACACAATGGAGTTTTTATTTTCTGTATACAAAGATCACAAGTGCACCAAGCCATGCGATGTAAAATCCAAAGGCAACTGTATGTCATTAAAATGAATTTCTTGGCATGCAGGAGTAATCAATGGTACACCTACTAGATTTTCAATGAATGAATGCCTAAATGTTGGATACGATGATATCTAAAATCACCCACATAAGGAAATCCCATATCATGTGGGATTAAGATTGATGTTAATAAGTTTACTAAAGGAAATAGAAATTCAAAAAGAGGAAGACTCTTGAGGTATATCTCTTGGTTTTGAGATATATCTATTATCTATTGGAAGTTTCCTATTTAGTGTGGAGTTCTAACCGTATATATATCAGATGAAAGATGAAAGAATATGTGTGTCCTATTTGGTTCACCATATGAGAAATGTGACTTCCTCTAGAGAGAGAGACATGGACCTCCCGTACGTGAGAGGCAAGGCCTCCCCTTAGAGAGAAAAGAGCTTCCTATAGAGAGAAACACCATGGATGTACCTCTTGTAGATTGGGAGACTAGTTTCTTGTAGAGAAGCGGTTCCCATGAAGATTTTGAGTGGTTTTTCTTTTAGTGAGAGAAAGTCTTGGTTGCTCTCAAAGATATATTCCTGAATAGTAGTTTAGCTAAGGAATAGAGATGGGTCCCTTCCTGAATAGTAGTTTAACTGTGGAATAGGGATGAGAGATCGACGGGTTGTGCCGATCAGGAGAGCGGGCCTAAAAGGGTTTGCTCGACTGGGTTTTATCGAGGGTTAGAGAGGTAACTCTATGTCCTAAAATCCATGACATAGTTTTCATTGGTATAGTGGATTTCAATTTGATGTGCCATTAAATGTAGCCTTATTTAGGTGAACTACGTAAATCTTTGTGTTGTTGTGGTGTATGTGTGTTTCATGCTTTATTTTTCATATTATGGCTCGTCCTCTCTCGTACTTTTTTTATAGCTGGATAAGTACACGATCTTGGTGGGATCTAACATTTGAGATTCATGTTTTTGTATATAAGAGGGTTCTTAAATCCTAACAAATAGTATCAGAGCACATGGTTCAGTACAAAATAAGTGTTTATATATTCGATTGAAGAAAAACACATGTCAAAGTATGCAAATGTTTTATTTAAGGTGAAAATATGATGGTAAGCACAATCTTTCCAGTAAGAATATAAAAAATGTTATTTAGTAAAAGTTGATGAATTGATAAAGCTATTCATTGGATGTTGACATGGTGAGCATGTGATTTTGATATCAAGGTAGATATTGTTGGATATGGTGATATCCAAAATCTCCTACATTAGGAGATCATATATTATGTAGGATTGATATTGATATTGATAAGTTTCCTAAAGAAAATAAAAATACAAAAGAATGGTACTCTTGGGGTATATCTCTTGGTTTTGATATACATGTAACATCTATGTGAAGTATCCTATTTAGAATGGAGTCCTAACTTTATATATGTTTATGAAGAAAGAAAAAAGAATAGGTGTACCCAATTTGGGTTAGCATATGGAAAATGTGAATTCGTTTAGAGCGAGAGAGGCATGAGCCTCCTATGCATGAGAGTTAAGGCCTCCTTTTAGAGAGAAGACAACATCCTATAGAGAGAAACACCATGGATGTGCCTCTTGTCGATTGAGAGGCTGGTTTCTTGTAAAGAAACAATTCCTATAAAGATTTTGGGTGGTTTCCTCTTTTAGTGGGAGAAAGTCTTGGTTGCTCTTAGGTATCAATTCTTAGATAGTAGTTTAACTGTAGAATAGAGATGAGTCTCTTCCTGAACAATAGTTTAGTTGCGAAATAGAGATGAGAAATCGACAGGTCATGCCGATCGGGAGCATATCTAAAAGAATATACTCGATTAGGTTTTGTCAAGGGTTAGAGATATAACTTTATGTCCCAAAATCTATGATGTAACTTTCATTTATAGAGTGGATTTCAGTTTGTCATGCCCGAATGTAGTTCTTTTGGGGTGAACTATATAAATCTTTGTATTCTTATGATATGTGTTTTATATTTTAGTTTTCATATTATGTCTTGTGTTTTTTTCTATTTTGTTTTTAGCTGAGTAAGCACACGATCTTAGTGGAATTCAACTTTTGAGATTCTTATTTCCGCATCTAAGGGATTCTTAAATCTTAGCATCAAATGCCTTCCATTTGGTTTATTACAACTTCTGTGAGTCATCAAAGTCAAAACTTACCTTCTTTATCATTATTTTCTAAGCTACGAATTGACTTCGGAGTGGGTTTTGACCATGTAGTGGGTAGAAGCCCAATCAAATCCGCGTTCAATATATTTTTTAGGTACCTCTTATTCTTGTATGGTCTAGAGGCTAAGAATATCATATTACCATGAAGAAGATTATATTGTAAATTATTTATTGGTATCATAAACAATGAAACCATTTAATTTTCATACAAGGAAGTCACAATTATTTATAACCATCCGATGTGAAATCTGATAGTTTGGATGTCATAAAATTTGAAAATTTTTCTTTTGAACTTTAAGCTTGGTCAATGGAATAAATTTAGCCACCCAATTTAACATCAAATGGTCAAGATTAAATGTGACCACCTTGTATCAAAGTTAAATTGTATCGTTGTACGGCATTATTACTAGATGATTTCCATAAACCTAAATAGTAATTATTTTTATAAGAAATATTTAAGGGAAAATATTTTTTTCTTGCTTTGGGCTTGATATTAATTTTGAGGGGAATGCATCTCTCTTTGGCTGCAACCTATGGCCATATAATGTGTTACATGCTCGTTGCAATTTTTTATTTCAATTATTCCGTTTTGCCTTTGCACAGCGCCATCTGAGACTCTATAATGTAATGAAAATCTAGAAGTCCTCTTCCATGCTTTCCATTTTTATTTTGAAAAAATACCAGATTAGTTGCAAAACACTTTTACAATAACATTGTCGATAGAATTGTCTTATTTTAAACCACAAGCCCTGTGTAAGTTAACATGTACTTTTCCACAGCCAATATTAATAGTACAAAATATACGTGTGGCCCAAATAATGTCAATAAAAGATTTTTAATTGTAAGGTTTTCAAATAAATTTTTATTCGTATGTTGAGAGTGTCGACAAACTAAATTCAAACTCTCATTAATTAATGACTCACGCGCCTTAACCAGGACAAAAGGCCAAAATATTTTGGTCTAGGGGTTGTTGGCTCCTTTAGAAATAAATAACGTATTCTAATACTTGACACAGCTGTATTGAATGTTAGAGTTTTGACCATTTCAGCTCATTGAGTAAAAGTTTGAGATAAAGGAAAGTTAATCAATTCAAATCGACCTAACTCTGTTTTGTACTGAGGACGAAAAGTTATATATATATATATATATATATATATATATATATATATATATATATATATATATATATATATATATAACTTTTCGTCCTCAGTACAAAACAGAGTTAGGTCGATTTGAATTGATTATATACATATATATATATATATATATATATATATATATATATATATATATATATATATATTGATTTCGTTTACCCTCATCACTGTCAAAAGTTCATCGCACGGTCACAATTGTCCAGTAGTATTTTATTTCATTGTTTTTCTACAAATCGGAATGATCTAAAATTTTTCACGTGTGTACATCTTACTAAGAAGCACCTAATAAAAATATAAAAAAAATAATTCGAAAAAACAAATTGACCAAAATACCCTTGAAAATTTTTGGGGGTATTTTGGTAATTTTTCATGTAAAATATGTTTTTGATATTTTCGTAGATTCTTCTATTTCTTATGAATACACGCTCCAAATTTCAGGTCAATCCTATTTGTAGAAAAAAAATAAAACATGAAATACTACCAGACAATCGTGATCGTGCAATGAACTTTGGACAGTGATGAGAGTATGCAAAGTCACTGTTCATTTTCGCCTATACGTGTTTTGTAGTATCTTCCATATATATATATATATATATATATATATATATATCTGTGTGTGTGGAAATATCCTGTGCGCCCAGGTACGTACTGCTCTAGTAAATGCCCACGGCCTAGATTGAATCTGGGCAAATCTGACGATCACGGATGTCTAATAGTATTTGAATTTTATTTTTCTTCTACATATCCAAATCATTTGAAATTTTAGGTGTGTGTTCTTTAAAAATAGGCAAATCTACGAAAAAATATCAAAATTTTTTTTTACATGAAATAAATTGACCAAAATACTCCTGAAAAATTTTAAGGGGTATTTGGGTCAATTTATTTTTACGAATTATTTTTTTTAATGTTTTTATTAGGTTCGCATTGATGAGAGGAATAGACGCTTAAAATTTCAAATGATTTGGATATGTAAAAAAAAAAAATTAAAATTCAAGTACTATCAGACATCCGTGAGCGTCATATCGGCTACAAGAAGAGGTTGTTTTGATGCCCAAATATCTTCAAATTGATCATCTTGACATCAAGATGCATGGACATGAGAAAAAAAAAAGGATTTAAAGTTTTAAAAATAGTGCATTTTGTAATGCATTTTTGGACCGTCAATTTCAAGATTTTCAAGCTTTCATAGATATGTCGATCTACACTATTTTTAAAGTTTCAAACTTTATAAATAAATATGAAAATATATTTTAAGGCTATCAGAAATATTTGCAATATTGAAACCACATTTCTCGATACTATTTGAAGGTAGGCTCTAATTTGATTGTTTAGAGCCTAGGCTCTATACAAACCGTACCATATATATATATATATATATATATGGGAATGATTTCCTGCAACAGTTGTATAGTAGTATACTGTACCTATCTTCAAGAACCATGTTAGAGACATTTGTTTGACACAAAATTTTAAATGTACATTCTTTTAGCTCTAAAGAACAATCACAAAAAAGAGAATTTTGAAAAAATGTCGTAGAAATTGTTTTTCTAACCCAATTAATATAAGCTGTCCATTTTAGTGAGATGGTTAGACATAGTCCTCATAAGGATTTTTTTTATTCCCAAAATTTTTATAGAGCATTATCATCATTAGATTAACAATACTAGAAAAGGAAAAAAAAAAAGATTTTGAATTTGTGTAGACCTAGATCTTGAAATTCACCAAATGGATGGTCGAGATTCATTATTAGAGGGTATTAATTTTGACCATATCTAGGGTGAAATTGAATTTGTTTTTTCGTAAGATTGATTATGATGATGAAAGAAATGTGAGAGCAAAATTTGGGATCATACAAATGCCAAAAACATGGTTTTCTAGATGCGTAGTTGTATTATACTGGTATACAACTGTTGCATGAAATCTTTGCCCACATATATTATATATATTTCTTTTTGACAAGAGTATGAGTATTATCAATTAAACACCGTGCTTACTATGGAGACATTCAAACAAAACAGGAGATACAACTAGTGAGTCTAAAGAGACTCCTTTCTTAGCCAGTTCATCTGCAATGGACTTAGCTTCTTGCTAAACATGATTGAAGGAACAACTACTGCCCGAAGATAGATCCATCCCTTTGCCACTGAGAATAGCCGTCAAGAAGGTCTTGACAAGCTTTTACACTAGTTGATGACATTGTAGGAATCACCTTTGAAGACCAAACTATTCTCCAAGCCTTTGTCCCTGTATAACAAAAAAATTAAATAACGGACTCATAGATTACATATTCCTTAAAAATTAGATCTGGAACCAATCTCAAAAATGTATTTTTAAGAGGGGACTAGTTTCCACATGAGTCCTAGGACTCATAGAACCGTTTCCTTTGAATAAACGACATCAAAGAGCAGTCAGTTCTATTGTGTGTGCTGAAAGTATGCAGTGTAGGAGCAACCGGGATAGATGTGAACATGGGAGTCATATGGGTTTACTTCCCTTACTCTGCTTTCACTTGTTTATTTATTTGTTATTCACATCATTGACATTTTTATTCAATAATCTTGACCCTCTATGAGACCCCAATGGTCCCAAGGGATGACTTTCAATAATCGAAGTGCTCGAAATTATTTTTGTAGAGCATTTTGTAGGGCTTAAAAACTTGTATTTTCAAATGAAAGAACTCTTTTGTGATTATGAGTGAGTTTTTTCATTCCAACTGCCTACGAATTGGCACGAAAAAATACATTGGGATCAATTGGTATGAAAAAACTCTCATACCTAATTACATGATGGACTTATTTCATTTGAAATATTTTTTACAAATTTTTCACACATACTGAATGTGGCCTAATGAAATTATATCGGAAGGCGGCCTTGGATGCATATAGTCATATTGGTTGTAGTATATTTCCCATAACTCCAAATTAAAAAAGAAAAAGGTTACCTTTCATACGTGAAGGTGATAGAAAATGAGAAAAAAAAAAAGAAACTAAAGGTGGAAATATATGGTACACACCATGTGTATTTAAAGACATATCCCAATATTTGCATGTAGATTCAATTAGAGCAGGAAGGCTACACATTATATTTACTTTTATGTTCTCTGCAATCTCATTCAAATCATATTGTTGCATTGACATCAATCCTATTTCCAAAGGAACCACTAAAAGGCTAAAAGAAAATCCTTTTTCCATACATAGATTGTGTATAGTATTCACAACACCGTTCCAAAGCAAAGACAGGTTAAGCAAATAAAAACCCCAAATTCATATAGCTTATTTAAGATTGCCCCACACAAGAGCAAGAATTTACTGCAATTCTTGCTCCACAATTTCACCCCGTATCCTACTAACAAACACAACAATTTTTATCATTTTGGGAGATCATTTTGTTGAACAACCACAAATAGTTGGAAAAAAACTCTGATGATGATCATGAAAATCATTGTGTAGGAGGAGGTGGAGGATAGGTCTGTGGAGGTCTCTCTGGAGGTTTCCAAGGTCTGTTTTTTCCAGGAATTGGAGGAGACGGCGGTGAAGAGCCTGTTCTCCACGGCCTCATCTCCTTCATCTCTACAACCAAGACAACAACCAAGTGCTGCTCTTTAATGTTACAAATCTAAAATGACAAGATTACATGATCTCGATCTCTATCTATCTCACCTGTATAAAATTCATTCGATTTGGAAGTCGCGGCGACTGGACCAGAGAGAATGGCCAAGACAAGCAGGACCATGGTTACCAGCTGCAAACCTTGAAGGTCTTTCATCTCTCCTTTGTTGTCACAAATGATCCATCAGATGCCCTGGTTATATGGTGAAGTTGACTGACCGAAGATGGGAAATGCATTATAATAACTAAAATAAATTACATCGTGCGTTCCCACCTAAATAAAATTATGTCCTACGCCATAACCATAATCAGCCCTTAATCTTTATGGCGATACGCTAAGTATTTGACCTTTTGCTAAACAAATGCGTAAAATTACATGCTAACCCCGAAGGTTAATCAGCCCAACAAGAAACCCCTAGTTTTTTGGTCGACCCCACCATTTTACTCTTTGCTCAAGAAAACTCCCTAATGACTTTCTTTGTTTAATTTAGACCAGAGTATCTATTATAAACCAATAATTATATTTATAAGAAGGAAAATAGCTCTTTCTTCTCCCATTCCTTTAGGGCCCGTTTGGTTATCTAGAAATGGGTCTCTGGGAGAACCATTTCCATAGAAACTAGCCGTTGGTTGCGCTCCCAGAGTGGGAATCTGATTTCTGCATGGTGACTGAATTGCACATTTTAGGCGTTTTTGTGGAATTATTAATTCACCAAATAGAATATTATAACACTATATGATATTATATCATAATAATTGTATATATTTATTGTAATAATAAGAAAATGGACCCACTTGTTCTGGGTTACTTACCTATGAAAAAATATGTTCCGGGTTTGAAACCCAAACAAGCACGAGTATGGGGGTCAATTGACTCAAGTGATCTACATGGATAAAATTACAAATGTGCCCTTAGATGTTTAGGGTTACCAACCCATAAACAAGTTAATTTGTCTATATTTAACAAAATTCCAGTAGAGGCACCTAAATAAAAGGATATTTACAAAGTTAACACTTTATACCTAAAATTGTTGATCAAAGTATAAGATTGATATTTTGAGGTGGTTTGACCCTTTTAATAATACTTTCGCTAATAATTTGACTCTTGGCAGGTTTCATATGTGTTGTGTGGAAAGAAGCATTTTTTTATTCTTCTTCTTAGGCTTATGTAATGTCCTAGGATACAAAGAAAACAAATTTCGGACAAGTCCCCGCTAGTATAGTCTTTTATTTTGACATGCTTTGTTAAAACATGACCATACTGTGTAATTCTCTTCAAATTTTCGGCGGACACCATATCCAAATAACCCCACTTACGTCGCTCTCCCAAAATGCATCAATATTCAGTCTCATCCAGTAGTCTTCCTAATAAAAAATTGCAAAATATAAAGCAAATGGTGTAACCATTTTACAAAATTCACTTCATTAAGGTGATCAATTCATACCGTAGAGTTCCAGTTCTTGTGCTCAGTTTCAACCAAGTACCTCTTTAAAGCTCATAGTGAAAATACCAAAGTTGCCCTTTTCTGGATTGGAACACCAAACAAGTAGGGATATTTGGTAAATGTGGGGCCCAGTTAATAGGTTATAACAAATAACACAATACCCTTAATTGTTCAATTGGCAACATAGAAAGGGATTTACAATTCAATGAATATGTGTTCATGTTGCATACTCTCAACACCTATGAGTATTTTCCATAGTTACCGGGAGCAGAAGCGGGAGGGGCTTCGGTTCCAGGAGCGGGAGTGTCGGATCAATGACTGCCCTAAGCTCCAGAGTTCGGGAGTTTCTGTGAGGGTAGAAGTTACGGATCGAGATCCTGTTTGAACAGGGAGCGAGATCCCGATACATTAGGATCGATATCCCTATTTAACGGGAACACATTTCATGTATTTACGGAACGAGATCCCGTTTGATTAGGGAGCGAGATCCCGTTTGAATAGGGAGCGAGATCTTGATACATTGGGATCGAGATCCCTATTTGACAGGAACGCATTATATGTAACATCGGATCACGCTCACCATGTCTATTAGGATCACGCTCTCGTGGACAACAAGAACGAGATCCCATTTAATGTTGAGTCTCGCCCCCATCTAAACAATACCATGATCCTATTTGGCTAGGATCAAGCTCTATTCATTGTAGGATCACATTCCGGATAATGGTGGTCCTCGCCCCCATCGCAGAACTCCACTTATATGAAGAACCCAATTCCATTACACATAAATTCGTGCACCAACTAAGCACGGCAACCCGTTCCCATACAAATGCGATCTCAATTTGGTTAAATTTAGAAACCATTATTCTATCTATGAATGGCCCATGCGGCTAGATCCATGCACAACCAATCCTAAATGTCTATGGATTAATTAAATCCCATTAATCTAGTATGAAATAAAGTCTTCTAATACTATGAACGATTAATGTTAGCATTGTTCAAATTCGCATACATAATACGAAAATGAGCTTTACGTTGGCATTTGTATACATGGAAATATATTGTCTAGGATTTGCGTACCATTTCGATGCAACCTAAGCATATATGGTTACTGTTAGGCTTAAATTTGGGAAATGCATCCCCTTCATATTTTGGTAGAAATAACTATATGAAAATTTTACTAAAAATATTAAATTTTATATTTAAATGTTATTTTTATTTAAGAAGTTTCTTTAGAAAGTTATAAAATGGTAAAATAAATTTAATCAAAATTTCAACAAAATTATTGTCGTAGAAAAGGTATATATATATATTTAAATCCAAATTTGGGAACTTATTTGAGAATTATATAGTATTGTATAAAATCAAAGATATAGGAAAATGTTTATATATGGTTGCAACCATAAATGTAGAACTAAAGATGCACCCCAAAAATCACTCGGAAAGGTTGTTTTAATGTTGAAAAAGTCTCTAATTGATCATCTTGACATCAAGATGTATAAGTGTATGAAAAAAATAAAAAAAATTTGAGTGCCAAAAATTGTGCATCTTACAACATATTATCTACACCATCTATTTTAAGAATTTTCATATGTTTATAAATCTACATGATTTTAACCATTTTTTGAGTTCAAAAGCATTTAATTAGATATGAAAATAGATTTTCAGGTACTCCTAAGAATTTTTTACACCAAAATTACATGACATGATAAAATTTGGTGGTGTGTCTTAATTGGATTGTTTAAGGTTGCAACCTTATAGAAACCACACTTAAGGATATATGAAATTGGAAATAATAAATTTTAAGGTTGGTATGTTAGGGTAGACCCTGATGAATCATGGGCTTGAGAACACTCGACAACTGAATGTGTAATCTATTTTCCATTGCCAGTGGTATGATAGGGTAGACCCTAATGGATCATGGACACGGGCACACTCGACAACTCAACGTGCAATTTATTTTATGAGAACGTCAGGATCATGATCTTAGAATTCTGGGAGTGGTGATCTAATTTGTTCAGGAACTACATCTACAATGTTACGGAATGCGTTTTGTGAGACAAAATAATGTTTATTATAAAACGTAAATGGTCTCATTAGATACAATCCTTGTAAAATAATGTATATTATTTTAAAAAACCTGGTCGGATCCAGATCGAATCCACCTCTACCCAGATCCAACCCAAATTACTATTTGGATCTAGATTTTGGATCCTAAGACAAAACTTGGATCCATGCAAGAATGCGGACATGATCTGAATTTTTTATTTCAGATCCGCACTAGTTAAATTCTCAGCCGTAATAAATCATAAATACTCTAGACATAGAATGCTAAAAAAAAAGAAAGCCACTAAGGGCATTATAAAAGAACAGAAATTAACAAATATGAAGTTGAATTATACAACTTTTCTGTCCTTTATTCAGTCAAAGCATGTTTGTAGCATATTGCAGACATAAATTCATCATCCAAGGCCATTGAAGAGGAGGGGAATACTTGGCATTACAGTGGTAATGGGGGAGGGGAATTAAACCCAACGCACTTCCTTACATTAGATTCTGGTGCTGGTGGGCTAAGGCGAAGCTTTCCTTTTGCTATCCACCTCTCTACAACAAAATTAAGGGAAATCGTTTAGTCACCGAACGTAATCTAACCAATAAAAACAGGCCGACAATTCATGTAAAGAAAATGTATAGGTGAACCTCGGGTACTGGCTGATTCAGATCAGAAATCGATCGGGCCAGTCTCGTCCTACAAAGGTGTTAGGAACCACCTAGTACCGTCAGGAAACATGTTTGTGCTCAGACAGAATCGGTCAGTTCTATCAGATTATCAGTTATACTTTAATTTTAATATTTTTACTATTTTTTGTTGTCTAATTTTTTCAATTTTTGGTTCATCGGTAAACTACGTTCGATCGGCAATTCAGATGCTCAATCCAAACCAATTTTTCGGAACATTATTTTATTAATTTGGTTTTGGAAAAAAAATGTAGCGCCCGAAAAAGTAGTCAAAGATAACGAAGCGCTAGAAAATTGTTGAGTGAAGAAAGATTTATTGGTTTTATTGGGTTTATGTGGCCTTTAAAAGCCTTGTGAGTGTGTAATGAAAATATTTGTTATATTGGAACATAAAATCAGTGGGAGTGTGGTCCCTCGGGGCCATATTAAACAAACTTTGTTTGCTGATACCAAACTGAGCTTGTCAATCTAGGCCAGTCGGTTGGAAAACCCAAGGTACCTGAGCATAAAGAGCAAATCGAGAAGGGTTTTGGGTTAGCCCTTGATGAGGTCGAAGCCTATGCCTGGATGAGTGAGCCGAGAGACTGTGTGACCCTTTTGTGTGATGGTAGGCCTACAAAGACGGGGGCCAAATCCTCATCCATGTTCCATCACACGGCATGTATATCGATAGATCGTTCAGGAAAGCCAGTTATCCATATTTGGGTGAAGCGTATGTATGTGCGAGAGATACTCCTATGCACCATGAAGCTGTGGGCACATCAGGTCAAAGTGACATTGACTCATTTCTACAGGAGGACCTGTAATCCACAGACTGATATAGCAACCCCCATCGGGGAGATTTTGGTGACCTGTTAATGAGCCCCTGTTTGGACTGTAGGTCATGGGAAACACTGGGTCGGTTTAATAAAGTAAGTGTGGTATGTAGTTCACAGTTGAAGATGGAGTACCCCGTGATCGTTGATAGAATTCGTGAACCATATGGATCTACTTCCTATCATACTATTTTAATTGTGTTCATTTTATTATAGAAATTATTTTAGATTTATTATTAGAATTTTTATAAGTCATTTGATATTTTATTTATAAAAGTAAAGTTATTAATTTACAAAGTTATAATGTTCTAAAATTTGTTTTGTTTATTTTTAAAATATTTATAAAAAAATTGCATGGGGGCCTAGAGTGCACATGGACCCACCATGTGGGTATTAGGTGAGGCGCCACATGCCTTACATGGGTGGCACTCCCCATCCTTGGATACTGCCTTGTGTTCAAGTTAATTAAATACGATAACTATATCTTGTAGCATACGGTCAAATATTGATTAGGAAATATTGACCATATCTTATCTTTATTATTGAAGGCATATATTAACTTGATATTATTTTGTTATGGTATATATGAGATCGATTATGCATTTTTATGGAATGCATTATATTTTAATTTATTTAAATATATTGATCTGAAGTGGTTTAAAGAAAGGGGGATAATAATTCATGCACTTTCCATAATGTTGATGGCCCATCTATGGAATGGATGACTTAGATCTCTTGCCCCACAAGTCACATTGATCAACGGTTCATATTCAATTTCAAGAAAGAGGCAAACTATGGAAAATTTCACCATACATAGAAGTACTCTTCTCCCATCAAGATACACCTCTTTCTCTCCTCCCTAGGAGTCACGCCTCTCTCTCTCCTCTCTAACTTTCTCTCTCTAACTATCTCTCCTAAAAACCCTAGAGGGCACGCCCCAACCCTAGAGACTCTCCCTCTCTCTCATGACCTAATATAATCTAAGGGTTGGAAAAGTTGAGGGTTGAGCCTAATTATTTTGGGATTAGGGTTTTGTAAAGATTTAAAGGTGGTTACCTAGTTTGGTCGAAATTAGCTTTCTCGATTCGAGATTAAAGCTAGACCGTTGATCCTAAATCATTGAATGTGGTGATTCGGTGTAGGATATAATAAGCCCGATTGAGGTAATCTCCAACATCTTCTCTTTTACTTTCTTGCTCTTTTATTTTATATTCTCAAGTATAGTATTAAGTTGTAAAAATGATATCAAGTGGTTGAATTTTATTTTATTGTTGTGCTGCTTTATTTAGAAATATTTATTGATTGTAATGGGACCATCTTGAAGTAATTAAAAAAGCGACATCTTTGTTCTTGAAGTAATTAAAAAAGCGGCGTCTTTGTTATGAACAATTTTCCAAAAGTGAGTCACAACCTAATGAGGCACAACTAAATAAATGAAAAAAAATGAAAGCAATAGTGAACGAATTTAAGAAAATTTTAGAAGCCTTCTTCCAAAACCCTTTTAGAAGATCATATATTTCTTATGAAAGTCAACTATCTTCATCGTGAATTGCTTTATGAAGAATAGGAGTATTTCTCTATAAAACGTATTTTCAAAGAGTACTGCACACTATTGGCATATTTCCCCTATTCAACTCAACTTGCATTAGTTTCCAAAAGGTAAATGGTAGGGTTTGGGGGCGTCTGTGAATGAGACGTATTAAGACATATTTTGGATCAAACGTTTTATAAGTGTATTCATAATTTTCAAACTAGTTGACTCGGCCTCCGCCGAGTAGCCCTGATTCCATGGTATACAATATAGAAATTTTGTAAATTGAAAATCCAAAATTTGGGAGTGATTTTGATTGATTTTTGGAACCTTTACGTTTTCCAACAGCAATATTATCTTTATGATAAGTTGGGTTCATCAAAACCCAAATCAAATAACAATTTATCACGAAATTATTGAGTTGTTAGGGTTCTTTGTGCATCAAAAAAAAAAATCTGCCAATCTCTTTCATTCTCTCTTATTTTTCCACGAAATTCATTGATTATGGGTTCTTTTTCAATCTATTGAAGTTATCAACAAAAGCCCTCTATTGATTATCATGTTTATCAAGTTTAATCACCTTAAATTTACGGTTTTAGGGTTCTATACGCGATTTTTCTTTTTTCCGCCAAACCTCATTTTCTCTCTTATTTATCCACGAAATTGATTGATTATGGGTTCTTAATTTTAAATCCAAGCCATTAATAAATATAGAGTTAAAAAAATATAGTTCTTAGGAGAGTTATGAAAAAAAGAACTGTAAAATAAAGCCAAGCCAATAATAAAAATAGAGTTAAAACATAAATCCAAACCATTAAGAAATAGGGGAAAGTTTATATAGAGCCAAGGCTCTAAACAATCAAATTTGAGCCTACTTCAAAAATTTCACTAGAATATGCTGTTTTGATTCCCAAATATCTTAAAATTGATCATCTCAACATTAAGATGCATAGACGTGAGAAAAAAATAGATTTCAAGTTTTGGAAATAATGTATTTTATAACACATTTTTTGACAGTCAATTTTCAAGATTTTCAAGTTTTCATAGATCTATCAATCTGCACTATTTTTTAAGCTTTAAACTTTATAAAGAAATATAAAAATATATTTTAAGGCTATCACAAAGATTTCCAGTAATAAAAATAAATTTCTCAACACTATTTGATTGGCTGAACGAAACATAAAAACATATTTTAAAACTATCACAAAGACTTCTAGTAATGAAAATACATTAATCTAAGACTATTTGATTGGCTAGAACGAAGCGTAAGGTTTTTGGGAGAATGGATACCACGAGTGCATGATTAGCGCAGGTATGCTATCATGACACTAGCGGACGCATATCGTAAAAATTCTCCTCTTTGTAATTAGTTTACGTGATATTTTGTATTAAAAAAAAAAAAAACTTCACTCGGCTGAGGAACTCGGACTCGGCTGAGTAAATCACCTCGGCCAGGACCTAGTACCTTGGTCGAGTTGATGTTTTGAACCTTGAATGTAATATTTAAACTACCACAATCTTGAATTTAGGACGATGGTGATGAAAAAGAAGATCATCATCAAAATATTTTTCTAACTATTTGGGGTCCGATAAACAAATCCTAGTCGACATTTGCTCTATGATAATGGAGAAGATGGAGATGACATTAGGTTGAGACTTAAACGTGGTTTATTTTGTATTGTTTTGATTGTTCATTGTAAAACCCAAAACCAAACAAAATTAAGATTTTGAAGTTAGGCCCAAATATCTCACAAGGGCCGATAAAGCCCCACTTTGACATTTGTGGCCTGTCCTCAAAACATGAAACTCCATTGGATTCACTAAACTACGTGGCCTTTCAAGGTCTATGGGTTTTTGAATTAGGTTCAAAAAAATCACATGGGCCCCATAAGGCCCAAGCTAGCCTCGGTGGCTCGGCATCGAAAGCCCATTCGGCTAAATGGCTCCTTCAAAACCCAAAGTCATAGGGCGCTTGTGCTTCTCTTGATTTTCCTTTATTGGGGGTAATCTGTCGCTTTTAGTCACTTTTTTTTTATCCTTGCGTTCACTATTCTAATTGAACTAGTTTGAACTTCCTTTTCTTTTTTGGCGTAATTTAGCTATAGGAATTGAGAATGAGATGCGGCATTGTTAAACATCGTCCTAATCACTCAAGCCCAAGCCCGATTCTTTTTAAGGTTTTTTTTAAAACTATTAGCTTAGTTTCTTGACTATATTCAAGACATCAAATTGCGGCATGGGACTAAAACTGATGCTAACTTGAGATGAGCTTATTGGGTAAGTAATATTCAGAAAAATGAACGAATAACATTCTCGCATTCCTATTCCTAGTTCTCCATAACAGTAAAACAACAAAGAAGAAAAAATTTGGATCTTAGTTTCTGACCTGAAGAAAAGAAATGAAATGTGGGTGCGGCTGTCACATTACTGGAGAGAATGCCAAAGGCGAGAAGGCCCATGACTAAACAACTGAAATGAAGTCCTTGCATCTTCGTCTTCTTTCTTCAGTGTTTCGCTCTCTTGAGCATTGCCCAACACACAAGGTTGACTATGTACTTGAAAGATTTCAGAAATAATTGAGTGCCGTATAAGGTGCCTCTTCATGAACTGGCAAACAATAAATAATTATCCAACCCAATGTTTTTTATTTGTGAGATTCTGTAAAATTCAAAGCAGGTTGTCCAAAGCTCATCGGGATTATGACGAGGCCCAAGTCGACGCCGGTCCATCTGGCCCATCAGCTCGTGGGGCGGAATGATCAGTCAGGACTATCTCGAGCAAAGTAAGATTGTGAGTTATTGAGGGACCATATCTAATGACTCTACTAAGACTCAAATAATAATCGGCAAAAAAATTATATAGAGCCGGGGATCTAGATAATCAAAATAAAGCCCATACACAAATTTTACTAAAAGAGGTTGTTTAGATTTTCAAATATCCTCAAATTGATCATCTCTACAGCAAGATTCATGGACATGAGAAAAAAATGGATTTCATGTTTTGGAAATATGTATCTTGTAATGCATTTTTGGACGATCAATTTTCAAGATTTTCAAGTTTTTATAGGTCCGCTCGATGTATGCTAGTTTTTAAGCTTTAAATTTTATAATTAAAGATTAAAATATATTTTAAGACTATCACAAAGATTTTCAGTGTTAAAATCTCATTTCTCGACACTATTTGAAGGTGCACTTTATCTAAAAATGTGTATTTCAAATACAAATTGGATTTTCAAAATCCGAAAATATTGGGAACCTAAAAGTGATTTGATTTTGAAATTCCAAAAATTAATTTAATAATTTTTGGTTTTTTAAAATCCAAATATAGCAACTTTTCGTTTCTTTTTCAAAATTGATTTTTGCATTTTTTTTATTTTATTTTCAAAATTCAACAATTATTTGAAAATTTATGGAATTTAAGAATCTGAAAATTGCAAAATCAATTAAAATAATTTAAAATTTCTAACTTAAGATTTTCAAAATCCGAAAATTTGATTTTCAAATAATTTTTGTATTTTGAAAATCCGAAAATATAGGGGGAACCTTAAATCAAATATTTTAAATGTTGGACATCTGAAAATCTTAAAACGGATTTTGAAAATCCAAAATTCTTGAAACTTTCGGATATTGAGAATCCCCAAGGTGCAACTGTGCCCCTTGGTGCAAATAAAATTTTGGATCTTGAAAATCTAGAAAGGGCAATTTGGCTATATTTTGAAAATATGAACAATTTGGATCTTGAAAATCCCAAAAAAGAAAATATGGCTTTTAAAATGCATTGTATACAATGAAACCATTTAGTTTTGATACAAAGAGGCCACAATTGCTTGTAACTATCCGAAGTAAAATATGACAGCCTGGGTGTGTTGCAATGTTCGAAAAACTTTCTTTTGAGGTTTGAGTTTGATCAATTGAATAAATGTAACTATCAAATTTCACAACTAATGGTCAAGATTAATTAGGACCACTTTGTATTAAAGATAAATAGTTTTATTAAATACTTTTACTTTTTTAAAAATGTGGATAAAGAATTGTTTTGGGCTATTTTAGTTGCCATTGCATACAATTAGTGAGTCTAGGGCGCCCATAATGAACCTGCTCGTATAGCAACTGATGGATGGTAGGATCTCTGAGATATTGCCAGGAATCACTCAACCAGGTGGGTAGGGTGGAATCACTCACGCTAGGAGGAGGAGTCACTCAAGTCCAACATGCAGTAAGAAAAAACACTTGCAAATTTTTTTTTTTTAATTCAAAATTCATCATCCCCTTTACAGCCAACGTATACCCTCTTTATAAAACTCTTGAGTGTGAAGTCCCTATACATTGGAAGATCAAAAAGACAATTTTGGAATTCTTAAAGCAGTAGCTACATGCAAAACTAACGTATTTACCATGCAACATATATTCTAATACAAGATTTATTTACTTTAATGCAAGACTCTTATTTTCCATAAGCACTATTTTCCGAAGCAAAACAAAGTCATGCACATGTATCATGAAATGCCTATGACTATAAGTAGCAACCACGCTGGCCAAGTGTCTATCATGCCACTGGCCAGGAGCATTGGCCTAGTGCACCTCATCATTCCCCCCTTGTTGAAAAGAACTCAACCTCGAGTTGAATATGAGGTCTTTCCAAAGTCCCTTCAACTTTTCTTCATGGAGGCAGACTACTTGCGCCTGCATCAAAAAGTTAAGCCAAGGCACTTTCTAAGCGGACCTCCAATTTCACAACCCAATCTTTCCTATTGATCTACTATTTTCTTTGTTGACCTCCATTAGGATCATTTTTTACTTGGCTAGATTGAGTTTTGTACCAGTACTCAAAATTTGAACACGTATCGGAATAACTAGGTTTTTTAGTAAGGAAACATTACAATGTCATCTGCACATTGTGTGTGGAAGACAATTGTGCCTGTCCTTAAAAGATGAAAATCCATAGAGGAGATTAAGACAATAAAGAGAGGACCATTAAAAGACGATAAAGAGTTGAAAAAGGAAAAAGCATCACATGATGAAAGAATGAAATCCTTCTCATCTCACATTTTTAGAAAACTTCTATTATGTATATTTGGGCCTTAAGCCCTCCATAGGTGTATATTATAGAAGCCACACAACATATGGATGTATTAAACAAATTAGTGTATAGGTATACACAGTTATGCAATCAAAGATATCACAATGTAATTACATGCACACAGCTGTATATTTCAACACTCCCCCTCAAACTCAAGATGAGTTAAGAGAAAGCAACTTGAGTTTGTACAAATGAAGGCAAGCCTCAGAAAATAACTCAAGAATCTCAAGCAACGGTAAATCAACAATCCTAGAATACCGTAATGTTTCGAACAGAGAAAGCTCGAGCAATAGTCCTCATGAATAGACAACCAGAATAAAGTAGGCTCGAGCAATATAATCTTTAGATTTTCACAAAAGTTGAAGGCAAAAAATTGTCGAGACAGTTGAATAGTATTTAGAAGAGCCAATAAAACTCGGTGAAAACCCGAGACCGATTCAACATCTCGCAGATCATCAAAAAAGATCAGATTGAGCAATAAACTCGATCGTACAAAAAAGAATCTTCATAATGAACATATAATATGAATGGAGTGGTTCACCATTTGAAAGAGTAACCCAACTATTTTCAAAAAGTGCAAATAAATGCTTTTTTAAAATAAAAAAATAGTCCCTTACTACACCAGAGGACCACGACTACCTAATAAAATATTTCTTGGATCCCTCTGCCTTCTCCTTTTACTCGAATTCTCTCTCTCTCTCTCTCTCTTTGTTTAACCCTTATCCATTTATTATCTCTCTACTCCCTTTTGTTGGATATGATGTTATCCAAAGTCACCCACATAAAAGATATCCCATATTATGAAATGTAGTAGGGTGCTATCCAAAATCACCAACATAAAGAAATCTCATATTATGTGGGATTGAGATTGATATTGATATGACAAAGTAGGATATCAAAGATACATGAGAAATGCTATCATGTATGACCTCTTGTTTTATAAGATATCAACATGATCTTCGTCTTGCATATCCCATATATTTCCCAGCAACATATGAAATCTTATATTCCTCAAGCACATCACATAGAGGTCCCTCAAATAATGGGTTAACATGTTGTTCTCATTACGAAGTAGATAACAATAAAAAAAGACAAATAATAGGTTGGATGGTGGTGAAGAGAGAGGGCAATAATTGCACCCAGAGAGAGGTAGATCATTGTGGAATGGGATAAAAATTTTCCCTTAAGGTTTCTATTATCAAGCATCTTAGCATAGTGGTCAGCAATCACATCATAGAAACACAATAAGCTCTTGCTATCGGCAGAAAGATCAGCCGGTGGCATCGTGTTGCAAGAGCATTTCAAACCGATAGAAAACCCTTAGACAATTTTATTTTTTTGTAAGGGAAAGAACTATAGCCTCATCGAAGATGGTGAAGAGCAAGTTTCATGATGTGGGAGTAGAGCAAAGTTTTGCAAATAGAGACAAAGAGTGAGCTAATTTCAATAATCACGATTCGAAAGAGATGAAAAAGGAAGGAGAAGCAGATCATCTAGACGAGATTGGGCGAAATCATTTTTTTTTTTAACCAAGATATCCAAGGAGAGAGGTAGAAACAAATATATATGAGATTTGTAGCAAACAAATCCTATCAGAGTGGCGGAAACATTTGGTACAAAAGACATGGGATCCGGGTGGCTAAAAATCCTGGCAAGGGGCAATGAGACAAATGATAGAGTGGCTGAAAATCTTGGCAAAGAGGCAATGGGACTAATGACTGAGGAGCTTTCATGCTATATCAAAATTAGTGTGGCTGAGATAGATGACACATATGTCAGATGCTTGTAGGTACCTGCTCTTATACCATGTTAGAAACTTGTATTCTATATATTTGGGCCTTAAGCCACACAACTGAATTACTAACCATGGATGTATTACACTTTTAGTGAAGATACGTTAGACGTGTGTATAATACCCTATTTATAAGGTTACATCTTTGTGGTACAGGCTGTAAAGGTTGTTTACAACTTAATTATGTGTACACAATGTAGATATCACAACTTAATTAGGTGTACACAACTGTGCAGTCAAAGATATCACAAGTGTTTAATTATGTGTACACAACTGTGTAGTGTATATGAAAAACTTAATTAGGTGTACAAAGTTGTACAGTCAAAGTATCACAACTTAATTAGGTGTACACAACAGTGCAGTCAAATATACCAGGCTGTATATTTCAACACACATTGGTTTCTTTTCCTTTTCTATTATAATTAAGTATGTCAATATCATATTTTAGTCTTCTCTTTTCCTATGGCCTTGCAAAGGTAGATTTTTCTATTATTTTCTCAAACATTGTTAAGAAACCGTATTTATGTATATTTGGGGCTTATGCCCCATGGAAGATTATTTCATAATACTGCAGAGAACTCTCTATTTATTGATTGAGTAAGAAGATACAAGACCCATATAAATATATGGCCAGTAACAATTAAAGATAAATACCAACGGTTATGGATAACTACGATCAAGGTGGATCTTTAAGCCCTCATGTACATGGTGTGATCAATGACACTTGGAAGAGCCAACAGAACTCGATAAGGAATCAAGACAGATTCAACAACTTGCAATCTAAAGCACAGGCCAGAACAAAGATAAATGATGTTTTGCAAAGAGTCGAAGAAAGACTCGGCAGAGAGTCAAAGAAGGACTCGGCAGAGAGTCGAAGAAGAACTCGGCAGATAATCGAAAAATGACTCAACGAATTTTCAAAGAACGACTCGACGGATAGTCGAAGAACGACTCGATAGATAGTCGAAGAACGACTCGACGGATAGTCGAAGAACGATTTGGCAGATGGTCGAAGAGCAATTCGACGGATAGTCGAAGAACGACTCTGCGGATAATACAAATTGGCCACTTTATAGGCTATTTTTAGAGGTGGATGAAGACTGTGAGCAACAAACACTTTTGCAGCCACCTAAGAATTCACGCAGCTGCTTTGCTACTACCTTCTCCAATACATGCTCCAAGGAACTCTTTATAGCCAACTAAAGACCACACGCTTTTAAAGGAAAGCTTTTAAAGCAAAGTCAACTGCCTTTGAAAGAAGTTTTTCGATGTACATAGCCCTACCATATGCAGAATGTGGATGTTCAGACCGATCACTTTGCCTTCACAAGGCCTTGTGTGTTCTTATGGGTTGGAACTACGTCAAAGTATTAGAGAATTCAAAAACCGTACCAGACTACCATATGTAGAACGTGGATGCTCAGACGGATCACTTTGCCTTTCACAAGGCCTTGTGTGTTCTTATGGGTTGGAACTTCGCCAAAGTACTAGAGAATTCAAAAGTGTACCAGACTTGCAGCTGCGAATTAGAAGGATCATATCATCGGCCCCCAATTGATATATGCAAACGGAGATTTGCAAAAGCTTTTACTTTGCAAGTATACAAAGACGTAGGGATGCTTGCAAGGAGAACAAATTGTTGAGCAAACTTTGACAAAAATTTGAGAAGGTTTTGATCAGACTTTTCTAGAGAGAGAAATTGTGCGAATAGGATAGAATTAGCCGTGGATGATTTTCTGCTCTAATACCATATTAAGAAACTGTATTTTTGTATATTTAGGCCTTAGGTCCCCATGGAAAATTATTTCAGAATACTGTAGAGAACTCTCTGTTTAGTGATTGAATAAGAAGATACAAGACCTGTATAAATATACAGCTAGTAACAATTAAAGATAAATACCAACGATTATAGATAATTACTAACTAATCTTATCATAATCAAGAGACACCTAAGAGATATATACCATACATATGCATATCTCATTAGGTATTCATAATGATGTACATCAATAACCATAAACATATTGTAATAAATACGTTAACGATAGCTTACTTTTAGGGTAGAAGTATACATTAAAAATGAATATCCGATGGAACTTCTTAAGCATCTAGATAAAGAAAAGGGAAAAGAATATAGGTAAATGGAAACGTTAAATATGGTGAAAAGCTTTTTTTTATTAAGAGCAACATCTCTTAGGGATTGGCGTTTGGGCTTGACTGCTTAGCAGCTGAGATTTAGTGGCGCTTCAAGTTCAATTACAGCCAAACTACTGAGCTAGAAAAAAAAAAAAGAAATTTACGTATAGACCTTAAAATGTTAGGTAAAATACAAAATACTCCACTTATATATTAAAATTATAAAGAAGATCGATCAACTTAATTTTTTTATTTTTCTAAAACTTCCCCTCTGTTAACCCAAATTTTGATTATGTTTTTTTAGTCTTTTTGTTAGTAGGGCAGTGTCTTAAAGCTCGGGGCACTACCTTACTAACGAAAAAACTAAAAAAAAAACTCAAAATTCATGTTGACCGAGAGGTAATTTTGAAGAAAATAAAAAAATGTGGGTTGATCGACTTCTCGAGAATTTCTGCATATAAGTAGAGCCTTTTGTATTTTATATAACATATTAAGGTCCGTATGTAAATCACTCAATAACTAAAAAAAAGGTACAACATCTCCTTTGAGAAATGCATGCTAAAAAAGTGAACCCCATCATCTTTTGAGTTCATTTAGCCGGAGGTGGTGGAGGCTGAGGCTCCAGAGGGTCTAGCATTGGAATTGGAGGCTTCCACTGCACATTTCCATTGGGTTTTGGAGGAGGAAGGGAAAGCCCCCGTCTCCCTTCTTGGGCTACCCCCATATCTGCAACCACAACCATTAGTTTCCACAAGACTATACTGATTGACAAGATACTCTCTCTCTCTCTCTCATGCAATCAAAATACTCTCGTTGCATATTTCTCATAATAAAAAATAAAATATTAAATATTGCGAAGAGATATCCGAAGAAGACCAAAAGACTATTCGCCCATAATTTTTAAAATCAGAAGAATAAAAATCAAATTCTGAATTCCTTTGCTTGCTGTAGTTTGGGATTAGACCTGAATGAATGGCAAGGAGCACCAGGACCATAACCACCAAAGGTGAGAGTCTCCAACCTTGCATCTCTCTCTCTTTCTCGCTCTAAAATTTTTTTTGTCGTAGAAGTTCATTAGACCCTAATTTTATAGAGGAATCCTTCTTTTAAAAAGCCAAAACCTCAAAGCAAGGGCTTCTTTTTTCTTGAGTACATAAAACAAGGGAACTATTGGAGCCATTCATCTTCTTGGAAGCCGCAAGCACTTTACACCTATTTCAACTGTATAGGACTTCCCTAATCAATTTGAAAAAGACAAGTAGGGGTTTGACTTTTCCACCGAATTATCTTAAAAAAAGAAAAAAAAAAGAGTATACAGGACTCCCGCCGGTGCATAATTTTCGTAATTTGTTTAATAGCAAAAAGGGGAAAAAAAGTAACCATTGCAAGCCAAACATTTATTCATACACGAGTCTTTTGCTAATGCATCCAATGCATTGGTCTGAGTCATCTGTCCGTCGGGATTCGACTACGACGTCCGAGTGCCAAGTAATCGAACTCGCGAAGAAATCTCGCCATCTCGAGCTGAGTTTCCTGGAGCTGGGTGTCCTACTTAGATATACAAAAGTTAAAAAATTATAAAAAGTTTAAAAAATAAAAAATTTATTTGTTATATATTTTTTTATGTTTTCTATTATATTCGTTGGGTTTATTTATGTAGCCTTTAAAGGCTTTATGAAAGTTTGTAAGAGCATTTTATGTAGTGAAATATAAACTCAGTAGGAGTGTGGTCCTCTTGTGGACCATACTAGGTAAACGCGATTTGTTGAAATTTGGACTAGACTCGATGTGATAGGCTAGTATAGTTGGAAAAACCCAACATACTTGGGCATAAAGATAAAATCAAGAAGGGCTTGGTGGGTCAGCCGAGGATGAAGTCGGAGTATGCTCGGATAGAAACAGCATTAAAACATCATTTTAATATCATCACACGGCATGTACATAGATAGTTGTATGGAGATAATGATTCACCATTGAGGGTAAAACTTGTCCATGTGTGAGAGATTATCCCTACGCACCATAGATTCATGATTGTATCATGGTCAGGGGGACCATGATTTTGTTTTTGGGGAGAACCTGAAATCCACATGTTGGGATTACATCCCCCAGCCTATTGGCTAACTTTGGTGGTCCAATTATGAGCCCCTGCAGTAGACTGTGGGTCTTGGAAACTATTGAGTTAGGTTAAAAAAGCAAGTGTGGATCATGTTGAAGGTGGAGTGCTCCAGTATATTGATAATTATTTGACTTATACGGATCCAATTCCTATCGAAATTAATTAGTTTTAATTAATTTTATGTTATCTACTTTTTTTAGAATATTTATTTGAATATTTTTATTATCTTGATATTTTATTTTTGTTATTTGAATTTATAATATAAGATAAATCCATTAATAATGTTTTAAATAAAAAAGAGAAATAAAGTTCTATTTCTAAATTTGTTAAAATCAAATTAATATTTAATAAACATATAGGGACCCACCATGAGAAGTGGGGCCCACCTTAAATTAAATACATGACATTTGCATGGAGGAGGCACGCCCCACTCTAAAGGGTGTTGCTTTCTATTTTTAGTTGCCTTGCAAGTTCAAGGCATCCAAATTTTATCTTTCGAAAAGTTTTAAATTGAAATAAAGTTGAATATTTAAGAGATTTTTATACATTATTTTTTTTATTTAAATATTAGATGGGATTAGGTTTAGGAAATAGATGATAAGGTTATAGTACATTCATTGAATCTTGATGGTGGATATAAAGAATGGATGACTCAAATCTCTCACTCCACAAGCCTCCTTAGAACGACGGTCAAGATTTAACTGTACGCATTGAGACAAATCTAAAAACATAAAAACTTTATAAAAAGAGACTATCCTCCCGTATCAAATCTCTACACCTCTTCTATCTCCTCTCTCTAAAAATTCTCTCTTTCTCACAAAAGATCTAACGGGGGCACGCCCCAACCTAGGATTTCTCTCTCTCTTCTTAAGTTGACTTGAGGGGCATGCCCCAAACTAGCAATATCTCTCTCTCTCAAGCAAACCTAAGGGGCACGCCCTTACATAGTATCTCTCTCATGGGTTTGAAAAGGGGTACGACCCTAGCTTTTCAAATCGATTGTTTGTGGGTAGCAATGGGGAGGATCAATAGCAAGTAGATATCTCCTTCTCTCTTTAATTTCTCTCTCTCATCGTTTAAAGATCAAGCAAAAGGGCTTGAGCAAGATTAAGGTATTGAGGCCTTAGATAATTGGCTCTAGATTGGTTGTGGGTGAAAGAAGGGTATAGAGAGAATAGATAAACATAGAGAAGAGTTTAAAAAGAAAAGACGGGTAAAACGGGGGTAAAAGAATGGTATAGAGAGAATTCAGTTGTCCAAAATTTGAATTTAAAAAAATTTGATTAGTCGATAGAGAGAGAATACCCAGAGGACTTACGAAGAGAAAACAAATTTCGGTTATTGAAGAACCAAAAATTTTAAATTTTCAGTTCTTCAACAAACGAAAATTCAAAAAACCCTAAATTGGCCTCATTTTGGTTGTTAAACAACCGAAAATCCATTGAATTTGGTTGTTCAACAATCGAAAAATAGTAAAATTATTAATTTTTAATGGTTTTGTTATGACATGAAAAAAACAGACAGAGAGGAAATAATGGAAACTAGTCGGTAGTTTTGTAATAACACAAACTATAACGGATGTGTACGTAATTTTTCTTTCTTTATAATACTTGTTGAATTTCTTGTAATGAATTTTTTTAATTGGAAGAATGAGGGTCCTCTGAGTCCCCAAATGCCCCTTTGAACCAGTTGGCAATTGAAAAAGGAAAAATATATAATGAGACTATTTATCTTTGCTACAAGATGGCCACAATTAATCTTGGTCGTTGGATGTAAAGTTGGATCGCTGCATTTATTCTATTGATCAAATTCAAAGTTCACCAAAAAATATATCAAACTTTGTAACACACCCAAGCTATTAAATTGTGCTTCCTATAATTGCAAGTAATTATGACCTTCTTGTACTAAAGGTAAATTGTCTCATTGTATATGATCATATTAAAAAACCTTTGAACAAAGTGGTACAAGTGAGAAACATTGGTTAGTCCTCAAGTTCGAAGAAGAGAAAAACTGCTCCAATTTTTGCTTCTTTTTTCAAATGTTTTCTTTCCTCAAAATTACATGGCCTCCAATGAAATTTGTTATTATGCTTTTGACTATGCGAACTTCAATTTAACAAACAATGAGTTGGAAGAAAATAATTAAGCCAAATATATGGTTCAACTTGGACATATTTGAGTCAACTTGAATTTAACAAACAAAGAGTTGGAAGCAATGTTCGCAAAGTTGGCTGGTCAAATCGGAACCAGGCACTGGCTGATCCGGTTTTGGCCAATTTAGGTGGTCTGATTGGGTATTTTGAAAAACAATTTAAAAAAATTTTAAAATTCCAAAAATATGGAATTTTTTTGTAATTTGTTTTGGAATTTTTTATCATTTTGCCAAAGATTGGAAAATATTTTGGCCATGAATATTTATTTTTATATTTTTCCATGTTTTTCAAAAAAATTGAAAAATCCCATCGAAACAAATCGATTTTTTAAAGTAAATTTCTTTTTATTATTTTTCAACTTCATTTCGATATCCTTTTTTCTTAATTTGCTTTAAATATAATTTTCATATTTTTTTTAGAATTTTTTTTATATTGGTTTTAACACTTTTTGGACCGTTAGGGACCTGCCCGGTTAGGCTGTGTGAACCGGTTGATTTACTAGTTACTTAGACCTAGCTCTTGGCTAGTTGTCGAGTCTGGTTTGATTTGTTGAACACTGGATGGAAAAAAATAACGGAAGAAAAGTATTCGAGTCAACTTGGGTGTATTTGACTTAACTTTTATTTTTTTCCTATCTTTACATATTTTCCAAGGAAAAAGGTTCATTTCAAGGGTCAACCTTTACAAGCATGTTGTATTTCAGTAATTCATCAAAAAAGTTGGTCTATCAATCGAAACTTGTCAATAATTCACTAGCACCCCGACATCCTAGTCACCATATTGTGGTTTTCATCCCCACTGACACCACCTCACTAACTGCTTGAAAACATTAACTTCTAAACATTTTTGAAAAATTGGGTAGGGACCTTTCTTTCCCACTGAATTAAAAAAAAAAAAAAACTTGAAGCGATTCTTTTCTATCATCTCGACCTAGAGATCCATAAATATGAAAAGAAATATTTTAAATCATATAGTGGATCTTGTATTGTACTTTCTGGACCATCCATTGGTACTTTTCTAATTTTCATAAATCCACTCGATCTGTACTATATTTAGACCTTTAAATTTTATAATTAACGGTAAAAATGGATTTTCAAGTCATAGAGGGCCTTTTGGCACCAATACTACATCTTTTGTTACAGTTTGGAGGTGCCCCTTACTTTCATTGTCTAGTGGTGAGGCCTTATACAAACAGTCCCTATTTTCAGAGTGGGTGAAAAGAGAATACACCACTCGATTATAATTCACCACATCCACCCCCATTTATGTACAATGAGGTTTAAAATAATGAAGTGAAGCTCCATCAGCAGATACAGCTAGATCCCACTGGATCACAACAATGTGGTGGATGCTCCCATGGTGTATTATGAACCATACACCAATGACAGATGGTATATTTCCCCTCAGATGATTAAGTTTATAAACCTTTTTATGTCCATTTATTTTAAGGAGAATAATTCTGCCAAAATTATTACCTCCACACATAAAATTAACTCGGCCAAGTACTCGAGCCTAGAAGAGGGTCCTACTAGCGAGTCTTTTTTTTTTTTTTTTTGTAGGCTGTGAGAGTAGCAAGCACTTACCATTTTGAATCCCCAATTTCATATCAAGATCAAATAGGTTGCCAAACGGTTTCCCTTTTCTTTCAAATGACATCAATTGCCAATTTTCTTTGGAATTTAAACCATTATATAATGTGAAATACAGCTTAACGTAATTACATAATTACCAACAATTTAGTATTTCACCACTTTCCACAACGCAACTAAGATAGCAACTATTCTAACTCATTATTATTTGTCTTTTGAAGGGATTTTTTGAAATCAAATTAAAGATAAGTCAGAGATATTAAATAGTTCATTTTTTTGGTGCATTTTGTTTTAGATTTTAGAAAAAAATTTTGGTACATCCTAATTTGATGTATCATTTCTTAATAGACCCACAAGTTAGAAAAACATTAACTTTTGAAAAACAAAGCTATCCCCTAACCCTCTAGACCCATTTGACCCCTCCTTACAAAAATTTAAAGTCCCAAACAAAATTTGTAATGACAGGCTCTCTTTCCCTCTCACTTTTTATGATCTTCTTTTCCCCCTTGTTCCCCCTTTCTCTCCATCTCTCTTTGCAGAGCGGTTTCAACATAAACTGACTTAGAAGCAGAGGAAGTTTATTTATTTGGGTAAGCAGCTGGAGTAAATGCAGGACTAGGAGTTTGTATTGGACTTTGAGGAGGAGTCTGGATGAAATATTTTGGTACAATTGTCGACCGCATGGGTGACATAGGTTGTATTGGTAAAGAAGAACACCTCCTGCACATCTTTGCCGCCCCCAATGCAGGACCAACTACGTCCGAAGAAACAGTACAGTCAGGAAACCCGCTTATAGAAGATTTCAGCCAAGATCCAAATGCATAACCCGACCCAACAGATTCAGCAATTAATATGACCCTATAAAGCAAGATGCCTCCACAGTTCGTTGATATAACCTCACCATCATAAAACAAGATGCCTCCACAGTTTGTTGATATGACCTCACCACCATAAAGCAGATGCCTCCACAGAAAGATTCCCTTCTTTATAACTTGACAAGACACCTCTAATAGTGAAGATGTCCCTTTTCCCTGTTTGGGTTGATGTGACTAATTTAGGGTCACATCACGGTCACACCTCTACCTACGTGTCCTCTTCTTATTCCTCGAAGCTCGCACATGCCTCTACCGCCGACACACGTAAGATTCGCCATCGCAATCCAACGCTGTCACCAACGCTCGGCTATCTCCTGCACCAGCCACGTATCCCTCTTCATTATGCCATACAGTGATAGGACAACCACCTTATCCCTTCACCACCATAGAAGTTCCTTCGTCGTTACACCATCCCGTCTCAGCCACAGAAGTTCCTTCGTTGTTACGCCATCCCCTCTCAGCCACAAATATTCCTTCGTCGTTAAGACAACCAACCTCTTTAGTCGTCTATAAATACCTATTCCCGCAGTTGAAGAAGGCAGACTTCGCAAGGAATACCACTGAAGCATCAGAAGTTCTGCATAGTTGCTCATACTCTCTCATTCTCATACTCTCTCATATTCTCTTTTCTCATTTGCCTTGCTCTCTTTTCTGTAATTATAGGATAGTCTATACAGTTGCTATACAGTTGCTATTTCAGCGGTCTGTACATCAAAGTCGGTAACTTCTTAATGCTTTCGTAAATGTGTGATTGTAATATTTCCTATTTACCGTCTTACTATCCCTCTGAGTGGAAACAATTTTCCAGTCTGTGTATATGCAATCAGTAAGTCATACTAATCTTTTCTCTAATGCAATTCAAGTTTGTATTTATGTTTAAAATTCGTAATTATACTCATACTTTGTGGATTGTTATTGATATATATTGGCTTTCTGTTTTTATTCTCATATGTGCTTTTCTTTATTATATTACAATTCTGTATCAATTAATAGAATATAACTCTGTCATCTTTGCATATTTACGATAAAGTAAGTAAAGTAAGTAGGGTAGATCTTACGTCGAAATTGGTATCAGAGCAACACTCTGTTTAGAGTAATAATAGTGCCGCTAATGCCTTATCTAAGAAAACTTATTAAATTAATCCATTAGAGGAAGTTGATCCGAGAATTGAGGTTAGAGACGTTCTGACACCCTGTCTAAAGACCGTTAAGGCTAGGAGAGCCGCTGAGGTCGAAGAAAACATAAGAGGTAGTCACAGAGGACTGTCCAGATAACACTCAACCGCAACCTAATAATGGAAAAATTTAGTAAGAATCTATCTGATAAAGCAATTAGTTCCACTAGTAGTACTCTAAGAGTTAAAAATAAAAAAGAAATTATTATAAATGATATAGAAGCTCAAATTCAAAATTAGAATATACCAAAAGTTCCAATATCTGACGTATATTAAAAAGGGAAATTTGATTTAAAAATGGGATATGCTATTAAAACAGTAGAACAAACTCTATCTGTTACAAGTAACCAAGAGGATTTCCAATTATTATCTAATAAGATATTACAAGTTCATAAAACAATCAATTATAAATATCTTCATATAGGATTAATACAAATTGCAGTTAAACCTTTAACTCGTCTAGGACTTAATAATTCCATCCTAGTATGCTTACGTAACACTAGACATAATAGATTTTCTGACTCATTACTCGGAATGGTTGAATCTAGTTTATGTAGCTTATCTATTTATTTTAATCGTTTTTCTAATTATTCTGTATCACTTACAGATCCAAATATTCTAAATGTTTTATCACTAAACTTAAAAACTCAAGGATTTGATATGATGCTAGGTTTCCAAAATATAGCCATCATATATCATATTTATTTCAAAGTAATGAATACATTATGTCCCAATGTACTCCAAGTAGACACACGAGGACAAACTATATTTTTCCAAACCAACATAGAAAAATCTAATACCACCATACCAAAAACAATATCCTGGTCAGATATTATCTTACCAAAATCATGGTCCATTCATAATGAAAACCAACCATCTCAGACATCTATACAAAATATTCCAGATAAAATCATAGAACATACAGATGGAAATATTGAAATCCAATTTACCAATAATAGAACTACTATTCCTACGGATACAGTAGATTCTATATCTCTTTCCCACTGTTCTCCCAAAATTGAACCCTCAAGACAATCTGTTACTACATATAATCATAATCCACATCCAACAATCCCTCTATCTATACATAGTACTCCAAGTAGTACTCCACGAAGATTACAAATTGACGGAATAAGAAGAACATCAGATAATATTATTATTCCACAATATAAACAGGCTCAACAAGAACCTGAATAATTTGACTTCCTCCAAGTTCTACAAATCGAGGAAGAATTTGATAACCAATATGTAACAGATGATTATTTATCTGTTGAAAATACATATATAAGAGAATGGTATCTTGATAATTTTGAACCAAAATTAATATCTTTATTTCATAAAAAAGATAACAAATGCCGTAAACAAGGAAACAAGAGTAAGTGCTTTTTCACATGGTTAAAAGACATCTTACACCAATACTCTATTCCTATACCAGAATTTCATCTTCAAATACTTGAATCACAATATACTGTATTTAATCCAACAGAAGGAAAACCGATTACTTCTATCCATCATCCGGAAAAAAGTCTTAAAATCAAAGGAGCACCGTCCAATACTGATAATAAGGAAGAGGAATCAACCTCTCAAAATCAGATGGTCCTTTATGAAACTGTAGTTACTCCGTATAAATTAAACAATGCAAATATGTCCCGAATGGAATTACTTCCCCATATAATTGAACAAAACAATTATACAAACCTTTATCTTCAAACCCTTGGGAAACAAACAGTTCGAATCGAGAATTTATTAACTCCTACTCCTACAAGACAAAATAAACTTAAGAAAATTCTCTTTAAACCTCCTCCTGAAATAAATAAAGACAAATTCTTTATAGGAGATGATAATAAAACTCTTATGGATCAGTTAATATCAAAATTAGTACAATTAAAAATCAAAGAGCCCAAAAGAACAATTATTGAAAAAAACCCTGAAGCTAGTTCTGAAGACAGAGGAAAGGCAAAAATTCCTGTCCATGATAATATGGCTCTTCAAGAAGAAGACCCTGAACCCCAAATTAAAAATACTCTGTCAAATATGAAAACACCATTCACAGAACATAACATTTCTCCAGGCAGTATTTATCGAATCAATTATAGCAAAAATTGGTAGCCTATAAATGCAAAACCATATTGTAAAAGACCAACTCCTGTTGGCATACAATTAGAAGAAGATTTAGTTAGTCATACATCCACCTATACTGGTCGAACCATCAGTAATTAGAGTATTGATGGAATTTCAGACCATCAAATATTAGATACGATGCGACATATGACAATGAACGCATCAGCATGCAAAATAGCTGGAAGCCATGACTAGGAAATAGCAAAAGCCATAGTATCAAGATTTACTGGTTGGCTTAGATGATGGTGGGATTTCCATCTCAATGATCAAACAAAACAACAAATCTTAACAAATACCCGAAATTGGACAGCAAAGAATGAACATAACCAAGATATTTTATACACTGAAAGTGATGCTGTTAATACCTTGATATATACCATCGCCCTACATTTTATAGGCAATACTGCTATATTAACAGCAAGATCTGCTGACCTTTTATCAAACCTTAGATGTCCAACATTATCACATTATAAATGATATAAAGATGTTTTCTTTTCTTGTCTACTTATACGAGAAGATAGCCATTTAGATCATTGGAAAGAAAATTTTGTAGCTGGCTTACCCTATCTATTTGCTGAGAAAGTAAAAGAACGTTTAAAAGGTAAGCATGGTGGTACAATCAATTATTCTCAATATACTTTAGGAGAATTATCAGCGGAAATATGTGCAGAAGGATTAGCCTTATGCACAGATATGAAATTAAAGAAACAAATTGATAAACAAAATATAAGTGGCAAAAAAGAATTAGGAGATTTTTGCAAACAATTTGGTTATCATATCGACAAAATTAAACCTCATGATTTACATAAATTCCATAAACGGAGAAAACATAAATATAAGGATAAACCAAAACAGGATCAACCCCAGAACTTATCCAAACGAAAACATAAATTTACAAAAAGATTTGCCTCTACTAAATCATCTCAAAGAAATGATAAAAAACTTCCTGTCTGTTATAAGTGTGGAAAAGTTGGCCATTACAAAAGCCAATGTAAAGTTAAAAAGAAAATTGCAGCAGTAGCATTAGATGAACAAATTAGAAATAAAATATATGATATCATTCAAATATATGATTCTCCATCTAGTTTAGATTCAGATACAGCTTCTTCCAGTAGTAATACATCTTTTCTTGGTAACATCCATGATGAAGACCTGTATTGGTCAAATACAACAAATAGTTCAGAAAATGATGAAGATTTATGTAAATGTCCTCCTTCCTCCACTACTAAATGTCCTATTTCTAATATTCACACATTGACAAAAGAAGATAATCTCATATTAGATTTAATAGAAAGAAATTTTGATCCTGATGAAAAACGAGAAGTAATTACTCAGTTCATCAATCTTGCAAAAGACAAAATCAACACCCATCCCTTTAATCAAACCACCAGATGAATATAATTTTTTTGATATCATGAAACGTATAAGTCAGCATGAAGCTTATCAAAAAGAACCAATTATTGCTGACCTCAAGCAAGAAGTAAATACTGTCAAAGCAGAAGTTGCATACTTAAAAATCGAATACAAATTCTAGAACTCCAAAATGAAACCCCAGGATTAGATACTGATACAGATTCTATTGAATTTGATCACCTAATCAGAACATCTCATCCAAAGCATAGAGAAACATCAACGAGTAAATCTGTAAATGTTTTGAATAAAGTCATTACAAAAAAATGGTTTATCTTAGTTATAATTGTTATAAGTAATGAATATGAATTTCAAACTCTAGCATTAGTAGATTCAGGAGCAGATCTCAACTGCCTAAATGAAGGGTTAGTTCTTACAAAATATTTTGATAAAACAACCCAAATCTTGAATACTGCTGATGGAAGCAGACTGTTCATCAAATACAAACTGTCAAATGCTAAAATCTGTAATGAAGGCCATTGCTTCCCAACTACTTTCATAATGATCAAAGAACTCAGTCAAGCTATAATCCTTGGAGTACCTTTTCTCACCCTTTTATATCCAATGAAAATTACTCAATCAGGAATTGAAACTAGTATTCATGACACTTGCATTAAATTCGATTTTCTTGATAAACCAAAAATTAAAGAGATCAATACAGTTAAAAATCATATCAAACAGAAAGAGGATTTTTTAGGATCTTTACAACTTGAAATCAAACACAAGGTCGTTACTGAAAAACTCCAAACTGAAGATATGATACAAAAAATACAACAAATTAAAATTATTATTGAACAAGAAATATGTCATGAATTACCAACTGCTTTCTAGAACAGAAAACAACATATTGTTGGCTTACCATATGAACCCGATTTTAATGAAACAAAAATCCCAACAAAAGCTCGCCTATTCAAATGAATACAAAATTACTCCAAACCTGTCATACAGAAATCAAAGATCTCCTACAAAAGAAACTTATTCATCTAAGTCTATCTCCATGGAGCTGCTCTGCTTTTTATGTCAATAAGAATGCTGAGCAAGAACGAGGAGTTCCACGATTAGCCATCAACTATAAACCACTCAATAAGGTCTCACAATGGATTCGATATCCTATTTCTAATAAAAAATATTTATTGGATCGATTAGTACATGCTGTCATCTTCTCAAAATTTGATCTAAAATCAGGATTCTTGCAGATTCAGATAAAAGAAGAAGACAAATATAAAACTGCTTTTAATGTTCCATTCGGACAATATGAATGGAATGTAATGCCTTTTGGTCTTAAAAATGTTCCATCTGAATTCCAGAAAATTATGAATGATGAATTCAATCTTTATTATAAATTTATGATTGTTTACATAGATGATGTATTAGTCTATTCCGATTTTCTAGATCAACATTTCAAACATCTTCATACATTTATCAATACTATCAAACATGTTGGTTTAGTAGTTTCTGCAAAAAAATTAAATTTGTTCCAAACTAAAATCAGATTTCTTGGACATAATATTAATCAAGGAACAATTATCCCAATTGATAGATCAATTTTATTTGCTGATAAATTCCCTGATAAAATTTTAGACAAAACTTAATTACAACGATTTTTAAGATGTCTGAATTATATTAGTAATTTCTATCAAAATCTTGCTATAGAAGCTAAGCCTTTATATGATAGGTTAAAAAAGAATCCTCCACCATGGACTGATATCCATACTTTGGCTGTACAACGTCTTAAACTAAAGGCCAAAGAATTATCTTACTTAACATTACCGAATCCTATTGCTTTTCAAATCATTGAATGCGATGCCTCAGAATTAGGTTTAGGTGGCATACTAAAACGAAAAGATAATTCTGTTGAACAATTGATTCGCTTTACTTCAAAAGCATGGAATCCTACACAAAGGAATTACTCTACTGTAAAAAAAGAATTACTTGCCATAATACACTGTGTTACGAAATTCCAAATTGATGTTTTAAACCAACACTTCCTCATACGCACTGATTGTAAGGCTGTTAAGGACATTCTGCCGTAAAAAAATATTACCATCACTTGAGCCAGCCAATACTATTCCTTGCGGCTTACAGCTATTTTTACAAAATACTCATACAAATATGAATACATCTCAAGGTAACAATCATGGTAAACAACGAATGGACTTGGTACCTTGTCCCATATCTGAGCCTCTTATGCCCAATTCTTCTTTACCAATACAACCTGTCACCCATGCGATCGACAAATGTACCAGAATATTTCATCCAGACTCCTCTTCAAAGTCCAATACAAACTCCTAGTCCTACATTTACTCCAGCTGCTTACCCAAATAAACAAACTTCCTCTGCCTCTAAGTCAGTTTATGTTGAAACCGCATTTCTGGCTGATATACCAATATGCGACAAGCATATTAATATTGACCCAAATAAATTAGCTCCCTTGTATCTCATTAACCACTTGAACCCTCCAAATGGAGCCAAGACTCGTGAATGGTACGAAGCTGTACCAATGGAAACTGGTTTAGTATCCATTGTACATTTCTATCAAGGTAATACTAAAGTATATGCATATTCTAAACTACAGATTAAAAAATTATTATCATATGAGGATTGGGGATGTAATCCTATGCAAGGCAAAAAGTTATCCAATCCTGAATTCCAATACAAATATTATAAATATGCTGAGTATATTGAGGCCTGACATAAGGTCTTTGCATACCAAAATCCAAATAATACTTATTCATGGTACGTCCAGTTTAAATTCCCTATCTTGGAACGGTTCCCTAGTTGGTTCCGACATTGGTTCCTGATATGGGGATCGCATACTAAAATATTACCAGATCCTTTTCAAGCCTTTCAAGATAAATTTGCCTCTCAATATACTAATATGACCCAACATGATTATCACCTTTATTTTATGGCCATTTATCAAATCCCATGGATTCTGAAATGAGATTATACCTTGTTTGAAAAATAATACCAACAATTTTGAATATGTCCCTCGCATTGGTATAACCATCAAAATCAAATAGTGGGATATTTACAGTAATAATCCCTCCACGTTAACACTCAAACACATACCTTCTCCATGTAACATAATTCCTCAATAACATAATACTGTCAGTCTTCCTACTTTTTCTGTATATCTCAAAAAAATGCGACTATCACATCCAAATGCCACTCTCGCAGAACTAGAAGAACACCTCCTGCACATCTTTGCCGCCCCCAATGCAGAACCAACTACGTCCGAAGAAACAGTACAGTCGAGAAACCCGCTTATAGAAGATTTCAGCCAAGATCCAAATGCATAACCCGACCCGACGGATTCAGAAATTAATATGACCTTATAAAGCAAGATGCCTCCACAGTTCGTTGATATGACATCACCATCATAAAGCAAGATGCCTCCACAGTTCGTTGATATGACCTCACCATCATAAAGCAAATGCCTCCACAGAAAGATTCCCTTCTTTATAACTTGACAAGACACCTCCAATAGTGAAGATGCCCCTTTTTCCCGTTTGGGTTGATGTGACTAATTTGGGGTCACATCACGGTCACACCTCTATCTACGTGTCCTCTTCTTATTCCTCGACGCTCGCACATGCCACTACCATCGACACACGTAAGATTCGCCATCGCCATCCATCGCTGTCACCAACGCTCGGCTATCTCCTGCACCAGCCACGTATCCCTCTTCATTATCCCATACAGTGATAGGACAACCACCTTATCCCTTCACCACCACAGAAGTTCCTTCGTCGTTACGCCGTCCCGTCTCAGCCACAGAAGTTCCTTCGTCGTTACGCCATCCCCTCTCAGCCACAAATATTTCTTCGTCGTTAAGACAACCAACCTCTTTAGTCTTCTATAAATACCTACTCCCGCAGTTGAAGAAGGCAGACTTCGCAAGGAATACCACTGAAGCATCAGAAGTTCTGCATAGTTGCTCATACTCTCTCATTCTCATACTCTCTCATATTCTCTTTTCTCATTTGCCTTGCTCTCTTTTCTGTAATTATAGGATAGTCTATACAGTTACTATACAGTTGCTATTTCAGCGGTCTGTACATCAAAATCGGTAACTTCTTAATGCTTTTCTAAATGTATGATTGTAATATTTCCTCTTTACCTTCTTACTATCCCTCTGAGTGGAAACAATTTGCCAGTCTGTGTATATGCAATCAGTACTTTACTTACTTTATCGTAAATATGCAAAGATGACAGAGTTATATTCTATTAATTGATGCAGAATTGTAACATAATAAAGAAAAGCACATATGAGAATAAAAGCATAAAGCCAAGATACATCAATAACAATCCACGAAGTATTAGTATAATTACGAATTTTAAACGTAAATACAAACTTGAATTGCATTAGAGAAAAGATCAGTATGACTTACTGATTGCATTAGAGAAAAGATCAGCATGACTTACCTCCACACATAAAATTAACTCGGCCAAGTACTCGGGCCTAGAAGAGGGGTCCTACTCGAGCGAGTCGTTTTTTTTTTTTTTTTTTTGTAAGCTGTGAGAGTAGCAAGCACTTACCATTTTGAATCCCCAATTTCATATCAAGATCAAATGGGTTGCCAAACGGTTTCCCTTTTCTTTCAAATGACATTAATTGCCAATTTTCTTTGGAATTTAAACCACTATATAATGTGAAATACAGCTGAACATAATTACATAATTACCAACAATTTAGGATTTCACCACTTTTCACAACGCAACTAAGATAGCAACTATTCTAACTCATGATTATTTGTCTTTTGAAGGGATTTTTTGAAATCAAATCAAAGGTAAGGCAGAGATATTAAATAGTTCATTTTTTTGGTGCATTTTCTTTTAGATTTTAGAAATTTTTTTTGGTACATCCTAATTTGATGTATCATTTCTTGGTAGACCCACAAGTTAGAAAAACATTAACTTTTGAAAAAAAAACTATCCCCTAACCCTCTAGACCCATTTGACCCTTCCTTACAAAAATTTAAAGTTCCAAACAAATTTTGTAATGACAAGCTCTCTTTCCCTCTCACTTTTTACTATCTTCTTTTCCCCCTTGCTCCCTCTCTCTCTCCATCTCTCTCTTTGCATTTATAAGGCAGAGCGTTTATCAATTATTGACTCACTAACAATATCATGTATCCTTTAAGCAGGTTACGTGCCTTTCACGTCCTAAAACATGGCCTCATATATATATATATATATATAGAGAGAGAGAGAGAGAGAAAGAGAGAGAGAGAGAGGGAGGGGGGACATTACGGTAAAGAGATATAGAGCAAGAGAGCCCATCATTTTGAAAATTGTTTGAGACAAAAAAATATTATAAAATAAGATGAAATGGGTTTAAGAGGTTAGAAGATAGCTTTTTTGAAAAGCTAATGCCGCTAACTATATTTTCATGTTCTTGGTTATTGAGAAATGCTACACCAAATTAAAGTATACAGAAAAAATTTCCCCTATGTTTTTGGGGGTTACTTTAGGCTTAACAACATTAATCAATAACAAAATGGTCACTTTGTTAAACAAGCATTGGTTATTTGGTTAGCATGCTTCATATATTTTATTATTTTATATTTTTTTCTCTCGTATTATGTATTTACGCACCAATCCTATTTTAAACTTGTTAAGTACATGGGATCCGATATTCAAGGTTCTAGTTTCAACGTTTATATTTGGGGTTCACAAGATCAAAACAAGTGGTATGAGAGCGCAATATTTCTAGTTTCAGCTTTTATTATTTTTTCTTATGCTTCATTATATTTTTACTCACCTATTTTGATTTTAGCTTGTTAACTATGCAATCTTAGCGGGATGCCAATATTCTTTTTTTGGGTGAATCAATGGAGATATCGAGCTCCTACCAGTTTTATTAATAAATTAGGAATATTTTACATGAACAATTCTTATACAACCCTTGACAAGGGAACACTAGCAACATCACGTAAAATAAAAGGCGTTACAAAGTCTTGGGGGAGAGTACGCCACACCGTTGCTGCATTCATAAAAACCGCTGCATTGGTCAAAGAATCAGCAGCCATATTAGCCTCTCTAAGCATGTTGGATCCTCCATTGATGATTAGCAAAAGATATAAACTTAGATACACAATTAGCCAACATTATACGTAATCTCCAAAAAGGTTTGCAACAGCCATTCATAGAATTATACAGGCCGCCAATATTCTCTGTTGCATTTAATTTCGAGTTCCCAAAATCAAAACAAATGGTATAGGCTTTTCAATCAGTTTACAAACCTTCCCATAACTAATTACAAAATAACTAGCCACATTCATTTAGAAGGAGAAGAAGAAGATAACTACAACCATAACCCATAACTTAGAGAGATTAAGCGCGATACAGAGAAATAAACATGACCTAACTCCTAAATTTTTACATCACATTTCAATGTTGGAGCGTATTTAAACGCCATAATCTCCGCATGTAAATTACTCATCTGAATGAGTTCAAGAGAACTAAAAAAAAAAAGAAAACACAGATGCACTCTAGAAAAAAAGTGTAAAAATCACTATGCAAAATACACCTGAGGTTTGACCACAGATCATTCAGTGTATAGAAACTAAAAATGTTTGTTTCATGAGGTTTTTTTAAGAGGGTCTTCTTCAAGAAACAAAATGAGTTTATGTGGGTCCCGTGCAAGCAAGTGTACATATTGCGCCCGCAAGAACACAGTACAAACCGATTAAGAAGGAAAAAAAAAATGAAGCCTTTGATCACTCAAGAAGCAGGAGGAGGCGAAGGAAGAATGGGTCTCTGATCAGGTATATTGTGCCTCACTCTGTTGGGTTTGGGAGGAGTGGGGTAGAAGATCGGTCTCCCCACCTTCATCCCTGCAATCACCATAGAAATTTGTCTTAGTGACAACCTAGAAAAAGCACAACATATTACTTCTGAGGATCTCTCGCTGTTCTCACTTGTACATGCACAGTACCAGTGTATCAAGGCTCGGCCGTCTTGGACTCTGCCGAGTTATTTGGTCTCACTCTATGAAGGAGACGAGTTTGATGGTGCTGCACACCTATACGTGTATAGTTTGTAGATATTAATTTGTCTTTTTCGAATGAAAAAATAGGATCACCGTAATGTATTTGGGATTTAGCTTCTGCCAAACTTGAGAGAGCGAGCACGATTAGAAGGACCATGACATGCCAGCGCACGCACTTCAACACTTTCATCTCTTTTTCTCTCTCTCATGCTTCTTACCCAATTTGATAGCCTAATTTATAGAGAAATCCTAATGATGAAAATACTACTTGCATATTGCGTTAGTAACCCATTAAAGAACTAAAAATGGTGGAATTTCCACTTAACTTGTGGGAGGATTTTGTCCACACGGGGAGTGTCTACCAACTGTCCCCCTTCTTTTGTTTTTCCTGTTTCTTTTTTTGTGATTATTTAAAGAAAAAAGTTTATACAAAACCGAGGCTCTAAACAATCAAATTAGAGCCCATCCCAAAAATTTCACTAGAAGAGGTTGTTTTGATGCCCAAATATCCTCAAATTGATCATCTCGACATCAAAATACATGGACATGAGAAAAAAAATGGATTTCAAGATTTGGAAATAGTACATCTTGTAACGCATTTTTGGATTGTCAATTTTCAAGATTTTAAAATTTTTATAGATTTGCTCGATTTACACTATTTTTTAAACTTGAAATTTTATAATCAAATATGAAAATATATTTTAAGGCTCTCACAAAGATTTTCAGTATTGAAACCATATTTCTCAGCACTATTTAAAGGTGTGCTTTACTTTGATTGTTTAGAGCCTCGACTCTATACAAATGGCACCCTTATTTAGAAGAATTTTGAATCATGACCGACAGCTTTAGTGTGCGTATGTTTTTATTTTTATTTTTTAATGAAAAATGTGATTAGTGTGTGTTCATTTTTATATTTGTGGCTTTAATAAATAAGATATTGCTTTGCCATAGTTGGTAGGTGAGGCATTTTCAATTATGGTACCTATCCATGTGAGCTAGCTTCATTTGAAGAAACGATTTGCCCGAACCCACCCAATGTGTGTCTAGTGCTCAGAATGCATAGACTAGGACTCACACGTAATATATTTAGTGAGGAGCTTAATTCAAATCTCAAATTGCTTTTCATCTCCTATATACTTATTAAAGGGCATGGTCGGATAATAATTTATTTTATTCAAAATAGACTAATTTATCCAAAATTAATGCCGTTACCACTATTGTCATCATCCAAGCATTATCACAAGATAGATTAATATATTCTAGATAATATTATTTCGTTAGATATTTAGTATATGCCTTATATTGGGTAATGTATTTAATTATTTGATTTTTTTTTTCAGCTACTCGGTAAGTTTTAGCTAAAAACACGTTATTCTCCACAAATTATTGTAAATGCAATATTTTTTTTAAAAAAAGTGAATTATATGTAAAACCGCCTATAAGTCATCTCAATTGACTTTATAATAGACACTACCAAAGACACAATAATCTATTATCATGAATAAGTTTATTGAAAAGGAGAATTATCAGCCATAATAAAATGGGTGCAGTTTGTATAGAGCGGAGGCTCTAAACAATCAAAGTAAAGCTCACCTTCAAATAGTATCGAGAAATGTGGTTTCAATACTGGAAATCTTTGTGATAGCCTCAAAATATATCTTCATCTTGATTTATAAAATTTAAAGCTTCAAATATAGTGTATATCGAGCAGATCTATGAAAACTTGGAAATCTTGAAATTAACGGTCCAAAAATGTGTTATAAGATACACTACATACAAAACTTGAAAACCATTTTTTTTCACATGTCCATGCATCTTGATGTCGAGATGATCAATTTGAGCATCAAAACAACTTCTTCTAGTGAAAATTTTGAGGTAAGCTCTAATTTGATTGTTTTGAGCCTCTGATCTCCTAATAAAATACACCCCTAGAATGAAAACATTAATTTTTCAAATATGTGTACTTTTTCAAAGAGGTTTTCTCGAGGCATTGCATCCTAGCTAAAATACGACCTAGGTAAATCATACGTGTCCTTCAAACCAAAAGTTAAGTATTTGGAGAAATCAATATTTCACTATTTTCTTATTTGAGTGATAGGAAAATAACGTCATTTTTGCTTTTGAGTTTAGGACATGTTGCTTGTAGTTAAAATTGCACTAAGATCCCGATATTTAAATATAAATTATAATTAATGTTTAAACATGGATGCAATTTTTATAAGGCCTAGGCTTTATGGCAACAATGTAAAGCTGTCACCTTAATTTTCATCAGAAAGCACCTTGGGCATGGTAAATCTCTATTGTCGTTCTAACATTAATTTTCAATGCCGACTATAAAATTTGAAATTTAAATAACAATACAGATCTTGTGATATATGCCAGATAATGTGTTAGTCATTCAACTCGTATGAGTACCTCTCCTCGGTGCAAGACTTAGCCCGAGGCAATCTTAGGTAGAATGCCTAGAAGTAAGTGCTCTTCTTTCTAGGGTGGTGCTCCACACCAATGCTGTATCACTCTTGAACAGCCTTTGCTTTAAGCTCTTAAAAATGCACCTTGCTTTGAGGAAAAAGTTAATTACGCAGAGTGAGTGAAAAATTCAATGTCGTGGCCTTGAACTTGGGGATTCATTTTCACTGTCGGTTTAGGACCTTTATCTAATCAATCACCGTGAACGTTTTGAATCGATCTATTTAGGACCTAGCTGAGGTGAGTTATTTGGACGAATCCGAGTAGCTCGCTCGAGTTCAACACATTTTTTAAAAAAAAAAATGGAGAAAAAAATAGTTATATATAATATGTGAAAGAAGAACTCGTATGATCTAGCTGAAGTATATAACAATTTTTTTATTATTTTTAAATTCTTTTTTTTTTTTCAACACGGTCTAGTTCATTTACAAGTAGTCAATTTACAATATAAAAACTTCAAATAAATATATATATATATATATATATATATATATATATATATATATATATATATATATATATATATCTCAAGAACTTGAAGTCATTCAAAACCTTTTTTTCAATAACAAAGAAAAGACACAACAAATAAATATAGAAGACACAAAAGATGGTGCTGGATATTACCTCAACCAGGCTTATTACATCCCATATTGAGTTTCCTCATTCCAATAGTGCTCGAGATCTTTGATCGGTCACTTGATTTCTCTTTCTTATGGCAAAACGCAATCAATACACATGGATCTCGATCTAAAACCACCCACCTAAAACCTTAATATTTAGGCCTAATTCAAACACATGGCTTGATCCTTATGAGAGACAAAAATCAAGAAATAATGGAGAAAACTACTAGCCAGAGATGATCCCTTTTCTGCCCACAAAATCACATAACCAAAACCTAACTTGATTTAAACCCCGTGAGAGAGATTCAAGTTTAAAACCTAGCCTAGCTTGGGCGTGCACCCTCCTTAAGATATTTTTTTAGATAGTGTGAGAGAGAGAGAGAGAGAGAGAGAGAGAGAGAGAGAGAGAGAGAGAGAGAGAGAGAGAGAGAGAGAGAGAGAGAGGTAGGCTAAGGTGGGGTGTGGTCCTTTAGGTTTCTTGGAGAGAGAGAGAGAGTAACCTATGTGGGGCATGCCCCTTAGAGAGGCTAACGAGAGATATTATATTTTAGAGAGAGAAGAGAGAGTAAGTAAAAGGTGTAGAGACAAGCGAGGAGAAAGATCCCTTTTATAGAGTTTTCATACATTGTGGTTTACCAAAAAATCGTAGAAACAAACCTTGACTGTCGATCTAATGAGACTTGTGGGGTGAGAGATGTGAGTCATCCATTCCCTAGATCCACCATCAAGATGCTAAGGAATGTACTAGAACCTTATCTTCCCCTTTCTAAACCCATTTCCATCAAATAAGTTAAATAAGAAAAATATTTTTTTACTTTATCTAATAGCAAATATTCATTCCCTATGTCTCAATTAATCATTCTTGATTGATTTTCTAAAACCACATATTTCATTCCCTTATTGCAAGTAGGCTTCTCTCTACAAATGAAAGTCAACTAGCATGAGATGACTCTCACAATATTTAGCAAGAAAATGTAATCCCTTATGGGTGGGGCATGCCACCCTTTGGTGGCCACCTCACCCAATTATCCTATGTGATTTAAATGGGCCTCCAATAATTATGGAGGGTCCCACATATTTTAGAAACAATAAAAATTAATTCTTAGATTTTTCAAACCTCTTAGTTTATTTAAAACTTTAGAAATGAATTTCTCTTGATATATAAATGCAAATGACAAAATTAAAATATCAAAAGATTTATAAAATTCAAATAAACATTCTAAAAGTTAAATAACATAAAATTAATTAAATTATATTAATTTTAATGGGAATCGGATCCAAATAGGTCAGGATTTAATCAACACATAGGAGTACTCCACCTTCAATTGTGGACTACGATCCACAGTAGCTTTATCAAATTAACCCAGTAGTTCACATGACCCACAGTCCATTGTAGAGGCTCATGACCCACAGTCCATTGTAGGGGACGTAATTTCAAACTAACTCAATAGTTCTCATGACCCACAGTCCATTGTAGGGGACGTAATTTCAGTCTGTGGAATTCAGGTTCTCATGATCCGCCAAACCATGATACAACCATGACTCTATGGTGTATATAGGTAATCTCTTGCACATGTACACGTTTCACCCTCAATGATGGATTACTATCTTAGTACGACTATCTATGTCTATGTCGTGTGATTTTACAACGGTAAGGTTTTAGTCATGTCTTCATATATTATTCATCACACATAAGGGTTACACAGTTCCTCGGCTCCCATCCTAGCATACTCGAACATCATCAAGTGCTAACCCACTAAAGTCTCTTCGGTTTCATCTTTATGCCTTGGTACCTTGAGTTTTCTAACTTGGTTGGCCTAGCATGTCAAGCCTAGTCTGAGTATTAGCAAATTACATTTGCCTAGTATGGTCCACAAGAGAACCACACTCCTACTGAGTTTATGATTCATTAATTAAAATATTTATACAATCTCTTTTAAAGCCTTTAAAGTCCACATAAACCCAACAATATGAGTGCCAATTTTGTTAACAAAATTGTAGAATGATTGTTGGTTAATTTCCTTCACATAAATAGATCTCTTTACAAGTGGTATTGAGTTCCATTATTATAACAATGTCCATAGCTCATTGTTTTTTAAAGAAAAGGAAAGAAAAAATAGTTATATATAATATGAGCGCCACTTTTGTTAACAAAGTTGGTAAATGACATGGTGGTTAGTTCCATTTACATAAATGGACCAATTTAAAAGTGGTATTGACTTCCATTCTTGTAGACCATTCTCGTAGCAACGTCTATATGCAAGTGTCTAGCAACGTCTATAAATAAATAAAAACGTCTACAAATAAATAAAGCATACCTTAGTGGAGATTTGAAACCCAACTGGAGCAAAGTTTATTTATCAGAGCTGACCAGTAAACCATTCAAACATATTTGAGGTAAAATTTCATTCGTGTAGTAACGTCTATAAATAAATAAAACATACCTCAGTGGGAATTCAAAACTCAACTGGAGCAAAGTTTATTTATTAAAGCTGACCAATAAACCATTCGAACATATTTGATGTAAAATTGAGATACTTAATGGTATATTTAAAGTTCAAAAAAATGTTGTACAACCTACTCGGCCAAAACTCACCTCGCCGAATTACTCGGCCGAGTCTCATGAGAATGATCACCATGGTTTTTGTTTTCTTTTGATCCATTGAATGATATGGGATTGTGTTGAGGATCCATGGTTCAAACCCTAACCATAAACTACGCATATTCATGCATTTATAGTCAATCTCAGTTCAATGGTGAATGTGAAGCATTTCCTGTTTTCACTCAAACTTTTGGCTTTGATTCGCTTTAAAGTCATCTCGCAAATGGTGTCAATGTTTACATGATCTTAGAAGATAATGAGGGAGGATCACATTTGCAACATTTCAGGTCAGAATGTTTTGGGATTTGGTGGAACTGGACAAAAGAAAGCCGGAAGGCCATGAAGTATGTTGCAGCCAACAACACCTTTCTGACTCTAGATTCAATCTTTGATCCAACTCTCGTTTCAAAATAAGCACCTTCAAGATGTTGATTTTCACTTCGGTGGTGTGAAAAATGAGAATTCTTCTCAAATCTTAGCTTGGTCCCCCGTAGGTTTTGCGAGAAATCAAAGAAACATTGTATGGGACCGTTCTGGCATGTGTGCTAGTTGCAGCCATGTACATCAATTGCGATCTAAATAGTGCAACCCCAATCAATCAAAATGGTGGTTTTGATCTCGATAACTTCATAAAGTGGATGAAATGGGGTCTGAAAATTTTAAAGAGCGAACTTGGGATGCCTTGCATTAAAGTCCACCAACTTTTACCCCAATTTGAGAATGGGGTTGGGGTCATGGTGGTAACATCATTTGTGCCATAACTACTAGGGTTTAGGTTTTCATTATCACTTAACGCTTCAAAAAACCATTAATAATTACAAAAAACGGATAAGGGCCGTCATCTCTATTGAATTATCCAAAAAAAAAACAAACATTTTATCCCATTTACATTTCATTTGATACTAGTCACTTTGTTAATTGGAGTATTGGACCCCTTTTTGATGCGCAGGCCATGTAAATAGTATCATAGTCGCTTGCAATGGGGGCCTCTAGTTTTACAACCATAAAATGGGGTTAATTGGCGTCAAAATCTCCTAAAATTTACAACCACAATGGTTTCTAAAACAAACTTTCGGACCGCCCCCAAAGGGGTAACCAACGGGCATTCTAACTAATTTAGTTCCCATTGAAACCAAAAGGTCAATCCAAGGTTAGCAACATTGGTTCACTCAAATGGCCAATGTTCTTTCGAACCTTGGGTAATTTTGAAATAAATAAAATTTTAAAAAGTAGGACCTCACAACAAATAATTATTGTTTTTTGAACTTCTTAATTCTAATAAAAAAAGACCTATAATTATTGTTTTTTGAACTTCACCTATAATTATTGTTTTTTGAACTTCTTAATCCTACTAAAAAAACCTATCCTTACTAAAAGGGTGTTGTTTGTATAATGCGACAACAATCAAAGTTACAATGGTATATACATTCAGTTTTAGTTGGAAATAGTAGATTTAACATGTCTTTTAAAACTGTATCGAACAGTGGCATTGTATTAAATCTACATCTTCCAAATAAAGACGACCGTTCCTAATTCTAAACAGATTACTCCCAAGGTTGCCCAAAGATATTAAAACCTTTTTTGAGCATTCCTGCAAGTGAATTTCCATTGGAACTTCTCAAGTATATCACTAAAGAAAAGGGGAAATATTGTAGGTAAATAGAAACATTGAGTATGGTAAAAAACTTTTTATAATGAGTATGACGTGCAAAAGAAGTGCAAGAAAATGCTATTCTCCCTTGAGAAATGCAGACAACCACATAAATCAACTCCATTAGCTTCCAAAGTTCATTCTTCAGGGGGAGGTGGTGGAGGAGAAGGTTCTTCAGGGTCTGGCTTTGGAATTGAACGCCTCCATTGCAAATTTCCATTGGGTTTTGGAGGAGGAGGGGCAAGCCTCCCTCTTCGGGCAACCACCATCTCTGCAACCACGACAAGAAGTAGTTTTGATTATGTTACCATGGTTGGCATGATAATCTCTTTCTCTCAAGTATTTCAAAACAACTCATTTTCTTAAGATTTGCTGCTGGGCGATTTTTATAGTGTTGACCTGTGGTCCACACATCGTTTGCGCTTTGTTTTACACAATCTGGTTCTTCGATTTTACTTGTTTCGTACGTAGCAAGGGCGTGGCAACCGATCGGGTCAAGTCCAACTGGAGATGGACTAGGACCCGAAAAAATGATACGGGATCAGACCTAAACTTGAAAGTAGTGTGGGACCCAAACCCGATCAAACCCAACTCAAAATTTAAAATATCTAAGTATTTAACTATATTTAAATATATTTCATGTATTGAGACCTGAAAACATTAACGAACCCAAACCCAAATAGTGTCTTGAGTTAAAGCTTTGAACCTGGATCAGATCAGTCAAGTCCAAGTTTTGGACCCATATCAAGATACAGATGGGGTCTACCCCTTGGGTCCCCAATCAAATCTGGTCCATTGCCACCCCTAATAGCACCCTTAAACCCCCAATTTAATGCCTTTTGATACCTTATTTTATGAGGCGTTATCTTTGCCTCTCTCTCTCAAGTTTTCTCAGCTACGGAACACAAACTTAGCAAGAAAAAGAGCAGACAGTTTTACCTCTCGTTTTCGGGTCTCTCACTCTCTTCTTCTAAGAGGTTATTAAATTGAGAAAGCGAATGAGAGAGATGGAGAGACGGTTTTACTCTCTTTAATTGCTCTCTCTTCTTTTAGAATACAATAATAGGAGTTTTTCTGAATTGTTTTTGTATCACTCTACAGTAGCCAAAAAAAACTGATCTAATTTCTACAAGAACTTATCTAAGATTAAGAGTACTTATGTTGTCCCAAATAACTTTCAAAACTTGATTTAATTCTTACAAGAATTTAACTAAAAATTATAAGTATTCTGAATGCAGAAACGGACTCCAATTGACGGGAGATTCTACCGAATTTTTTTGCACTAGGGTGTCAACAAATTATTGGATACCAGAAAATTTATGTCGGTGTTCTTTTTAGCCAATTGAAGTTTGTTTTATCGATTGGCAGTCTATTTCTCTGGTGAGAGAGATGTCTTGTCATACCCAATTCATGTTTATTCCTCCCAATTGGAAGATAATTTATAGTGAGAGAAAAGTCCGTTCAATTGATGTTTTAATGGTATGATACCAATTGGATGATAATTTTTGTAGTGAGAAAAGTTTGTTCTGAATCGATATTTATTAGTGTTATGCGGATTGGAAGATAATTTTGGAGTAAGAGAGAACTTTGTTTTCAATCAATGTTTATTGTAATATACCGATCGGAAAGACATCATTATTTTTGAGATTTGGTTTTATATGTATCTCGTGAGTAGTGTGTAACTCTATGGCTTAAGAATTATATTTGGATCTGGTTGTATCCTAAGAATATACTTGTCACTTAACCGTTTAAACTTGAAAATTTTACTATGATGTAGGCAGTTAACACTTCAAAAAAAAAACGAGCTTCTCTCGTGCCTCCATATCTCCATATTTTGGTCCGTTGTGAGATTTTATACTCATTACGGTGTATACTCAACTGCAGTGAGAACCCAAAACATCTCTCTCTATCTCACATACACACATGATCAATTTAAAAATGGTACAAGTATACCTGAAAGAGATGGATCCAATTTTGATGAGTTGACTCACCTATTCATGTGCATTCCCCTAGCAAAATTCATCTTAAACGTGAATAATGGATCAATTTTTAAGGATCGATAATATCAAGCATGAAGATTGAAGATACGAATAAATAAATAAATTCAAATGCAACTTTTTTCATCGTTCATTTTGAATTTGATTGAAGTCGTCTTTCGTTGCCACCCATCTTGAAGACGAACATTTGATGGTGCAAGGAAGGTATCCCTTGACTCAACAAACACTTTTTTTAGTGTTCGCAAAATCGAACCAGAATGGTTAATCGGACATGGGGTTGGAAGCGGTTTAATCGGTTTAACAGATAAACTGGTCGATTAAATCGTTATAACCGGACAAGTCCCAAGTGATCAAAAAATTGTTGAAAGAAAATAAAAAATATACAAAAAAAATATACTAAAATATGAAAAACATATAAAGAAGGGAAAAGCTAATATAACGCTACAACATTAAAATGTAGAATCACATATGCACCTCAAAAATCTACCAGCAAGGTTGTTTTAATGTTGAAAACCCTCTAATTGATCATCTCGACATCGAGATGCATGAATATTAAAAAAAAAAAAAAAGTTTTTGAGTCCCAAACATAGTGCATCTTGCAACACATTAACTAGACCGTCAATTTTCAAGATTTTCATATGTTTATAGATCTACTTGATTTTAACCTTTGGAGTTTAAAATTTTATAATTAAATATGACAAAATTTTTTAAGACAATCCTAAGAATTTTGGGACAAAATTATATGTTATGATAAAATTTGGAGGTGCACTTTAATTGGATTGTTTAAGGTTGCAACCTTATAGAAACCTCACCTAAAAAGAATAATTAAAACAAAAAACAAAACACATTCAAATGAAATTAAAAATTAATGAAAAAAGTAGATTTTAAAGAATCGATTTACGCCTAGAAGTATTTTTAAAAAATTTCAAAAAAGATGGAAAAAATATAAAAGTGAGTCAAATTACCAAAACGTTTTATAATCTTTATCTTAATGTAAAGAATAAAAAAAAAAAATGTATTACAAACTAAATTCTTTATTCCTGAAATTTTATAAACATTATTTTAAATTTTTTAAAAAATACCGATCAATCACCAAAACTGTTCAAAACCACCGGGCTTCTCCCCAAAAGATATACGAAGGAAACTGAAAGGGCGTTTTTAGGCAAACTATGACTCATCAATATAATTTTTGAAAAACGAAGGGTAAAAATCAACGTCCGAGTTTCATACCTTGCAGTAGTTTGGGTTTAGCTGCAATGGGACATGAAAGAATGGCAAGGAGCAGCAGGACCATGGGCACCATCGGGGAGACCCTCCAACCCTTCATCTCTCAATCCTGATATTTTTGTTGCTGAGGGCAGTCTACTGGACCCTAACTCTATAGAGGAATTCAATTTAAAAAAGTAAAAAATGCAGCGTAGGTCAGGGGTCAAAAACCAGGGGGCGTTCGGCATGGACTTCAGATGGAATCCAGCATTCATCTCCTTGGAAGGCACCAACATCTACCACCCACTTGAATGACTCCTGTACGAGTACGATTCTCGAAAACCTTTCAACAGTCGAACTGTGCACGATGATCCCGTAGGATGGTACTGTACACTTATCCCCGCAAGCAGATCACCGCCTTTGGAGGATTTTGGTTTCTATGAGGTTGCAAGTTGCAACTTTAAATAATCCAATTAAGGCGTACCTCCAAAATTTATCACAACATGTAATTTTGGTGTAAAATGTTATTAGGATTATCTGAAAATATATTTTATATTTAATTATAAAATTTTAAACTCTAAAAATAGTTTAAATCCAATAAATCTATAAACATATGAAAATCTTAAAAGTGGACGGTCTGGATAATATGTTGCGAGATGTACTATTTATGGGACTCAAAATCCTTTTTTCTTTCCATATTCATATATCCCGATATCGAGATGATCAATTAGAGTGTGCTTCAGCATTAAAACAATCTTTTCCGATGGATCTTTAATTCTACACTTTAAGGTTGCAACGTTATATTAAATTTTTCATTTTTTTTTTAATATGAAATTTTGGAACAACAAAAAAAATAATTTTTTTTTTAAAAAAAGGACAGATGAATATATTCAAAATAAGAAAAAATTGAATTCTGAGTTTTCTCAAATTTAGATCTCACCCCTAAAAAATTGGATGGTTCAATCTTGGGGTATTCTTTTTCAAGCCCATAGATAGCACATTTTAGATTTCTTTTAAGGAAAATATCTCCATACTGTTCATTTTTAAGTTTCATTTCACAATAGACTCAAAGTTTTAAACGATATCTTGAGGCACAAAATTTATAAATTCTATTTCTTCTAATCCCTGAGTTAATTTAAACATGTTTTTTTAGGTCAAACAAATTTAAAAAGACATGACTTTTTTAAAAGTCATCATCCCAAACTTCTAGAAGGAAAAAATAGCTTCATGAAGGTGAGAGGTTACTGGAAGGAGACAAAGTGAGAGATATATGAAAAGAGAGAAATAAAGAAGTTTGGAATATATAAGTGAAAATGTATTTCTTACATTTGTTTAGGTTAAAAAATAGGTTTAAAGTGATAAGGGGTTACAAGATATTTTTTGTTCCCTAGAATATCTTCTTTTATTCCCTTTGAATGGGCATATCAAGGAATTAAACCTAAAAATAGGGACTATGAAGATATTTTCCCTTCTTTTTATTGAGTATAAGATATAGGATGGTGAATTTACGTCCTCCAAAATTGGAGTCCTTAAACTAGGCAAGCTTTCTATGCTTCATCTAGAGCATAGAAGTTATATCCTCCCCCTTATCCAACTGTCCATTCTGAATGGAGGGCTAAGATTGCCCCAATCACAATGTTACGTCTCTACACAATTTTTTTTTTAATTTTTTCTATAAATTATTTTGACACCAAAATTTGGATGTTCATTCCTCTATTAAACTCGCACTAGCGAAAAATATAAAACCAAAAATTTTCAATAAATTAAAATAACCAAAATACCCTTAAAAGTTTAAAGGACTATTTTGATCAGTATATTTTATCGAAAAATTATTTTTAATATTTTTTATAGGTGTGCCCCAATGAGAAGATGGCACTTATCAAATTTCATATTCATACAATTTGTATAAAAAAAGCTAAAAATAAAATACTTTGAAACGTCAGATCTAAGATCAACCAATGAGTAACTCTCTTGAACAAAATTGGATGGCTGTATAGTAGCGAGAGGATAGAACTTCTGTGCCGTAGGGGAAGCATAGAAATATTTCCCTTCATATTCCTAAAATAGGTTTTTCCTTAGGAGTGCATGAATAATAGGCTCCCTCAAGAGCATAACTCTTGTCCACCAAAGGCGCGTCTTTTGGAGTCAATCGCGTCAACTGTTGTACTAGTTTGGCAACGACCTTTGGTAAAGAATCCATTAAATTCAACTTTTTCTTTGAGTTAAATTTGAACCGATTGGTTAGTTCACCCTTGACGATGTTTTCTGGCTCCACTTTTACATTTTTTGGGGTACTTCAATGGTAGGATTGGATTTTGTGCGATCCATTGTTAACCTTGAATGGTGTGGGATGTGGTAGCAAAATGTTTGAAATCCACCAAATGACCGCGTCGTATGCCAAACCTTGTACTCATCTGTTTGATTTAACATTATTCCTAGTTCTATTGTTGATCTATAAATTTTACTTTATATTTCCCACTATTGAAGTTTTCCTTTCTATACCTAAAGGTCGTTATGTATCTAGGTGAAACTTGTAGGTTTGGTGTCAAAATTACCAAATCTAGGTTTTTCTTTTAATGATTATAAGTATTGTGGAAACAAAAAAAAAACTCACTGATCTCTATAAAAATGGTCATCATAATAATAACCTTTTAAGGGGCTCCTTTTTAGGGTTATCGGAAGAGATCTCCAAGATGGAGATGTGTCTCCAAGAGAGATAGGTATATAGACTTCAAGACAGAGGGTTATCAGAAGAGATCTCCAAGATGGAGATGTGTCTCCAAGAGAGATAGGTATATTGTCACACCCCAAGAATTTACAGTACTGTTATTCCTGAGATGTGACGGACAAAACATATATACATCTATTGATAGGACAAATTTATAGTGGCGAGGTCTTACATAGTAAATAAAGAAAGCTAGCACAACAACAGTATCTTCCAAGGTTGATCTTGACTAGCACTCAAAATGAATCCGTAGTTATCCTGAAAAAATGTTTACCATAGTTTGATGAGTTTGGCTACTCAGTAAATGATCATCATAATCCTAAAAATAATCATGATTGAAAGATATCAGTATTTTTCACAATGAAATCTATTAACAGAAATGCATCAACAGTTTCACTTTCAATAAATGCATAATTAAGTATAATCCGAGTAATTGAAATGCTTATAACACTTTTAACGGCAGTAATACCCTACTGGCGTCCCAAGTAGGTCACCTATATACCCCATCAGCGTCCTGATGGGTCCACTTAATCCCTATCGGCGTCCCATATAGGTCCACTTAATCCCTGCAGGTCCACTTATACCTCACCGGCGTATCGGATGAGTCCACTTAATCCCTACCGGCGTCCCAGATAGGTCCACTTATACCTCACCGGTGAACCGGATGAGTCCACTTGCATACTTAAATTATTTCTAAATCTCTTTAAACATTCGAAAGCAGCAATATCATGTACTCAACATATCACTAAAATCATTAATATGAATTTCACTTAAACCATTAATAACAATCACTCTCTATAACATTTCAAAAATAACTAATCAAATATTTTGGGCTCAAATTTAGAAAGGTAACAGTTTGTAAAGGCATTCTAACATAATTGCCAATTTAATATGTATAGAAAAACTCTTATAAAATTCAAGAATACGGAATTATCACAATTTATGGAATATCAATTCACAAATAAACATTTCACAACAATACTATAATCACTTGCAAAAATGTCAATTTTTAAATAATAAGGCAGTCATTTGCACATGAATTTTACAATGTCTAAATATTCAAAACAGTAGAAAGAAATATCACAATTTTACTAAAAGCAGAAATATCACATTTATTTCTAACAATAGACAAGAAAAATAAATAAATTTATTTTTCTAATTTACAGCATTCAAAATTTCTAACATAGATAAAATATCACAATTTTTATTAAAAAGATTATTTTTCAAGATAATGAGGTCACGTGCGCATAAAATTTATCGCGCCTAAAATTCATGATAATAAGCAGAAATAATTATTTCATTTCGTTTTTAAAAAGAATGGATTATTTTTAGAGACAATGGGGTCACTTACACACAAAACTTATAAAATAAAGATCCTGGACGGAAATATCACTATTTATTAAAAACAGACTATTTTTCAGGAAGACGATGTCACTTACCCACAAATATTTGAGAGGGAACTTCGATAAAAAAATTCGGTTCGAGAGAGGAGTTCACTGTGTTTCGACCAGAGAGAGAGAGATCTCAAAATTTTGTTTTAGGGTGGGAGTGCTCACATCCCCTATTTAAATTCTTATAACGTATTATTATATTATTTTATTACGCTCTACCTCATACCTGAGGTGTTGCGTTAAAAGTATGCTTTTAACGTACGAAAACTACGTCCGCTAAAGGACGTGGCTAGCTGCAAGCAGCAGGAGGCAAAAGCAGGCAAAAGAAAAAGTAAAGGCAAAGGCAAAAGCAAAACCTTTTGAAAATAGTGATGGTCCCCAAGGACCATCATACTCAAACAGAACATCACCTATTTAAAAGCATATTTTCTCCTTTTTTTTTCTTTTTTTTCTTTTTTTTTAAAATTTTAGGATTGTTACATTCTTCCCCCCTTAAAGAAATTTAGTCCTCTAAATTTGTGTACCTGATTACTGAAAAAGATGGGGGTATTTTTCTCTGATTTCGTCTTCTCGTTCCCAAGTCGACTCTTCTCTTGAATGGTACTGCCATAATACACGGACTAAAGGAATCTCCTTGTTACGCAACACTTGCACCCTTCTATCCAGTATCAAAATTGGCTGCTCAATGAAAGATAGGTCCTTCCTGATCAGTAAAGGTTCATATTTTAAGATATGGGAGCTGATATTTTCGTAGTGAAGATACATGAAAGACATTATGGATATTTGCCAATTCGGGTGGTAAGGCAAGTCTATAAGCAACACCTCCGATTCTTTCCAGGATTTCAAATGGTCCGATGTAACGTGGGCTCAACTTTCCTTTCTTGCCGAATCTCATAATGCCCTTTATTGGTGAGATTTTTAGGAAAACTCAATCACTTTCCTCAAATTCAAAATCTCTCCTTCGGTTATCGGTATAACTCTTTTGCCGACACTGAGCTGTCCTGAGCCTTTCACGAATTAATGTTATTTTATCTGTGGTTATCTGGACAATTTTTTGCCCCAAAAGCTTTCTTTCACCAACCTCGTCCCAACATATGGGTGACTTGCATTTCCTTCCATACAGGGCTTCATATGGTGCCATCTGAATACTGGCTTGGAAGCTATTATTATAAGCAAACTCAATCAGGGGTAAATGGTCATCCCAGCTTCCTGTAAGGTCAATATCACAGGCCCTCAGCATATCTTCCAAGATTTGGATGGTCCTCTCCGATTGTCCATCAGTTTGGGGGTGAAAGGCAGCACTCAAGGTGAGTCTCGTCCCCATGGCTGACTGTAGTCCAGCCCCAAATTTTGAAGTAAACCGAGTATCCCTGTCCGATACAATACTGACAGGAACTCCATGCAATCGCACTATTTCCTTAATGTACAACTGAGCCAGTCGATCCAAAGTGTATGTCGTGCGAATCGGTAGAAAGTGGGCAGCTTTGGTCAACCGGTCCACAATGACCCAAATGCTATCATGTCCTGAATTTGTTCTAGGCAAGCCACAGACAAAATCCATAGAGATGTGCTGCCACTTCCATTCTGGCACGGGTAAAGGCTGCAACAACCCAGCGGGCCTTTGATGTTCAGCTTTTACTTGCTGGCATGTTAGGCATTTAGACACAAATAGTGCTACCTCTTTTTTCATATTATTCCACCAAAAGGTTTTCTTTGTCCTAATACATTTTAATACTTCCGAGATGTATCGTATAACGAGAATGATGTGCTTCTTCTAAGATAGCTTTCTTTACACTCTTATCTTTCGGGACACAAACCCGACCTTCGAATCTTAGCAAATCCTCACTACATATAGAGAATTCATCTCTCTTTCCTTGCTTCACCTCTTCTATAATTGTTATAAGCTGAGGGTCTTTCTTTTGTGCCAATCGAATCTGTTGGATTAATTGGGGTTCCGCCTCAATATTGGCAATCATACTTACCACACCATTAATGGACGGAGTTGGATGCCAATCCACTATTTCCTCTAACAATCGCATTTCTTGGATCATTAGATGAGCTAAGACTCCCGTAGATTTTCTACTTAGAGCGTCGGCCACAACGTTAGCTTTTCCTGAATGATAATGGATTGTACAATCATAATATTTTAAGAAATCCATCCATCTTATCTGCCGCATATTTAAATCCTTCTGAGAGAAAAGGTATTTCAAACTCTTATGATCCGTGTATATTACGAATTGCTCACCATATAGATAATGCCTCCATATTTTCAAAGTGAATACTATTGCAGCTAGCTCCAAATCATGAATTGGATATTTTTTTCTCATATTCTTTCAACTGTCTAGATGCATATGCCACTACTTTCCCATATTGCATTAATACATAGCCCAAACCTTTATGTGAAGCATCACTATAAATCACAAATCCCCCACTCCCCTCAGGAATAGTTAACATAGGTGCTGAAGTTAATCGAACTTTTAGTTCTTGAAAACTCTCCTCACATTCACTTATCCACTCAAATTTGACATTTTTCTGTGTCAATCGAGTCAATGGGATTGCGATTCGAGAAAATCCTTCCACAAATTTTCTGTAATATTCTGCCAATCCTAAAAAGCTTCGAACTTCAGTCACATTACTTGGTTGTTTCCAATTAACAACGGCTTCAACCTTTGAAGGATCAACTGATAGACCTTCTTTTGATATGACATGTCCTAAAAATGTCACTCGTTCAAGCCAAAATTCACATTTACTAAGTTTGGCATACAATTTATTTTCTCTTAATATTTGCAATACCATTCTTACATGCTGCTCATGTTCCTTCTGATTCTTGGAATAAATTAAAATATCATCGACGAATACCACAATAAATTTATCCAAAAAGGGCTTAAAGATCCGATTCATCAAATCCATAAATGCAGCTGGTGCATTGGTTAATCCAAAAGGCATGACTAAAAATTCATAATGGTCATACCTTGTTCTGAAAGCTGTCTTGAGTACATCTTCACTTTTAATCTTAAGCTGATGGTATCCAGATCTAAGATCAATTTTTGAAAACACTTGTGATCCTTGTAATTGATCAAATAAATCATCAATTCTAGGTAATGGATACTTATTTTTCACTGTCACTTGGTTCAACTGTCTATAATCAATACACAATCTCATAGTCCCATCTCTCTTTTTGACAAACAGTACTGGAGCACCCCAAGGTGACACACTGGGCCTGATAAAACCTTTATCTAATAATTCTTCCAATTGTTGTTTCAGTTCCTTAAGTTCTGCAGGAGCCATTCTGTAAGGTGCCTTAGAAATTGGTGCTACCCCTAGCAATAATTCAATGGAGAATTCAATTTCCCTGTCAGGCGGTAATCCTGGCAATTCTTCTGGAAAAACGTCGGGAAATTCTCGGATAACCGGAGTGGTATCCAAATTTATTTCTTCCTTCCTATCTTCTTTGATATAGGCAAGAAAGCCTTGACATCCTTTTCGAAGGAGGCGATTAGCTCGAATACAAGAGATTAAATATGATGGGGAGTCTTCTTTGACACCATTGAAGTAAAATACTGGTTGATTCGGAATACTAAAGGTAACAATTTTCTTATAACAATCAATACTTGCATGGTATGCAGAAAGCTAATCCATGCCTAAGATTACATCAAAATCTTGAATTTCTAGGAGTATTAAGTCAACCAACAGTTCCTTTTCTTTTATCTTTATTACACATGATTTGTACATTATATTGGTGTTAATTGAATCTACCATCGGTGTGGCTACCTCTAGAATGTATTCTAATTGTTCTGGTTCTACCTTTAAGTGGCATGCAAAGTGTTGTGACACAAATGAATGAGTAGATCCAGGATCAATCAAAACATGAGCTACTTTTTGGAAGATAGTAGAGTACCTTGGATCACTGATTTTGAGGCCTGAACGTCTTGCTCGGTAATCGCAAATACCCTTCCCTTCATCTGAGGCTTCGGAGTTATCTCTCCCTGTTTTGGAAGCTGTTCTGTCTGTAAGCTAGGACATTGTTTAATCTGGTGTCCCAATTTTTCACATTTAAAACAGGCTCCGGTATTCCAATAACAAGGGCTTGATCCATGATTTTTCCCACATTTTCTACATGGTTCTATTGGGTTTTGAAATGGCGAGGGCCTTAGCTTCTTGTTTGGCCTTTCAAACTGTTATCGATTAGATGATGTAGGTCTAACATGGCTGTTCTGATTTTTCGTCTTTTGGTAATCTTCAAAATCTTTTTCGACAATTTGGGCACGATCCACTATTTCAGCATAAGTTCTTAATTTCAAGACTGATATTCTGCTTCTAATAGCTGGCCTGAGACCCCTTTCAAATTTCTTCACCTTTCTTGCCTCATTGTTAATCATATGTGGTGCAAACCTGGCTAATTCAGTAAACTTGGCCTCGTACTGTGCTACTGTCCTATTTCCTTGGATTAATTCTAGAAATTCCATTTCTTTTTTGTCTCGAATAAAATTTGGGAAATATTTTTCATTAAATGCCTTTAGAAATGCTTCCCAAGTCAAGGTTTTATTTTCTTTGACCAATACTCTTTTTGCCATTCGCCACCAGTGTTGTGCCTCACCTTCTAACATAAAAACTGCCAAGGCCACCTTTCTATCATCAGGACATTCCATAACCTTGAATATTTTTTCCAATTGCATAATCCATCCCTCGGCTTCCAGTGGCTTTACAGCACCCTTAAAAGAAGGTGGGTTTAATTTCTTAAATTGTTCGATATTGCTCCCACCATTTCCTGTAACTGACTGCTTGGGTGGATTGTTGTTTTCCATCTGATGTTGCATTAAAGCAACCATATTTTCCAAGGCTTTGTGAATTCCTTCCATATTGGCTTCAGCTATTCTGGATCTTGACTTTATCCCGGTCTGTACACACAATAAATATGATTTTTAAGTACATTCTTTTTAAATTTCCTAAGGATCTTAAACCTATTGCTCTGATACCATAATTGTCACACCCCAAGAATTTACAGTACTGTTATTCCTGAGATGTGACGGACAAAACATATATACGTCTATTGATAGGACAAATTTACAGTGGCGAGGTCTTACATAGTAAATAAAGAAAGCTAGCACGACAACAGTATCTTCCAAGGTTGATCTTGACTAGCACTCAAAATGAATCCGTAGTTATCCTGAAAAAATGTTTACCATAGTTTGATGAGTTTGGCTACTCAGTAAGTGATCATCATAATCCTAAAAATAATCATGATTGAAAGATATCAATATTTTTCACAATGAAATCTATTAACAGAAATGCATCAACAGTTTCACTTTCAATAAATGCATAAATAAGTATAATCCGAGTAATTGAAATGCTTATAACACTTTTAACGGCAGTACATAATTCAAAGGATTTCACAAAATACCTTACTGGCGTCCCAAGTATGTCACCTATATACCCCATCAACGTCATGATGGGTCCCTTAATCCCTATCGACGTCCCAGATAGGTCCACTTAATCCCTGCAGGTCCACTTATACCTCACCGGCGTACCGGATGAGTCCACTTAATCCCTACCGGCATCCCAGATAGGTCCACTTATACCTCACCGGCGAACCGGATGAGTCCACTTGCATACTTAAATTATTTCTAAATCTCTTTAAACATTCGAAAGCAGCAATATCATGTACTCAATATATCACTAAAATCATTAATATGAATTTCACTTAAACCATTAATAACAATCACTCTCTATAACATTTCAAAAATAACCAATCAAATATTTTGGGCTCAAATTTAGAAAGGTAGCAGTTTGTAAAGGCATTCTAGCATAATTGCCAATTTAATATGTATAGAAAAACTCTTATAAAAATTCAAGAATACGGAATTATCACAATTTATGGAATATCAATTCACAAATAAACATTTCACAACAATACTATATTCAATTGCAAAAATGTCAATTTTTAAATAATAAGGCAGTCATTTGCACATGAATTTTACAATGTCTAAATATTCAAAACAGTAGAAAGAAATATCACAATTTTACTAAAAGCAGAAATATCACATTTATTTCTAACAATAGACAAGAAAAATAAATAAATTTATTTTTCTAATTTGCAGCATTCAAAATTTCTAACATAGATAAAATATCACAATTTTTATTAAAAAGATTATTTTTCAAGAAAGGTCACGTGCACATAAAATTTATCGCGCCTAAAATTCATGATAATAAGCAGAAATAATTATTTCATTTCATTTTTAAAAAGAATGGATTATTTTTCGAGACAATGGGGTCATTTACATACAAAGCTTATAAAATAAAGATCCTGGACGGAAATATCACTATTTATTAAAAACAGACTATTTTTCAGGAAGACGATGTCACTTACCCACAAATATTTGAGAGCGAACTTCGATAAAAAAATTCGGTTCGAGAGAGGAGTTCACTGTGTTTCGACCAGAGAGAGAGAGATCTCAAAATTTTGTTTTAGGGTGGGAGTGCTCACATCCCCTATTTAAATTCTTATAACGTATTATTATATTATTTTATTACGCTCTACCTCATACCTGAGGTGTCGCGTTAAAAGTCTACTTTTAACGTACGAAAACCACGTCCGCTAAAGGACGTGGCCAGCTGCAAGCAGCAGGAGGCAAAAGCAGGCAAAAGAAAAAATAAAGGCAAAGGCAAAGGCAAAACCTTTTGAAAATAGTGATGGTTCCCAAGGACCATCATACTCAAACAGAACATCACCTATTTAAAAGCATATTTTCTCCTTTTTTTTTTCTTTTTTTTTTTTTTTTTTTTTGAAATTTTAGGATTGTTACATATATAGACTTCAAGACAGAGGCAGTATTCCAATGGGGTTTTGGGTTGGGAAGATTTACACTTCTAGAGAGAAAAAAGCTCCCAGTTGCTCCCGTAATTATCTTTCCAATAGTTGTATTATGGAAGAAAAAAGAAATTGATGGATAGTGTTGCTCGGTCGGGAGAATAGAAAGAAGATCGATGAAGGTTTTTTAACAATATTTAGATAAAGTTATACCTCTTGTAATCCAAAATTGTAATCTTCATTGTTACAGTGGATTTCTACTCGCTAGGCGAACCACGTAAAACTTGTGCTGTTATGGTGTGATTATGTTTTTGCTTTATTTCTTGCACTCGATTTATGTTTGTATTCATATATTTTGCATTAACCCAATTGTGTATACGATCTTGGATGAGATCTCGATATTTTGAATTTTTAGTTCCTCAAGGGGTTTATGAGAACCCTACAAAAACTTTGTCTTCCCCTTTAGTGTAGCACTAGAATTACTAAATAAAAAAATAAAAATAAAAACATCCAATAAGAAGAAACAAAACATTCACTTTTATTTTTTTTTATTTCTTTTTTCCTTTTCTCTGTGTATATATTTTCTTTTATCACATTTCTCCTTTCTAGAGTCAAGCTATTGCAGAGCTAGTCTAGAACTCTGTTGAGGAAAATTTCGTGAAGTACTTAAATGGTCAGAGTAAAAAGTGAAAAAACAATAAAAATCTATTTCATCTCTATCTTTTTCGGTCAAATTTCAATTTTATTTGTTCAAGAAATCTTTGTCTAACTTGAGTCCAACAATTGTAATTTCTGGTTAACTTATGAGATATATTACCACAACATGCCCAGAAACACGAGCCACCGCATTCTATAGAGAGAAGGCGTGCTTTGCTTAACATGTTGAATGGAGTTGATAAACTTTTAGAGAGACCACAGGTATTGTTGTGATGTTTATTTATGGATGCTCCATGAAAATGTTTTACAAAGTTCAAATAACAAAAAGATTTTATGAAAATTGGGTTAAAGACTATTTTTTTGAAATATTTTGTTTATAATAAAAATGAAATTCAAGACATCATATTGTAACACATTACAACTATGACCGTTTTTACTTTATTGTTTAATAAATCATTACCTATATCACATCCTAAAATCAATGTGTCCAAGTAAAAGCGAAATCTAAAAACTAAAACGTGCTATTCATAAATGGAGTACTAGTTAATTGCAATGACCATCCCTTTTGTACATATTCAATTTAGTGCAGGATATTGGAATGTTGACACCCTGCTAATGCGGCTCGAATAATGTTCTATGTGACCCTCCATTCCTTCAAATTGAAATAAGAAAAATGAAAAAGTGCAAAGTGATATAAACACCATATATAGGGAAAATATGTTTTAAAATCGATGCCCCTACCCCGAATCGGGCCATCCATCGAGTTGCATCCGATTTCATAAAAAAACAGGATCCATTCGGCTCCCAACAATAAGCTGCCACGTGTTCAAAATATTTCAAATTTTTGGGTTGTAGTCTTTTAAAAGGGCAAAAGTTTATCTGGAGCCGGGGCCCTAAACAATCAAATTAGAGTCCACATCAAATATTTCACTAGAAGAAATTGTTTTGATTAGCAAATATTTTTAAATTGCTCATCTCGATATCATGATGCATGTACATGAAAAAAAAATGGATCTCAAGTTTTGGAAATAATGCATCTTGTAGCACGTTTTTAGACCATCAATTTTCAAGATTTTCAAGTTGTCAGAGATCCGCTTGTTCTACAATATTTTTAAGCTTTAAATTTTATAATTAAAAATAAAAATAAATTTCAAAATTTTCAATTTGTCAAAGATCTGCTTGATCTATACTATTTTTTAAGCTTTAAATTTTATAATTAAAAATATAACACTATTTTTTAAGCTTTAAATTTTATAATTAGCAATAAAAATGTATGTTAAAGCTATCACAAATATTTCCAAAGTCACTTATTTTGACAGAAGTTAGGCTTTAATTTGATTGTTTAGAGCCTCAGCTCTATACAAACCATTTCCTAAATCACTTTTTTTCAGTGCAGATAGGCTCTAATTTGATTGTTTAGAGCCTCGGCTCTATACAAACGACACCCTTTTAAAATGCTTCGTTGGAAATAGCGTACTTGATGACGTCCCTCAGAGAAACCCAATGTTACGTGGACCAGCTCACCCTCCCGCAGGCGCAGGCCTCCATGATTAACCTTTTATATGGTCCTCTAGGGGGATTTTTTTTTCTCTCTGCTTTTTCTCTCTTCATTTCTCTCTATCAATTTTAGAAAAACCGGGCGATCTAACCAATAATCAATCGCTTTGTTAGATCGATTTGGGCATTTTTAATGATAGACCAATATTAAAAAATTATAGATAAAGTTTTAAAAATAAAAAAATTTAATTTTTAATATATTTTTTAATATTCTTTACATTATGTTGAATATTAAAAATTGTATTGGTAAATAATACTCACTTTTATATTTTTTTCAGGTTTTTCAAAAAAAATTAAAAATACCTTTAGGAACAAATCGATTTTTTAAAATCAATTTTTTCATTAATTTTTAACTTCATTTGAATGTGTTGTGTTTTAATCATTCTTTATATGCTTTTCATATTTTAGTAGCTTTTTGTATTTTTTTATTTTTCCAACACTTTTTTCACTTGCCCGGATAGAACGGTTGAATCGGCTAGTTTACCGGTTAGGCCGGTTAAATTGCTTCTGAGCTCATGTCCCATTAACCGTTCCAGTTCAATTTTGCAAACATTGTGTTCTACCTTAATGGCAGGAAAATGATCTACCTTAATGGCACGAAAATTTCTCAAAATTGTATTAATATATCAACTGTGCATAATAATAATAATAATTGTAATATTCAACCTTTACCTTTTAGGCCATAATACTAATAATAATATTCAACTTTAATAGACCAAGAAAAAATTTATTTTAATAAATATTTTATTTTAGAATTGGCCAATTATGTCCTTGTAGCAACTTTTTGAGGTAAAATTATTATTTATGAGTTTTTCTTTAAAATATAAAATTTTAGAATCCATATAAGCAAGATTTAAAAATTCACCACTTATGTTGCCAAGAGGAATTTTTTTTACTCTTTGAATTTTTTTTAATTCATAACATTAAAATTTATGAGGTATTTTTAAAAAAATTTGTACGATATGGAAGCGTTTTTTAATAATTTTTAATCATTTTTATTATAATATTATAATATTTCAAACAATATTAAAAATTCACCACTAATGTTGCCAAGAGGAATTTTTTTTTATTCTTTGAATTTTTCAACATTTATTTTCTATTTTCTTGAATTTTTTTTAATTCATAACATTAAAATTTATGGGGTATTTTTTTAAAATCATATGATATGGAACCGTTTTCTAATAATTTTTTAATCATGTTTATTATAATATTATAATGGATAATTATACAGTGATAACCAAATCTAATATTTTATTTATTAATTTATTTTCATTATAAGCTATGTAATGTATTATTTTTTCTTGTAGTTGTAAATAAGATTTTTTAAATTAGATGATATTACAAGACAATTTAGATTTGTTCTTATTTCTATACTAAAACTATTATAAAATACAAACCAACAATTTCAATATATAATATGATAGTTAGTAAGGTTGTAATAATTTTGAATGAATAAAGTGAATTAAAAAATGGTTGATACTTTCATGTGATACTAATTTTACTTTATATGAGATTTTTTTTTTAATCTCATATTATGGAAATGTTTTCTACTATTTTTAAAAGTATTATGATGTAATATTATAATAATATATTGTAATAATATATTATAATTAAAATTATACAGACATCTAGATAGGAAAACAGCGTCTCAGTATTCACTTGTTTTTACAAAAATAATGAGAGTACATAATGCACCACTCCTAATTTGTTTTTAAGACGAAAAGAATATTATTTTTAGATATTTATAGTGATTTTTTGAAATATTTTTGGGACAAAACTTGCCGATTCGGCCTATTTTCCGATCCAACAAGCTGATCTACCGATTTGACACAGGTATGGGTGAGGACGATTCGGGTCACCGATCCATTTTTTTAAACCTTAGTGTAAACCCAACAACTTGGATTGAATTTGGGGCGATATATAAATGTACAATATGGTCAAATGCAACCATTAATCATGACAAGGTTGCCTGAGGATCTTCAAAACAGTACGGGCCCTTCAGCATGGCATAGGAAGATTGTGGAATTATTAGTGTTTAGCAATTACATTGTGGCACCCACAGATTCAAACTTGTTTATCAATGAACAAGCTTGAGAGCTCGCATTTTTACCAGGTCTATATGGAGGAGTTGATCATCGTTGATAATGAAGTGGGAAGATCATGCATGTGTAGGATCAAAGATTTTGATGCTCACAAATAGCTATTGAAGATTTTGGTAGTCCTTGATCAATCATATATCAACTATTAGTAACGACTAGTTTTTTTGTTCCTTTTGGAGAGAGAATGTAATTGCGTGTGGAGTTAGGAATGATTTAAGGTTATTTCAATTAAAAAATTACTAAAATTTAAATACTATCAGGCAATCATAAATATGATATTTAGGACTATAAATTTTATTTTTTTATTCATCTAAAATATCAATTTTATGAGAAAAAGTTTATTGATCAATAACATTTAATAAACAAGATCACGACTCACGAGTATGAAAAACAATTGGAATTTGAAACTAAAACATATGTTTTTGCATGTAGGGGTGGCAATTGATCCAGGACCTGTCGGGTATATCTGATAAGGGTCAGGTATGGGTCTAGCAATTGAACCCGGCGGGTTGGGTTCGGGTCCAAAATTTGGAGCCGAACACTATACAGGTCCAAGTCTGGGTGTAGCTAGACCTGATCCATACTCGTAAACTGTTAGAGATAAAGTACTTTACTTTAAGCCCCTATTCATTTGGGTGTATTAAGGATCATATATAATTAGAACTAGTAGTCATCTTTGGCTATGAAAAGACAAATCACACGGTTTGCAATCTAATTGTGACCTTGTTGCCAATAATACAGGTATATGATCGTAAAAAGAAGTAAAAAAAAAAGAAAAAAAAACAGGAGCTCATAGTGAGGGTGACAATGGCCCCAATACCCGATGGGGTAGACCCGAGACTCGACAAGTATGACAATATGCCCAATATTTTTGACCCAACGGATCACATCTGGGTCCAAACCCTGGAACCGAATCTATTCAGGTCTGGGTCCGGGTCCAGCCAGACCCGACCCTTACCCAACCCGTTGCGACCCCTATTTGCACAAGAACTAAGATGTACACCCTAAAGATATAAAACAAAATTTAAAATCATGTAAGTGTGTAAATTACTACAGTCAAGATCATCGACTTAAGATATTTGAATCTAAAATCCATCCGTAAGATAAAATTTTGAAGAAGACTGCACATGGGCGAGCCAGCAATATAGACAGTGACACTCTTAACTTATCTGCGTTTGAAAACCATAAACTGATTTGAGTTCATCGAGAAGAATAGGGAGGCGGCGGTGGATAGGCAACAGGTGGTGGAGGTGGCGGAGGAGGTGCAAAAGATATTACTGGTTTTCCAATCTTCCCATGAGGCATTTTGCTCGGAGGGGCAGGAGTATTAGGTGGAGGTGGAGGAGAATAAGGGGCGGATCTCTTCCCACGACGCAATCTATTGGCCTGAGGGGGAGGGGGAGGGGGAGGAGATATTGTTCTTCGTTGTGTCACTTGTACCACTACAAAAACAACCCTCGACTTAGATCCACGTAAATCAAAAGTGAACCAAAAAAAACTAATAATCTCTCTCTCAAGAACTGTTGGATAAAATTTCAGGCTTAACAGGCCAGAAAGTAACTTGTATCACTCCCTGCTCACACACACCAAAATTATCCTAAACACATTGAATTTTAGTGTTTATGCATTAAGGAAATCACGGATCCAAAGGAACCGACTTCTTAAAAAGAACTGAAATTATTATCATCGTTTTAGATTTTTTCCATTCCCTTCTATTAAAGATCCGACTTCTCAAACAAATAAAAATAAATAAAAAAAATAAAAAAAGAAAAGAAAAGAAAAGAAAAAGCCTCACCGTCTGAGTAATCTTGAAATTTAGGTTTTCCTCCATCTACCAACATGAGCATTGCTGCAAGTAGCAGCAGAGCGGGTAGCGATGGATTGAGACGAGCACTTTGCATCTCTCTCTCTTACATGAATTGGTGTAACGCAGTTTCACCCCTTTATTTATGGGGAAATCTAAACAAGATGATTACTTTTCATAGGCTCACCATAAAAATATGTAAAAATAAGGATGGATTTCTATGAGTGAGCTGACTCATACTATATATATGTAGGCTCCAACTTAAACCTATTCTAAAAATGTAGTTTTAATTCAAAATTTTAGGCATTTATAATGTAGGTCAAGATGATCATGAATATTTAAAATAAAATAAAATTTTGAACACTCAAAATATGATTTTTTAAGAAAATTTCTATGCCGTGTGAATTCATTTTAGCCCGTGGGGTTTCCCATCGTCCGTGAAAAATAAAGGTAAAAGGGGCTTCCCTTTCTTATTTCCTTTTCTAAATGATGCTTTTGCTTTCCTGGATTTTCACCCTAAAAAGTATAAAAATAAAGAGGCTTTTTTCTTATGAGAACAATTGATTAATGCGGGTTGGACCGCATTTCTACAATTTGCGGTCCAGAGATATAAAGCAAAGCAAATAGGTGGTCAATCTATAAAAAATTGTAACTAGCGGTTCAAATCTTTTCTCAATAAATTATTATTTTAAATTTTTAAATTTTTTTTTTTTTTTTTTCATATTCATGATTTCTATGATCAAGACCCGCATTTCTACAATATGCGTGCTGGCCGCATATAAACCGTGCCCTGATACTTTTACTCGTTGGGCCAATGTTTTCCTAGGAACATCTTTTTATTCTCACCCCAAATAAAGACAAGAATAAAGAGGTTTTTCTCGTGGACGTGGTTTCGATGTGGGCGTGCCCGCATGAGCTGTCCACCATCAAGCTTTGTGCTACTGCGGCGATGCCTTTCCTAGTTGCACAGATGTTTCTTAGAAGTAAATTGTTTAGGAAAAAAATTATGTAAGGGCGAGGCCCTAAATAATCATATTAAAGCACATATCACAAATTCATTGGAAGAGGTTGTTTCAAAGCCTAAAATCTTAAAAATGTTCATCTCGGCCTAAAGATGTATGGACGTGAGAAAAATGGATTTTAAGTATTGGAAGTAGTGCATCTTGTAATGCATTTTGTAGAAATGTTTCAAACATTTTCAAGTATTCATAGATCGGCTCGATTTACACTAATTTTGAAGCTTTAGATTGTATAATTAAAGATAAAAATAAATTTTAAGGACGCACCAAGATTTTCAGTACTGAAACAACAACTTTCGACAGAAGGTGCCCTTACTTTGATTGTTCAAGGCCTTAGCCTTATACAAATCACACCTTTTTTCTATGCTTAGCATCAAATGTATTAAATGAAGGTAAAGAGCATTTTCTTATTGGTAGGTTTGTATAAGCAATCAAAAGATTGGCCGAGTTTTAAAAAATGGGCCGACTAAATTGCGGTCGGACACTGGCCTATCCCGAATTCACTTGATTTCAAACGTTATGTATTCTGAATATTTCATACAGTAGACTAATCAGTCGATTTACTGTACTAATCGGTATTAATCGACACTAATCGGCTTATTTGTGCACTTCTCAGAGATGTTTTTCTAAAGATCGCCAAATTTGTGCACTGTTGCAATGAAAAATCTATGCACAGTTGAAAAATATTGAAAATTGGCAATCTAAAAATACATTACAAGATGGACTATTTTCTAGATTTGGAATCCATTTTTTCTCATGTCCATACATCGTGTGATCGAGATGATCGATTTGAGGATTTTTGGGCATCAAAATGACATTTTCTATTGGATTTTTGAGGTGTGCCTTAATTTATTGCTAAGGGCCTTGCCCTTAAATAAATGATTTCCTTTATGCGTTTTAAGGGGTGTCATTCGTATAAGGCTGAGGCCCTAAACAATCAAAATAAGACACACCATCAAATATTGTCGAAAGACGTTTTAGAACTAGAAATCTTTGTAATGGCCTGAAAATATATTTTTATATCTAATTATAAAATTTAAAGCTTAAAAAATAATGCCGATTGAGTAGTATTTGCAAACACTTGAAAATCTTGAAAATTAACGGTCTAGAAAATGCATTACATGATGCACTATTTCCGAGACAAGAAATCCAGTCTTTCTTATGTTAATATATCTTGATGTCGAGATGATCGATTTGAGGATTTTTAAGCATCGAAACAACCTTTTCTAGCGAATTTTGGAGGTGTGTCTTAATACGATTGTTTAGGGCCTCACCCTTATATAAACTTTTTCCCTATTTAAGTATACAATAAAAGCCTATACTTTGTGTACAGTATGGTCACAATTGCTCCTAGTCATTAGATGTAAGATTGAGTGACTAGGAAGAGTACCTTTAACGACCCTCAAAGTCAAAGGAAAAGTTTCTTTAGCATTGCGGCATGCCCTTAGCCTACTGATTTCTCATCTAACGGCTAGTGATGATGATAATATTCTTATATAACAGACAAACGCTCTTGCATACAAATAGCTTGTGTTAATCATTATATTAGATTTATTTTATGAATTCAATTCATGGTATCTTCATTCGATATTCAATTTCTACTAGTATACGACCAAATTGGTGAATCCATTTTCTTGGGTAGTTCAAATTGGTCAATCCATTGCTTTGAAGTTGTCCTACCTTTTTTTTTTTTTTACTAAATAAATAGGTCAATCGATTTTCTTGGGTAGTTCAACGGTAGGTATCAAACTTGTGTAGTATTATGTAATATTTTTTAATTACTAATTCACTGAAAAAAATATTGCTTCTGGTGCTTAAAAATTTTCTCCGAAACGTAATTATGCCTATAATATTTTTTTGTTTTACTTATTTTATGTGACAATACAAAAGAACAATAAATTTTAAACATTTTTTTCACAATTTTTGGGGATTTTTTTGGAAATTTTACCCAAGTTACATTTTTCAGTAAAAATCGGGATACTAATCGGCCGATTTAGTCAGAATTGGTCAGACTAATCAGATCAGGGCCAGGACCGACTAGTTGGCCCGATTCATTCCACTGGTATAAGGTGCTTTCTTTTGGCGAACATCTAAATTTTCCTCGAGACATGGTTTCAATGTCGAAAATCTTATGATGGATTAAAAAACTATTTCGTACCAAATTATGAAATTTAAAATTTAAAACATAGTAGAGATCTAATAGTTCTATAAACGCTTTGAAGTTCTTGAAAATATTCAAGCTAGATAGCTTGAGTTTTTATTTTTATTTTCTTCGTATACTTCTCACAGCTGATATGATTCCCAACTGTACCAATTTGAGGCACCCTTCGCATCAAAGTATAATGTTCACACCTTACATAAATTCTTTCCTTTTGTTTGCTATTTTTTATTAAGTTTTTTCTAGTTGCACGCACAGTATTTGTGCCCTTCTTGAATTTTCACCAAACATAGTTGCCAATGTGGTTGGCTAGAATTTTTAACCCATATGACTCATATGAGTGTGAGAGACTTGACCACGGCGAACCCATTGGTACATAAAGGGAATCCGCTACAAGAGGAAGGGAGTTTGTCTCCAAAAATTCGTGTATTGGTTTGTCTCCCTGAAAAATTAAGTTTGAATTATTAGAAAGATAGGTGCCAAAAAATATATATCCCCAAAAAAATAAATGAAATGGGGTTGGGGCATCGGTGATCGGGGGCGGATGTCGAGACCTAACGTCTCGTTCTCCATTCACACAGTTAATGTATAAAAAAAAACAAAAAAGGAAAATATTTTGATAGGTCTACAACCCTATCAAAATAAGTAAAGCCTCACCTCAAACCTCACCGAAGTTAGCATTTCTAATGTTGAAAAACCTTCATATCGAATATCTCGCTCTTGACCATGTGGTTGTGAGCAAAAAATCAGATTTCAAGCCCTCCAAATAATATATATTATAACACATAATCTAAACCATCCAATTCGCCTTAAAAACAAATGTTCACATATTCGAAATATCTAAATATTTTTTTAGTTTCAATTTTATAGTCGGCGTTAGAAATTGATTTTAGAGCCATCAATGTGAGGCTTTACTTTATTTTTCATAAAGCTTGACCTTATAGAAACTACATCCAAATAAATGTATACCCAAACAACTCCAATGCAAACATAATGTAAATGGATATGGATATTGTGTTCCTGCAAGAACATCCTATCCACTTGTTCCCTAGGGTGAAAAAGCCACTTAGGAGAGTTTATTTTCGAAACGTGTAGGACTGAAAAAAGTAAACTAAAATCTTTCATTAATGATTTTTTTAAGAGGGAGAATAGATTACTTTCGCAAGGGGTATAATTTATAAGCTTTAGGAGGGAATCTTTGTTCTTTCTTTAGTTCAAATCAAATAAAAAAAAAAAAACATCAAATCATACTCTACATCTTATTGAAGAAAAAGTAAATGAATAATATCATCTTTACATCACTTAGAAAAAGAACCATAAAAAGCTAATGAATAGTAAACTTTACATCTTTTCAAGACGAAGTAAATGAATAGTATCTACCATTTTGAAAGTAAACGAATAAATTCTACTATTCAAAAAGTAATGAATAGTAAAATGCTAAGGAATAGTTGAACTATGCAAAAAGTAAAAATAACTTCAATGCTTTGTCTACTTCAAAGAGGAATCTTCTACGCAACTATCACCTAGTCATCTTCGATGACATACATATTTTCTTCTTAGAAGGCCTCATCAAGTTATTCTTCTTTTTCTTTTATGATGCAAACTATATGCATTTCTTCATTCTAAAAAATTGTCATGATATGTCCAGGTGCTCTGGTTGGGAATTGAGAGGCTATGTGATCTTCTTGTCTGCAAGCAAAATAAGGTCCTCTAGGAGCTGAATTATTATTCTTTTTATTAAATTTATAGGGTTGGAAAGATCTTTTTCTGAAAAAGCTATTAGGATATACCGAATGGAAAGACAAGTTGAGAGTGTGTTTTCAAATAATAAATTTTCCATAATCAAGAGTGTACAGAATCCCATCTAAAAAAAGGCTTCTATACTGAGGAACATATTGATAATATAGAAGTTGCACATGATAGTGTAAGCCCATTAGAATCCCAACTAAAGACATGATAGATAAGGAGGGAGGCCAGTGAGTATAACATGATTAACCTTGACTATATATACCACGAGGACCCTACAGAGGAATTGATGGTAGAGAAAGAGGATCCAATAGTGAACAAGAGGGTCCTAGAAGAAGAGGACGCAATCGAGCCTAATGACCTGAAAGTGGGGGGACCAACCAACAGAATATTCAGGAGGCATAGATGTTGAGGATTGATGTCTTGTATTCTGAAGAAATATATCTGTCAAGGTTTGGATATATCCGTACATGGGATTCGATATATCTGAAACTTGATATATATATTTATACAAAGGTATTTCAGTAATTTATATCATATATCTGGGACTCGATATATATCATTGCAATTGGGGGTTCATCCAAAGTTCAGGGTTAAGGGAAAAATGCAGATCTCTTTATAATTAAATAAAAACCGAGAGGCGTGAGGAAAAGAGCGAATTGTAACCCTATTCTCCATTACCAATAAAGACGCTCTAGTCTCTCGTAGACGTAGGCACATTGTCGAACCACATATATCTTTGCATTGTGGTTGATTGTCTCTTGCTTTGTATTTGTTTCTTCTTTCTTGTTTTTTGTGGAGTGTTTTTTGTTTCTACAAATTGGTATCGGAGCCTACAAGGTTATTACACGTTTTGGGGTTTGCTACCGCGATGACAGGAAAGGGCTCAAGCGTCAAGTATAGCATTGAGAGGTTCAATGGAAAGAACAATTTTACCTTTTGGCGACGAAAGATGAAGGATCTTTTGATACAACAAGGTCAGACTAAGGTTTTGCTAGGAAAATTGAAGAAACCAGCAAAGATGGACAATGAAGAGTGGCAAGAGATGGAGGAAAAGGCGGTAAATACGATTCATCTGAATCTCTTAAATGACGCCTTGCGTTATGTGGTAGATCTTGAAACTGCAGTGGAGGTTTGGACAAAACTCGAAAGTATCTACATGACGAAATCTCGGCCGAATAAGTGTTCTTGAAGAAGCAGTTGTATTCTCTTCAGATGGAAGAAGGTACAAATCTGCTTGAACATCTCAGCGAGTTCAACTAAATTTTAAGCCAGTTAGCAAGCCTTGAGGTCAAAATCGAGGATGAATACAATGCCCTACTTTTGTTGGCTTCGATTCTAGGATCATACGATCACCTGGTTATGACTCTACTGTATGTGAAAGAGACTCTTGAGACGAACGAAGGCACTGCTACTCTTATGTCAAACGAAACCAAAAAGAAGACTAGTAGTATTAAATCTCAAGGAGAAGGTTTCTTTGGAAAACACAAAGAGAGTCATGAAAGGGGCAGATTAAATCAAAGGTCTGGAAGCAGAAGTCGATCAAAATTGAAGGGGAAGGTCATATGAAGAGAGACTGCTCGAAAAGAAAGTAGGATATAAAGATGATAGAAATAGGAAAAACATCTGATGAAGCTAGCGTGGCTGATAGCTATGACGAAGATGATGGAGATCTTCTCTCTATATCTTCAGGTAATAATCAATTTACTGATTCTTAGATTTTAGATTCTGGTTTTTATTTTCATGTGTCCAAATAGAAACTAGTTCGAAACCTACAATCATATAGTGGTGAGTCTGTTCTAATGAGGAACGATGCGGTATGCAAGACCATTGGAATAAGCACTATCAAAATCAAGATGTTTTATGGGATAATAAGAACCTTTATCAGATGTGAGGCATGTCCCACAATTACAGAAAAACTTAATATCTCTGAGGGCTCTTGACTTGAAAGGTTGCATGTATATACCAACAGGTGTAGTCCTCAAAGTTAGTAAGAGATCTATGATTGTCATGAAAGGTCAAATAACTGGGAACCTATACAGGTTGATGGGGAATACAGTTACATGTAGAGCTTCTATAACCACAGATGTTGAGTCAAACTCAGATGACACAAATATGTGGCATATGAGTTTAGGGAATATGAGTGAGTGAGGTATGATGGAACTTCATAAAAAAAATTTGTTGAAGGGTGTCAGAGCCTGTAAAATGGATTTCTATAAGTACTGTGTTTTCAGTAAACAATGCAATATTAGTTTCAAAACTGTAATTCATACGAGCAAAGATATACTAGACTATATACACACTAATGTATGGGGGCCTTCACCAATCAAATTCAAGGGTGGGGCAGGATACTTCATTACCTTCATTGACGATTACTCAAGAAAAGTCTGGGTCTACTTCATGAAACACAAAAGTGAAGCATTTACGAAGTTTAAACAATGGAAAGTAGAGGTAGAAAGGAAGACATGAAAGAAACTGAAATGTTTGAGATCAGATAATGGAGGGGAGTATAAGTCTAGAGAACTTCAAGAATTCTGTAAAGAAGAGGGGATTGTATATCACTTTACCACACCAAAAACTCCTCAGCAAAATGGTACGGCTGAGAGGATGAACAAATCTCTTTTGGAAAGAACTTGTAGTATGAGATTGCATACAGATTTGAAGAAAAGTTTCTGGGCAGAAGCAGTTAACATAACATGTTTCATCGTTAATAGGTCACTATCTGCATCGATTGATTGTAAAATTCCAGAGCAGATGTGGACAGGAAAGCCGATAGATTACTCTATGATGAGGATCTTCGGATGTCCAGCCTATGTCCATGTGTAAAGTGAGAAACGTTCCAAATTAGACTCTAAGTCTAAGCAATGCATCTTTCTCGATTTTGAAAAGGGAGTGAAGGCATTCAAGTTTTGGGATCCTACTTCACATAAGGTTGTGCTTAGCATAGATATCGTGTTTGATGAATCTCACATGGTGAAGTCAATCAACATGCAAGATGACAAAGTGCAAGTAAATGAAAGTGATAAAGAAAAATCGACAATCTAGGTGGAGTTCGAAGAGTCTGAAACACCAAAAGAGGAAAAATCATCTAGCAGCATACCAGATCAGCAACAATCACATGGTGAATCCTATAGTTTAGCAAAAGGCAGAAAGAAACGTGTTTACAAAGCCCCTATGAGATACAGCTTTGAGGACATGGTAGCCTTTGCTCTAATTGTTGGTACCGGAGAAATCGAGTTCTTCGAAGATGCTCTAAGTGATGCACAGAGTGATAAATGGATGACAGCCATGATGGAGGAGATGAAGTCTCTGAAAAAGAACAAGACTTGGGAGCTTGTCATGAGGCTTAAGGGAAAGAAAGTGATTGGATGCAAGTGGATCTTTCGGAAGAAAAGACAGCAACATAAAAGAAATGTAAGAGATTTAAGGCTAAGCTCGTAGCATAGGGCTACGGTCAGAAGGAGGGAGTTGAATATAATGAAATATTATCTCTGGTTATCAATCACACTTTAATAAGGTTATTGCTTTGCTTTAGTAGCCATGTTTGATTTGGAGCTAGAACAACTTGACGTGCAGACAACGTTTCTTCATGGTGATTTGGAGGAACAAATATTTATGGAGCAACCTCAAGGTTTCAAGGTGCATGGAAAAGAAAATCAAGTTTGCTTGCTCAAGTGATCGTTTTATGGTCTTAAGTAATCTCCCAGACAATGGTACAAATTGGCTATTCAAGAAGTGAGTATGATTGTTGTGTTTATTTTAAAGTTATTGATAATAATTCCCTTGTTCTCCTGATGTTTTATATCGATGACATGCTCATCGCTGCCAAGAATGCATATAACATAACTTTTATCAAGTCTATGTTCAGTTCTGAAGTAGATATGAAGGATTTAGGAGCTGCTAATAAGATCCTTGGTATGGACATTCATAGGGATAAAAGTGCATGTAAACTCTGGGTAACTCAAAAAAGGAATGTTGAAAAGGTGCTGGAGCATTTCAACATGGAAAAGGCCAAGTTAGTTAGCACTTCATTGGCGAGTCACTTCAAGTTATCTGAACAGCAGTGTCCTACTACGGATGAGGAGATAGAGGAGATGTCTCTAGTGCCCTATGCCAGCACAGTCGGCAACCTCATGTATGCTTTGGTTTGTAGCAGGTCGGATTTATCTCATGCTGTTAGTGTTGTCTGTAGATATATGAGTAATCCTGGAAGGGAGCATTTGAATGCTATTAAGTGGATTTTCAGATGTTTGAGCGGGACGTCAGATCTCGGAATTATGTTCAGTAGGAAGATAAACTCTACAGAACTGGTGGGATATGTCGATTCTGACTATGCTGGTGATTTAAAAAAGCGAAGGTCTACTACAGGGTATGTCTTCACACTAGTAGGTAGACCTATTTCATGGAAGGCAATGCTTCAACCCACGATTGCCATGTCTACGACAGGGCATAATATATGACAGCAGTTGAGGCTACAAAGGAGGTAATTTGATCGACTGGTTTGGCTCGTGAGTTGGGGGTGGAGCAAGAAGGTACTGCATTGCATTGTGATAGTCAGAGTGCCATAAATCTTCAGAGAATTAAGTGTTTCAGACAAAGACAAAACACATTGATTTGAGATATCACAAGATCAGGAAACTTGTGTCAGAAAGAATAATTCACCGAAAGAAAATTCATACGAATGACAACCCTATAGATATGCTTACAAAGTCGGTCACCATAGAGAAGTTCAAGCTTTCTTGGACTTCCTTAATGTCTCTCAGTGTTGAGAGTGAGGGAAGCACCCCATGGCAGGTGGGGGTGCAGTAGTGTACCTTTATGAAGGTAGGGGGATGAAGACATCTTTAGGGTGACTCGACAGAATTCAAGCCAAGGTGAAGATTGTTGAGGATTGATGTCTTGTATTCTGATGAAATATATCTATCAAGGTTCGGATATATCCGTACATGAAATTCGATATATCTGGGACTTGATATATATATATATATCCGTACAAAGGTATTTCGATAATTTGTACCATCAATCTGGGACTCGATATATATCATTGGGGGATCATCCAAAGTTTAGGATTAAGGGAAAAACGCAGATCTCTTTGTAATTAGATAAGAACATAGAGGCATAAGAAAGAGAGCGAATAGTAACCCCATTCTCCATTGCCAATAAAGAAGCTCTGATCTCCAGTGGATGTAGGCACGTTATCGAACCACGTATATCTTTGCATTGTGGTTGATTGTCTCTTTCTTTTGTGTTTGTTTCTTCTTTCTTGTTTTTCGTGGATTGTTTTTCATTTCTATAATAGATGGAGGGGATTGAGGGGAAAGATGGTGGTGAGAGCTTCATTGAGGATGAGGGTCGGTTTGGTCGGGTAAAAGTGTGAGAGGTATAGCTACTGGCAATATAGCCTATCTGGTAATTGACATAGTCAGCTACTCAACCAAAGTACTGAGGAACATAGCCTAATTGGTTAGGGAGAAACTCCAGGTTGAGGACAGGGTGATCGTGAAAGTTGGATGAGTCTTTGAATCTATGAGTTAGGAGCTAAATTCAGTCAAGGTTTCTGACTAAGATGTAGGAAAAATTGGGATAAGGATTGCTCCCTCTCACATATATTTGGTTGCACCACGGACTATGATCCTAATAGAAAGACCCAAAAAAGCATAACCCCACTGAATATTATATTTGTTGTATTGGGCTTAGATATGTGGCGTATTTGATCAACATTGTGTATGTTGGTTGGTTAGAGTCTTACCACAGTTAAATATACATTACGGTGTACATAAACTCTTCAAAATCAAGAGATTTAGAGGCATGAGAGGAGCTCACTTTTTTCAAAGTGTTAAACACCACCGCCTCAGTAAAATTTTGAGTAAACATAGCTCTCAATGAGTACACTCTCATGATACAGCTAGATCTGAATACAATTCTGGAATCCTTGAGTTACACCTAAGATCCGTACAAAACCCTAGTCTAAAAATAACTATTATGTCTTTCCAATCGGTAGATACTATAAATATCAATTGAAAACTTATAGATACTATAAATATCAATTGAAAACTTACTTCTCTCTCTTAATATACACTTTATCTTCTAATCGGTATAATACAAAACATCAATTAGGATCATAATATCTCTCTCATGACTAAAATCATCCAATCGATAAAATAACATCAGTTTAGCATCGATTGCGACATAAACACACTTATATGATCATCCCGTGCCATACAATGTAGAATATGATCATCCCGTGCCATACAATATAACAAAACCTGTTATCTGAAATTTGCTCGAGCCTGGTGCTACAAAAACATCTACTTCAAACCGTGTCAACTTCACTTCCTTGTCTGCTTCCTCGGTTAACAATCGAGAATATAGGCATGAGCGCAAGGAACTTGAGTGCTAAATTAATGAGAGAGCCACGAAGAACTCAAAGCAAGAGTGAGAGCTCACTGTCACGCTTCCTGTGTCACGCTTCCTGTATTTAACACGGTTTCAACCCCGTCCAGTGAGAAGTCTCTTACAACCCTATTATCTTTTGGAAAAGTTTATATAAAGCCTAGGCTCTAAATAATCAAATTTTAGCCTACTTCAAAAATTTCTCTAGAAGAGGTTGTTTTGATGCCCAAATATCTTCAAATTGATCATCTTGACATCAACATGCATAGACATGAAAAAAAATAGATTTCATGTTTTGAAAATAGTGTATTTTGCAACGCATTTTTGGACGGTCAATTTTCAAAATTTTCAAGTTTTCATAGATCTGTCGATCAATACTATTTTTGAAGCTTTAAACTTTATAACTAGATATGAAAATATATTTTAAGAGTATCACAAAGATTTCTAGTATTGAAACCACATTTCTCAATACTATTTGAAGGTAGGTTATAATTTGATTGTTTAGAGCCTAGGCTCTATACAAACCACAACTTACTTAAATTGGCGTTCCTTGAGAGAGAAATACTGCATAACACCTCATGAGAAGTGTCAAAAATACATTAAATGGGGTGTTTAGATGCCACGTACTCGGAGGCAAAAAGAACCACATAGAGAAAAAATATGAAGCAAAATATGAGTGGACCAAAATATCTATAATATATTAATAGACTAGCAACAAATATGATGAATAAAAGATGTTTTGAAACAAAGTTTTGGCAAAAGCTAACAGTGTACACATTTTTTTTTGTCATTTTTCTATTTCAATTTTAATTTTACTTGACTATATAAAAATTTCAGATTCTTTTTTTTATTTTTCTTTTATTTTACATTTTTCCCAAAAACTATTTGGACTTTGAACTCGAACAAATCCGTATGAACTCACTGGAGAAACTTAGTCAAATCCGCTTGAACTCACTGGAGAAACTTAGTTCAAGCAGCACCTGACACCTCAGCGGAGTTTTAAAAGCTTGAAACAGAGGGACAAGAGCTTTTTTGAGATAGAAACCCATAAAATAATGCGAAGCCCCATTGTATGAGAGAGAGAGATGAGCAATGTAAAGAGCTAGCAGCGATCTGTTGGATATTGAACCTAATTTATTTGATGGAGAGAGATAATGAGAGAGATATCTAGAGAATGCAGAGAGAAAATGATCTTATGCATCTTGTGTAGTGTACATGTGAAAAAATGATGTCCCTATACGTAAAGGGCAAGCTTTATATGTTTCCCTCAACATAACTTATATATTTCCCCTTATCCAACCATCCATTCTGAATGGAGGGCTAAGATTGTCCCAATCACAATGTCATTTCTCTACACTATTTTATTTTTAATTTTTTTCTATGAACTATTTGGCACCAAATTTTGTAAGTCTAAACCTCTATTAAACTCACACTTGCGAAAAATATAAAAACAATATTTTCAATAAAATACAATAACCAAAATACCCTTGAAAAGTTTAAGGGGTAGTTTGGTCACTATATTTTATTGAAATATTAATTTTTATAGGTGCGCCCCAATGAGAAGATGACACGTACCAAATTTCATATTCATAAAATTTGTATAAGAAAAAAATTAAAAATAAAATACTTTGACATGTCGGATTTAAAATCAAACGGTGAGTGACTCTCTTGATCAAAATTGAACGGCCGGATGGTAGGGAAAGCATAAATCTTCTATGCTGCAGGGGAAATATAGAAACTTTTCCCATATGTAAAATAGGAGTTCGTTATAAGTGGAAGTGGCAATACAATGTGGTGTTTGAGTAACATTTTAATCATTGCCACACCCTCTATATAATGGGTTGGCATGATAGTGTAAGCAAGGAAGGAGGACGTGAGTGTGTAAAAAGCCTGTAAGAAATAAAAATCACATAGTCCTCATGTGGTCCCTCTTCCTCATAGTTTCAATTTTATTTAAATTAGGGAAGGAGAAGTTATGTTCCTTATTGAATGAGCCCCCATTAATTAAGCAGAGTGTAAGTAGACAGGTTACTTGTATATTTTTACCCCCAGAGTTTATGGGAATGGGAGAAACAAGCCGTTGAGGGATTTACTTTTCAAATCCCGTAGTGCACATATACTATCATTTCCCTTTGTAAAACTTAAAATAACCTTTATGAACCCGCTAGGCGATAGCTTTTTTAAAAACAACTAGTTGGAATTCAATACAAGCTTATCTAGTGGCCATCATGCAGTGTTTTATTTTTAATATTTTTATTTATTTATATGAGCTGAAATATCGTAGAGGTGAGGACAGGCATAGATTGAAAAGGAAAAAAAAAAAAAAGTTAAAAATCAAATGCATGGAAAAACGATGAAAATACCCCGGCCACTTTTGTGGGACAAAAGTTGTTCAAATTGGTCAATATGCACTATGCACTATATAGCATAGACCTCCCAGCACATAAGAATCACTCCCAATTGTGTGGGGCTGGCAATGGGCCGCCTAACCCGACTTTAAAAAAATAGGGTCTAGGCCACAATTGTGGCCAGAGGATAGGCCAGGGAAACCCAGCCCGACTATTTTTTTCTTCTCTTTCTTTTTTTTTTTTAAAAAAATTCTTTAGGTCTTTTAGCACTAGCCCGGCCAAAACAGGGCCAGAGCCAACCCTGGATAGGGCCTCTTAGGCTGTGTCCAGGCCGGGCTCAAACCATGAGTGGCCTGGAGGGGTGTCAGATTGTAAGACATTTCGGCGCCCCATAGGGTGAAAATCCTCACAAATCACATACCATAACACCATAACATATTCACCTAATAAACTATGAAAATGCTCTATAACACAAGCATAAAATATATATCCCATCATAATACTCCAAATTAAACATATAAACTATGTCTCATTGTCTTCATATATTAAAAGGAAAAGTCGAATAGTAAGTTCAAAAGTTAGTATCATATGACAGCAACCACCCCAATTTATGCATTAATAATAGGCGCTGGTTATATGACACCTTCAGTTCTTAGAATATAGACTAGTAATAAGTCCTTATTTTTATTTAGGTCAATGCCTCAATCCCTTGCACTATCAGCCATTCAACTCTTTTATTATCGACCTGTTGCTCCAAATTCACTGCAAGGTTCACAAAGGGAAATGAAATCAGCATTATTATTTATTTTTTTGGAAAATAATAACCCTATGGCCCAAAATCATATGGGCATATTTGGATGGCTTGTAAGTGGCAGATACTGCAACTTTGTATAACAAGCCCACATAATTAGGTGTTCGGGGTTTGAAAAGCAAGAAAAAAGAATGTTAATGAAACAATGAGTTAAACATTGGCCTAAAAAAGAAAATTTTGAATACAATTACTTATGTTTTATTAACTGACACTAGAAAAAGGATGTGTAAGAAACAAATATTGAGATCCTTTGCGCAAAGAAATATATAAGCTCAATATTGGCATTTTTGAATATTATGGAACCTCAATTATAATGAAGAAAGTAAGAGTAATGCAATTACCTGTGGAGGATCGTACATAACAGAATTAGAGAAAAAGGGCTGTTGTAACATCATCTGTTGAGGTATTTCATGTTGACGACTGGTAACATCCTGAAAAATACACAAGTTAAAAAATGGAGTAGAACAACTATACGATCGGAGATACCGGAAGGCATCAATGACTCATGTAAACAATGACAAATTCGGAACAATCGTAGCAGATAATAATGGAGTAGTAAATGCCTTGTAGCAGTATCAGTCTTAACTAGTTCAATGCTCTTTTCAAAGATTGCAAGTTGAAATCATATACTTGTCCATCCAAAGAGAACCAAAACTCCCAAAGCTAAGAGGTTTGGGGCTCTTGATTTCATATCCCAGGTGTTAAAAATAACAGGACAATCCTAAACACAAACACAGAGAAGTCACGGTCGGTACCGACCAAAGAGATGTCCATAAAAGTTCTCAAACAAACAACATAACCCAAAACAATGAGGACAAGTTCTCTGAAATGTTTTCCAATGTATATTTCACGAATACAACGTAAGAATTATAGGGGCAGAAACCTAATACCCATGGAAGTTGACTCATAATTTTCATTGTTTGGAGTTTGGAAGTGTACTAAAAAAAATAACGCATTTCAATTCCCATAAATAATCAATTTTTTAGCTTGGAGATAATTCCTTATATTTTACTCAGAAGAGCAACCTAAAAGTAAAACATAGAAACCCAGAAAATAACTTTGACAAATAGTAATCAAATAAAACCCTAAGCAATTAACCAATTAAAAAAAAAAGAAAAAAAAAAAAAAACAACACCAACCAAGTTGTTCCTATTTTAACTCTAGGTTACATTTTTGACGTTAGGCCCAGTTTGGACAGACTGTGAAACATGAATTGCACTATTTCTTAACTCGCCAATCCTAGGACTCTTCCATGAATGGTTTGTTTCTGTTCATGTTTGAAGCCAAATTTGCGAAAACTTGGCAAATTGCATAGAACCTGACTTGTGTCAAAGAAACAAAAAGAAAAAATTATACTTTGATTTGTGAAATGTCGTAGACAAGAATACACGACTTGATCGTTCCAAACTACGTCTTAGGTGACAACATTAGTTGTATTAGTACCGCCTTGCAGTTGGGAGATCCTTCTCTCTATCCTAGGCTACATGCTTAAATCCATCTTTGCCTATCAACTAAGAAAAAACTACAGTAGTAGTGTATTAGTAGTACTACCAGTACCATCAAATGTTATTGTAGGTAATAAATGTTGTCGTCGTCGTTTTAACAGTATCAGAGGTGGTTAGTTTTTATAATCTTTATTGATGCTCTGTGGCAACAATTGAAGTTCTAGACACTTGTTTTCCTGAATTTGGTCAAGCTTGTTACTGAGCTTGAGACATACCTCAGGAAGAATTTGATTAAAAGGTCGAGGATTCATTTTAGGAAACTGCATTCCACTGTAAGGAAGGGACTCGTTTCCTGACCAATTCACTCCAAATTGATCATCCTGCATACACAAGAAAGGTTGAACGCCCTGTAAACACAAGAATGTGTTTTAGCTTCAATAAGATTATTTCAAATTTTACTTAAAGAGGAGCAAAAGGAATTGAGTACCAAAATGATAATTAACTAATGTACCCGAAATTCTTCCATGGGAACAACATCAACAAGGAAATCGAGGACTTCCCCTGCCCTTATGGCCCCAGCGATGTCACTCCTTTGTAAAGTACGCCGCTTGCACTCCTCGGTGTGCAACCACGCCCTCAATGTCAGTTCTAGTATGAAGAGCTCACAGGCTTTGGCGAAAAGAATCGGGGTTTCAGCACTAATCATCTGTTACATATAAAACATTTGAGAAAACAAAAGCACATCTTTCACTCTCTGCCTTTCTTTACTTTGGGAATTACAGCTTTAGTTCAAAACAAACTAACCTTGACGTCGTCATCAGACTTCATGATCTTTTTTATCCTAGCAAGAGGGAGCTGATGTTGACGGAACTCTGCAAAGAAACACAAGCGTTCCTACTAAGATAAATCATGAATGTACCTACCCTTTTTATTTTCCTTCTTTCTGTGGAATTCAAACCATGGATGTGTTGTGTACCCTTAACCATTCAGCCAAATCCCAAAATCTCAAAAGTGAGGGTATGTCAACTGGTTTTATAAGAAATTAAATTACCCGTCTTCGAATAACTATGTAGTACACACTTCTGCAATAGCGTCCCCTTACAGACTAAACATCATCATATAGATGGATGTTAAAGAATCACAGCCCCCAAAAAATATTTAATTTAACGGCATGAAAATATATAAAAAAATCATTTTAAAAAAATATATATTATTCGCTTTTAGATTTATGTTCATCATGGTTTAGACTTACCATCTTTAAAATTTTAGATCTAAAATCCATCTCTAAAGTAGATATTTGGAGAGATGGCTCATTTAAATGGATGAGTCGGCTGACTCATAAAAAAACTTACCTGATTTTATAACTAGATAGATCTTTACAATATTTAGCATACCCCTAAAAACCAACAGGCTAAGGTCAAAGGCCTGATACATTTATATGAAATATATTGGGATGAATTCTTTTAGAATAAAAGACCAAGGTATAATTACTTGATTAGGGATTTGATACACCCATCTAATGGTAAAAGACATTACTACAATAACAACAGGAAGATTCAAAGCATAATTTAATCTTCTTTAATCTTTTAGTATAGTGGAGCATTTAAATATAAAACAAATGAGTAAAAACATATAGTAAGCATTATAACACAACAAATGGGATCAAATAACAGTATGATTCAGGGAAGAATATCAGATATCAACTGGTATTGTTAAAAACAATAGCAAGAACAAGGAGCATTGCATGTTTGCCTTTTGTACAATTGGGAACCATAAACATTGTTTGTTACTATTATATTTGAAAAGCTTGAACCAAAGGTAAATGGTCCATTATATACTTTCCCCATTATATACTTTCCCATAATATAAGATGGGTGTTTATACATTAGGAGGAATACCATTTATGAATATAAAAGACGGTTTTTAGCAACTATAACGGGGCGTTATAACAGTAACTATACATTCTTGGTCCACGTTATAACCATGTGATGCATGACAAGGTAAGTAAAAGACAAGTCTAATTAAGTTAAAGGTATTCGCCATTTATTAGTTTGCATCGACACTGCATGACTTAATAAATACCCTTTTGTCACTTTGTGAAAATTTTAATTTTACCCTTACCAAATGACCAGACTAACCTTAGCAAAATAAAGTAAAATAGAATTCTCTACAAGAAAAAGGGAGTAATTCTTGTAAATGAGCACTAACACCAGGGTTAGCCAATATTATTGGCGGAGGAAGGTTAAATTTAGGAGCTACAATAAATGAAAGACTTCCTGAATTGTTAAAATCAAGACATTTTGCAATTATTCAATAATAAATCCCCAAAAAAAAAAATCACATGGTGACTTTCAAATTTTCAGAGCTACTCCCAAAAAAAAAAAAAGAACCTTTATGAAAGAGGAAGCCTATCAATCTTTGAAGCACTCAAGCATGCACGTTAAATTTTCATCTTTTCAATTGCATAACTTTCATGAGAAGTTGATGTATTTTGGTTTTATAGAAAACGCAAATGTCCACAATTGAATAATCAGCATTTAACAAGGAACTTTCAAGGAATTTTCAAAAATGAATTTTCACAATTCAAGGAATTTTCAAAAATGAAGAGAAGAAATGTCGCTTTATATAAACATATTTCTTATGGAGGCCTAAATTTTAAAAAATAACTGTAGGTCCTCCTATTTTCTGACCATTTTCCCCGGAAGTTGTAGAGATTTCCGACAGGCCAGCCTGGCAGTTCATAGCAAAAACTTATCCGTAACCCATGCAGTCATTTCATGATCAAAAACCTCAGGCAAAATGATACTAAAAGAATACATATACATATATATATATATATATATATATATATATATATATATAAAACAAGAAGAATATTTAGGAGAAATGCCATTCCTAAACCATTAATTTGGTCTCTGCATACTTAGATTTTCTTCAGAGTCTTTTTCGGTTTGATGAGAAAAATGAAACAATTCGGTGGTTCGGTCGATTCAGGGGATGATTTCAGGCTTTTTTTTTAATGTAATATAAATAAATTAGATATTTATATATAAAAATAATGAAAAAAAAATTAAAATAAATATTTTAGAAAAATAAAAAAATGAAAAAAAATAATTTTATGTAGTTATTTCTTTGCTTAGGCTGTAGAAGCTGAAGCTGCCGCCAAATCGGTACGAAGCATACCCGAATTTGGCCAAAGCAGCCTAAATTTGACTGAAATGACAACACCAAGCTTTGCTTCATCCTAGGCCTAAAATCTAAAGGCTTCAGCCTCCCCCGAAGCGAAGCGAATTTGACAACACCCACTTTTGCTGAACCATTTATTACAAAAATGGACAGTCGATTTGCAATGCAATACCATATAACATGCACCCGTGGCATATCTTATTCTTACCCTTGTAGCTCCCCAATACATGTGAAGGGGCTTAGATTAGGACAAACAAGTCAAAGTTTTCCTGAAATTTCTTAGGCTTCAGGACTCATTAAAATTCGTAGTTTTATGACCACTGAGATAGTAAGAAAGAAGGAAAGAAAGGGAGAGAGAACCAGAGATTTGTTCCATTTCGATCATTCGGCGCTGCCAAAACAAGCGTAGATGTTGCTTTTGCATGAGTATGTAATGAATCCGAGGGGACATGATGCTCTCCCCCACTTGATACTGCCCCCCCTAAGTTGCATACAAAACCAACTCAACAAGTTAATCAAATCGGAAACCAAAATCAAATAAAAAAAACTCATAAATTCATTATGAATGGCACTGTATGTAGATATATGCAGAGAGAGAGAGAGAGAGAGAGACCTCCGGCTGGTAGTTTTGCTGAGGGAAGAGCATGTGAGGAGGAGTGGGTATGAAAGTCTGGGGGTGAGGAGTAAACGAGGATGAAGATGCCTGAAACTGCATTTGGTGGTTGGCATTCATAATTTCCACTTCCTTCTCTTACTGCGAAAACAGGGATAACTATCAGTATATCACACAGAAGAGAGAGACAGAGAGAGAGTTACCTATAGAGAACGAAAAAACGCAGAGAGAGGGAGTGAGAGAGTTACCTATAGAGAACGAGAAATGCAGAGAAAGAGAGAGAGAGACTTACCTGTAGAGAACGAGAAACGCAGAGAGAGAGAGTTACCTATAGAGAACAAGATATGCAGAGAAAGAAAGAGAGAAAGAGTTACCTATAGAGAACAAGATATGCAGAGAAAGAGAGAGAGGAAATGTAGTAGATTGATGGATTCAATGGCGTCAATGGCCCAATTTATAGAGGTTGGGAGAATAGTGGAGGAGGGAGGATCTTTGAGAGAGGGTGTAGGAGTTGAGGTGGCGTCAAAAATAGAAAAGCAGTTTGTAAAAAGTGCAAACGTGCATATGGATTTTAGTGTACTTTGTCAACATAGCGTAGGGGGAGTCTGAAGCCCTCACCAGAGGAATATTCGCCACCTTATTCACCACCCCTAATTTCCCTCTTTTTTCAACTCTCTTTGCATTTTTAAGGGAAACATGGAAAAAGGGGCATGCATTTCCCATTGGTAAATATTTTCCAACTGTGAAATAACTGTTAGTTACCTTTTCTCTACATATACAGTAATCACCCTAGGGTTTACTTCGTCGGATAAGTTCAAATTTTGCTAATGCTTATCTCCTTACCATGCCATGACTTATTTGGCTCGAGACATATGAATGACTTTTGCCTCTCTTTTCTCAAATTGAATTAAAGCATTTCCATAATAAGGGCCATTCTCCATATAGGGACCATTCTTATCACCAAGTGTTTGATAAAATACGTGACACTGTGACCGAATAATCTAAATAAAATTGTGAGGCCGTTGGGCTAAGACTATTCAATTAGAGCTTATTGTTTCTCATTTAAATTTTGAACAAAGCTGAGACAATAGTTTAATGAATAAAATGCAAGATGAGCACCTGTCTACAGGTTTTGTTTTTATGACTATTAGAGAAAGTAGCATATATCACCATACTGAAAGCCCCTCCCTAGCTAATTAGTGAACAATGTTTGTTTGATATCAACAATCACCATTGCTAAATCATTTTCACAAGGATTATATCATGAATAAGGCTCACTAAGAACAAGAACTCTCATGTCATATCTGTAAAATTGAAATTATCGCGATATTTTAAGGTTCCCTGGTAAATATTCTAGCAGAAATCCTTTCACCAATATTGAATTTCAATTTGAAATTCAATTTTAATTGATTGAAAGTCTAAAAGAAACAAATGACTTGCATATAGAAGCATATCTTGCAGAAAAGGTCATTAAAATTTGTGGCTGATTCTAGTGAATATCATAAAATCATAACAACTTTTTTAAATCAAAATTAATTTCATAAAACTTCATTACTTTTCTAGATAAACTTCAATACGTGTTGTAATGGCGGTTATTACTACGGTACGTTACGATAAGGACTCATACACCAAAAGAGGCCATTTCTGTAAGAAAGGCTGTATTGGTTCCAGCTGATTACTAATTTCTAACCCGGTGCATTCTATATGTGGCTCTCACTTTTCAGACGTTTAATGCGCGTGACATAGGCATTTACTCCATGGATGACGTTTTGTCGTGACGTCGAGATTCGACTGTTGGATTCTCTTTTGGTATTCTAAATATGTTTGGGCTCTAATTTCAGCAGCTGCCCACAGTTTTTGCCGCAACATGGTCTTGGAATACACTGGATTACGACAATTATGACTTTATGTAAGCGTTCCAAAAATGCGGCAAAGTGCTGCATTGGATTCGAGTGGTCGGGACTCAAGCCCTTGGCTTGGTGCTTTGGGCATTAGTGGACCTCAGCATAATATCTGATGTTTGAATCCCACCACTGAGCATTTCAAAATAAGATTAGTGGCAGCAAAAATGATAAATTCCCCATTGTTCACAGTGAGATATGGTAGTAATACTACAAAGACTTTTGGTTATTTATTATAGTGGGGCAAATTTGTGATGCTATAAAGTTTGTTTCTTGAACTGCTATGCTGTGTTATTTGGTTATAAAAGTGGCTTGTCTGAATGAGAATTAGATTGTGGCAGCAAAAAATGATAATCCCCCATTGTTCACAGTGAGATATGGTAGTAATACTACAAAGACTTTTGGTTGTTTATTATAGTGGGGCAAATTTGTGATGCTAGAAAGTTTGTTTCTTGAACTGCTATGCTGTGTAATTTGGTTATAAAAGTGGCTTATCTGAATGAGAATTAGATTTGATCATATGTTTGGTCTTGTAAAATATGTTGCCATTTGGTTTCAAAACACAATATGCTAGTAACTTCTTAATGATATGATATCAATAGATGGTTGAAAAGTGCCAGCATTTTTTACGGACAATAAGCAAAGGTCAGTTATGGGATTCGAACCAAAGAACCGGAGCTACAATTGTGAACATTAAGCCATGAAGTCAGTGCCTGAATTCCAAATGCTAACATAACTTTCTTATATCTTATATCTATAGCTGACGAAAAGTTTCTATCATTGGTTGTAATAGGGAATTTACATTAAAATCCCCAAAAAAATTTTACAATTACATAGAAAGAAAGCAAGATGCTTCTTTATATGGAAAAAGACATCCTAAAGGCACCTCATGAAGATCCAAATCGTATGCTTTGCGTCCTGAACACAACTCACAACCCTACCAGTTGGAGCCACACACTAGCATTTAGTGCTTCATTCAAAACAAGCAAGAGAGAATGGGGCTGTTATTTTAAACATGCCATATTTAAGAATTTTAATATAGATATAAAAGGAAGATAGAAACCAAGGTCACCAATTCAGGTGGTTTTAATTGCTTGGGTTGATTGGAAGGCTCATGGTTTGGGCCAAATTAGATTTTGATTGCTTAGGCTGCAATTTTACAAGAAATGCCGGCAATTAAGTGAAGGAGCATCTTCATTTACATGTTTGGATGCAACTTACGTTTTGGTCAACATGTGGTTTGCATTGCAAAAAAATATGGTGTTTTGCAGGTGCGATGAAAATAGATGTTTTCAGGTTGCGTTTTGCTCTCAAAAGACAAATAGCAATTTTTAATGAAAAATATTGTGTTAGGGTTGCAACCCTCTCAAAAAAAGTAAAGCCTCACCTCAAAACCTACCGAAAATTGTAGTTTTGGGGTCGAAAAACCCTCAAATCGATCATCTCAACCTAATCATTATGGTTACGAAAAAATTAGGATTTCAAGCCCTAAAAATAGTGTATAGTATAATACATTATCTAGACCATCCATTTCGCCCTAAACCAAGTGCTCACAGATCCACAAGATCTATACTTTTTCAAGCTTTAAATTTCATAGTCGTTGTTGGAAATTGATTTTAAAGTCATCATGGAGATTTCCCTATATAAAGTGCATTCCAGACAAAGATTTGAGGTGAGGTTTTGTTTTCATAAAGCCCAAGCCTTATAGAAATTGCATCCAATTTTTAAGGGAAGCATACGTCCCTATCGGTAAAAGCCCCAAAATAGGCCATTATTACTTGGTAGGACGAGCCCCTCGAAATTTTTTATTTTTTACCAAATTTTCCCCTGGTCCGATTTTTAAGTCATCAGACCACTTGCTAACATCTCATTTCTTATTTCGAAGCGGTTTGATATTTCAAATATCAAACCGCTAGAGTGTTCTTTCTTTTTTTGTTATTTAGTGAGCATTTTATTTTTTATTGTGAACTTAAATAGCGCTTAGCGAGAATTTTAAACCCGAACAGTCTCTCCTTGAACCCTCACTCTTCTCTCACTCTCGCTCTTTTGTTATCAATTGTACATGTAAGGTGATCTAACATCCCAACAATCGGACCACACTCTGTTATGATTACACTACATGAGTGGTCAGATGTTCCAACCATCAAACCGTCTTCTGTTGTCATTGTCTTTATAAAAAAAGGTGCACTTCGATAGTTGGAATATCGAACTGCACTTTGTTATATCTAGCCACACAAGACAAGCAGTCTGATGGTTGGAGCATCAGACAACACTATGTTATCTCTAGCCACACAAGACTAGCGGTCCGATGTTGTAACAATCGAACTTCTTTCTGATATAATTGAACATGTAAAAAAGCGGTCCGATTGTTGGAAAATTGGACCATTCTCCACTATGTGAAAAGCCTTTTCAAACAAAAGGCGGTCTGATGTTCTAACCATCGGACCGCCTTTTGAAATAGAAAAGGAATTAAAAGGCCATTCATTTAAAAAAATTGGAGCATCCAGTATTACATTCTAGAAGTTCAAACAAAAAAGATAAAACCCCAATTTTATATCATTTTTACGCAACAAACTTTATACAGAAACAAAAAACATAAGAGCCTTATTTTGCTCATTGTCTCGGCTGGTATTGTTTTGTCATTCCTTTACCAATCTAAATCCCATGATCAAGCTCGCTAGACCGCTCGTTCTGTTGTTGTATTGTAATGCCTTGAACCGGTCGCAGTGAGATTGAATCGTGGCTCCACCTCTACCTCCCATATGGGCTCAAGCATGGGTGCATCCTCATCTGCCTCCACATGCTCGGGTAGGGGACCTCCTCAACTGCCTCCACAAGCTCGGGCAAGGGGGCCACCTCTACTACCTCCACAGGTCCAAACAAGGGGACCTCCTCTTCTGCCTCCTCATTTTGTCTTCTCGACTATGTGCACCTCCTTATCTGCATCCTCGACTACGTGCACTTTCTGCATCATCAGTCCTCGATGAGCAGCCGTTACGTGCTCTCGAGCAATAGGTCCCATATCATCTGATGTCAGTGCAAGAGTGAGATGTTGCAGTGTGTGATTTACTCTGCTAACTTCAAAAGAGACAAATATAAATGTAAAATAAATAGAAAAGAATAAACAACATTTTCTTACCATGCTTAATGTATCGGCATATAATCTCGGAGTGAATATTGCATCCCTTGGATGTGTAGGGTCACAAATCATCGGTCTAGACACCCTCGAATACCAATGTACATTCCGAAATGAGGGCATCCCACCCTAAGTGTCATCCTTACCCCCAACCCAATGACTGTATCGATCATCCTATCTTTGGATCTACGGGGCGAGCTCTTGCTCCCACAAAGCCATATACCTACCTGACTTTTATCCTCGTTCCCATCTCTCTAGATTCCAAAGAATTCTCGATTTTGCGCCTAAACTGTCGAAGCATTCGCTCTGACATACAACACTCCGCAATGTTATAAAAAAAAAAAGAAAAGTACTGCACATTGTGGAGCTCAAAGCATCACTAGATGCTTCCCACTCATCCTAATCTATTTGGCCCCTATTTAGTTCTATGATATGTGGCTGCCACTGTAGCTACATATGCCGTTCATGGTGATCATTCTAATGTGATAATACTAGCTTCATTTTACAAGTATAATGTGGAACCGACAAATAATGACAAATAATTAAATATTTCATTAACACTAGCACTATTTTAACAAAATATATGGTAATTAAATTTAGATCTCATCACTAATAAAATAACTAAATTCATTCAATGGCTAGAGCATTGTTTTACCAATAAAATTAATAATGTTGAGAAAATAGGTGTGGTTGTGCTAACCTTATTAACATCAATGAGGCCGAGCTCCTCACGGTAGTAGGCAACATTGTGTGAAAGGCTCATTTTTTAAAGGGATTCTTCCATCGCTTTGCTCGTGGCTCACCCACTCCAACCTTTTGCTCCTCATTGTTAGACCGCGAACTCAAAAAATACTCAAATGTCCAACTCTGCATAATGAAATAATATAATGACAAATAAAATAAAACAAGTATTTCGATCTAACGGGTTTTAAAAACTAATATTACATATGACGTACAACTCTCTATGCATAATTACCTAAAGAAGTGCTGCTGAGCCCTTAATTGGGGAAAATTGGGGCTATTAAGCCCCATCCACCCATTTTCTTTTTTAAAAAGAACCCTAAAGAGCAGTCTAATGTTGAGGACTTCGGACCGGGGGTAAAATTGTAAAAATAATACAATACTAGTCAGCAGGACCTCTTGTGATTTCTACATATTTTGGGACCAAAACGTAATAATGTTTTTAAAAAATGTTTCGGACATAATTTTCCGAATTTTAAATTATGCTTCATAACCTACTTGGAAGTAAAGTGGCACCAAAGGGACCACACAGCTACAAATGGTCCCTCACCCAAACTGCCGATCTAATAAGCAGCAAACTACGGTTTTGGGCGGAATGCAAAGAAACAGTTATTTAGGTTAAAAACATTCGTCTCTTTTTTGCGAGGATAAAAAATTCAATTGAAATTACCTAGTTCTAAAAATATGAATGGAAAGGAAAATAACTTGTTGACGTTAATGGATTAGATAAGCCCTCTCATGAACGAACTTCGGTTCACAATTGAAGGATATTCTCTCAACTTAAGCAAGCAATGGCCGATTTTTAAGTTTGGTAAAACCCTTTTTTGAATCCTTAGGCATTTTTGACTTAATACTCCCCCACCTGAAATCTTATTAGAAGAAACCACCTCGAAAATCATATCTTCAATAGAAGCATTAGCTTGGTGATCCAGAAATCCTCCAAATCAATTGTCACCTCTACATCAGATATGGGTGTTCCATTTTGAAATGCTGCTGGATCTAAGGGATTCAGAGCTTTTATAGGGTTCCTAATGAAATCTTATTTGGAGGATCACTAATGGAGATGATTTTGACCTAACTCTTTTGGATTCTCACATGCACCTTGAAACCGATTTTTTAATTGGGCAATTACAAACTATATTCTACTAAGATGCATAATATGCTTTAACTGTGTATTTGTATTGTGTCTTTACATATTTAAATTTTGAACTCTAAAATAATAATTAAGAAATAAATAAAATAAGTAACAAGCGCAAGACAAGGAAAAGACAAAACTACCAATGCACATATATAAGGTTGATTTATAGTAGATGTATTATCTTCTATTACTTGAAGAGAAAGTCCACTAAGCTCAACTCGTTCATGAAAAAAGTAAATAACCTACTTTTCAATGGTCCAATTAAATTAACAAGCTGATCTCTACTTGTACCCATTCTCGTGCGGTATTGTCATTTATCTGGAAGGATTAACAAAATGAAATGAAAATCGAATCAACAACATACAGAGTCAATTTTTTAACTTGTGAAAACATTCAATTCAGGAAGATTCATTGAGCTAATTCTTGTAAATTTCCAATGATAAGAATCGATGAAATTTATAGATTTGGAGAGGCCGAAGTACTGTTGTAAACATCCGCTTAATTTTGACTAGGGACCATGCTATCCTAATACACTCTAAACCATTGTCCCCACACACAACAAAAAACCCTAAAGCGTGACTGTTCAGACCTCCTTAATCGAGCGCCTGCCTAATTAGGTTAAACTGGCCTCATTTAACCTACAGGAGCCCTTAAATCTGTCAAATCTACCCTAATCAACTTGCCATACCTTGGTTAAATACTAAACCTAATTAGATCCTAATCACCCTCTTAAAAACTTGATGACCTAAATTATGAAAAGGAAAACCAAAATGGAAAGAGTTTCAAAACTCAAAGGGACTCGCAAAAAATGATAGCTAAAATCTGGCAATCACTATCATCATCAAAGCATAATTATGGGGTTATACAAATCCTGGTCCATCATTTTGCTCTATCAAGGTTCATACCCTCAGTGAGGCTTTAAGTTATCATACATTTTCTCACTGCTTCCAATCATTTCCTTTTGAGCTTACCCCTTGTCATTTTTAGCCTTCCACTTGGACTAACTCGCATCTTCAAATAGATACTGCACTGGGCCTGCGTCACATATGACCCGCCCACTTAAATCTGCCCTCTGTTATCTTATTTCTTATCGGTGCCACACCTAAAATTTTTCAAATGTACTTATTTCAAATTCTATCCCTTATTATCTTGTCACTCATCCATCTCAATATCTTCATCTCTACTACACTCATTTTATGGGTATATTATTTTTTGACCACTTAACATTCCATCCCATAGAGCAAAGTTGGTATCATAGTTGGCCCATAGAACTTAACCTTAAGCATTAGTGGTATACGGCAATCACATAAAATTCCAATTGCACATCTCTACTTCACCCGCCCAGCTCTAATTCTGTGTGTGACATTTTTCTCAATCTCTCTATTTCCTGGATTATGGACCTAAGATTTCAAAACTACACTCTTTTTGGTATTTATTGGCTGTCAAAGCTAAAATCTAGCAATAATGATTCAAAATTGAGCCTATACCATAGTTAAGGGAACCGTAGGGGTAGGGTGGCATTCCCGCTCCGTAACCTCAATCCCACGGTCCTCCTAGTGGGTTTTTCAATTTTGGAAACTAGCTCCTAAATAAAAAGGATCACGTCCACCTATTAGTAGATTCCATTACTATTTCGAAATAGATCTCCGCTCTCATCAATCATGATCCAAGGTTTTAGGACATTATAATCTTGGGGTCCATATATGTGGAATTTACTTTCAAAAATAAATGAATCGAGTTTCATTTGAAAATAGATCCCTGCTCCTATCAACTACAGTCCAAGGTTTTGGTACATTATAATCTTGGATTCCATCTTACTAGGCTCTACTCATAGTAGCATCTCTCTCTCTCTCTCTCTCTCTCTCTCTCTCTCTCTCTCTCTCTCTCTCTCTCTCTCTCTCTCTCTCTCTCTCTCTCTCTCTCTCTCTCCTTTTTAAATAAGTGGTTTTATAACAAAGCAACAAAATCAATATTCATGAAAATGGCAAGTTTTATAACAAAGCAACAAATTTAGTATTCATGCTCTAATTAAATACCAGATTATCCAATAAAATGTCAAATCAGGACAATGTAACCAACACAACATTCATATTTGCTCCTAAATCCATATTTATCACATAAATCTTGGAAATCCAATGCATTGAAACTCATGCAACATTCGTGTCTCAATCCTAATATCTGATTATGGCATAAATCACAAAATATATACGAAAAGAAACAAAAAAAAGCATTCATCTCGTCACTCTCTCTCCCTCGCTCTCACTCTCATTCTCATTCCTCCCTGCACAGACCTCTCTCTAATGCACACAACTCTCTCTATTGCGTACACACACACACAACTCTGTCTCTCTCTACTGTGCACACACACACACAACTCTCTCTCTATTGTATACACGTGCTCACACCTGTCTCTCTCGCTCTCTATTGCACATACATTCAACTCTCTCTAATGCGCACAAGAGTCACAGAAATATACAGGAAAGGAGCACAAGTGCACACTCAACTCTGTCTCTTGTGCACACACAAGAGTAACAGAAATGCAGAGGAGAAAAAGCACAAGCACACACTCATCTCTCTCTCTCTCTCTTATGCACAGACACACTCAATTGTCTCTCTCTCTGCTTATGCACACACAAGAGACAGAAATACACAGGGAAAGCGTACAACTGCACACTCAACTCTCTCTTGCTCTCCTAGGCACACACACTCATCTCTCTTTCTCTCTCTGATGCACACACAAGAGTCACAAAAGTACATAGGGAAAGAGCACAATCGCACATACCTGTGGCATGGGAGAGGGGGGCTTGTAGCATTGGAGAGTTGTGAGGAGTGACCAGATTCACTAGAATGATCAACACAAGCTAATGGTAAAAGAGTCGTGTGGGCTGGTTTTGGTTCCAAGGGTTAATATAGAGGGAGGGGGAATGGGCAAAGAAGAGAGAAGGTGGAGGGTACGTGTTGGTGATCTAAGTATGTAGTTGATTAAAATGATAGAAAAATCCAATTAGTGTACTTGTATATTTTTTGGAGTTATATGTGAGGAGTATCTTGGTGGTCCGAGGAACCATGTTATTAAAGTTAGACCTCTAATGGGATTTGGAGTATATATAAGAAGAATAGAGTACAAAAGTATACTATGGAGTATCTAATAGAGTGATCTATACTTTAAGATTTAACAAGTAGTATATAGGCACCTGATGTATCAAATTTTGGTAATATGCATTTAATTAAATATGATGTGTCATACACATTAGATTTTGGACTAAGGACCACAGACTAAGTAGTAAACTAATCCATACTCTTTAGATTTATCAAGCATATAGGCATGTATTGCACAAAAATATGGTTCGATGTGCTTATTTAGACATAGGATGTCATACATAGTACATTTTGGACTATGAACCACATACCATATAATAATGTGCCTAAAAGTATTTAATATTTCATCAAGTAGCATGTATGCATCAAGTAGCATGTATGCTTAGAAATAGGGCACTATGGATTTATTTAATTAGAGGTTGTCATACATTGATTTGTGCATATTGGATTTTGGAGCATGGACAATGGAGATATTCAGTAAATTGTTCAATAGTATTTAGCATTTATCGAGTAGCATGTAAGCATGTGATGTATAAAAATGGAGCACTATAGATTTATTTAACTAGAGGATAGCATACATAGTGGACTTTGAAGAGTGGATTACATATTACATGGTAAAAATATGATTCTATGCACTTATTTAAACATAGGATGTCATACATTTTAGATTTTGACCCATGGACCACGGACTATATAGTAAAGCACCTAAAAGTATGTAATATTTATCAACTACCACATAAACATGTGATGTATAGAAATAGGGCACTATGGATTTATTTGACTAGAGGATGTCATACACATTGGACTTTGGAGTGTAGACTATATAGAAAGTGCCCAATAGGATTTAGCATTTATCAAGTCGCATATACGCATGAGGTTTATAAAAATATGTTACTATGGGTCTATTTAACTAGATGTTGCAATACGTACATGCTGGATTTTGGAGTAGCATTCATCAAGTATAACACAGGCATGTGATGTATAAAAATAGGGGACTATGGATTTATTTAACAAGAGGATGTCATACATATTAGACTTTAGAGAGTGGATTACAGACTATATAGTAAAGTGCCCAATAGTATTTAGCATTTTATCAAGTAAGATATAAGCATAAGGTTTATAAAATTATGGGACTATGAATTTTATTTAAATAGAATATGTATTGTTGTGGACCTTGGGGCCAATTAACTAAGGACCTTGATTTCTATATTTAAAAAATCTCGCTATTAAAACAAGAGGAGCCGCATTATATGACAAATAGAAACCTCGATCCCTTAACCAAGGGAACCTGTACTAGCTATACTTCACAACCTCGTTTAATATGTAAGGAGCTTAGATTTTTGCGAGTCAAAACCTCAAACCCATCGATATGACATCTCATTCCCATAAACCTAAGGATCTCGTTCCCTCCCTTGTTTATTGTACGGACGCCGATCCCAAACCCAGAAAACTTATGCAATATGTTGGTTTGGTGATTTCCGAATCTATCCCGCTCCCATCTCCAACAACTATGCCCTATACAAGCATGAAAGGCAAGAGGAAAGTGGCAGTAAGATCTGAGCCAAGATGAATACTATGCATCGCTTAGTCATAAGTGACTCAAATTTTGACACCTATCCCCATTCTATGTTAATCCATGGTTCTCCAATAAAAAACCACACTTTTAGTCTAACCTAGGGTCCCAACCCTTCCTTCTAAGACCTTGACCCACCTTTACCCTTGGTTACTCTTCATCCTTGGACGCTAGAAGCCCTAGGTTTTCCCCTTTGTTCCTTATAATTCGAATAGCCTCAGAGGCCATTAAAAATTTCAGAAATGGGCCTTCAAGCCCTAAGCAAGCCAAAATATAAATTCAAGATTTCAGGCCGTACTAGGTCCTAGTCCCTTCAAGTCTTTCTTTGAAGTTCGAGTTCACTGGTTCAAATCAATTTCAAGTATTAAGGAGAAGGCCACCTCACATCCTTTGTCAAATCCAGGCCCTAACTCTGGGAACAAGGCCTTTGGGCCCGTCCCAACCAAGTGAGAATTTTTTTATTTTCTTTATTTCTATTCATTACATGCTTACTATAATGTTTTATTCATTTCTAGTTTGTTCAGGAGTCCCTTTTCCAACAAAGAATAATAAGTTCGGTGTGAAATTTTGGGCTAAGTTGAACTTCATGTATCTTAGAGATGTGGTGTGCTTTACTGGTGGCACAGTGTTGGATCCAGATGCGGCTGAGATATTGTAGGAACACCTCTCTGCTCTGGATTTGCAAAGCTTGTTTGACTGTTTTCAGTTGCAGAAAAGAAAAACATACAAAAATAAAAAATAAATAGAAAGAAAGGAATTATTCCATTTTTTATCATTCGTAGCATATCTTGTCGACATCTTTAACATTATCTTAGCATGTTTTGTTGTTATTGTTGTTACGACATCTTTCAACACATGCTCACAGGAGTGCTCTTTTCCACTCCATTTTGCAAACAACTACCAAAATTCATTTCAACATTTCAAAAATCTCCAAAGTCGATGATACAGTCGAGAGGGCCATCTGCATTTTTAATGGGAGAACTCCTATGATCTTCCCAACATCGTTTAGGACCTCATAGCTGGGTTGGCTTGAGACCTAAAGTGGGTGTACCATAAAGCAAGATGCATTTCAAAACCCTTCTTGCTAGGAAACCCACCTGCAACCTTACCTCTAGAAAGTTAAAATAAATTAACAAATATTTTATTGTGGTGTTTACATAGCTACCTTTTAAATCGAATAAAAACATAATATCTTCCAACGAAGCCGGGATGAGGTCTAATTTAGATGTCGAATTCATGGCCTCATTGAGCCACCAGTTTGGGAAGCACTACAAAGATGCTCCCTTGACCCATGACATCCCAGTGGTTGAGTATAGTCTTGTCTTTGCCCACACACATTATCACTAGAAATCCCAGTCTTCACATCGATGGCCCTTATGATTAACAAACAGGAATTGCGGCTCACAAGGCCTGCATGACCTGAAATACCTTGAATTACATGAGTTACAATGCTGTAAAAATTAGGAAATAGTTATCAATCTCATCAGCATAGTCGAGTCTGAAATGGAAATAGAAACCCTAGATAACCCCGAGCCAGCCTACTCGAATTACGTTAGCCCCGATGTATAACAGGGTCCAAGTCTAATCCAAAAGTGCAAGTCATTGAGCCAGACCTCCAATAATTCGGGTCGCCCCTCTATCAATTTCAGCCTATAAACTACCACAAGCAATCTACTCTCCAAAAACATTGCCAACCTATCTCCTAGAGCACTAACCCAAGCAAGGTAGTAACCCAGATGATCTTACTTGATTGGCTCACCTAACAAACACTGAGGGAACCCATAAGTTACTGCAGGAAACACTAACTAAGATGACGATAAAGGATTTCATTTCCCCCGAAACCTACCTAGAAAATACACTAGGTCACTTCGAAAGCCTCCTCTTCACAAGCAAGTTTCTAGGGAAGGAGATTCGGGCCTGCATATCACTTCCCCTGCTTATCGTCACTTCCTTTTCATGAAAGGCCAAATCACCTTAACGCTATATGCATACACACTCTACAGGGAGACCCCGTGATTCGGAACTTTTGATCTTTATGAGGGATGACCCTCATGCCTATTCAGATGAGATGTTCTACCGATTCACCACCCACTACAATCACCACTGAGTCATGGAGCCATAAATGAGTTCCTGCGAGGCTGCCCTCTAAAGAACGCCACTCACATAGTCTTTTTCGACACCCCAACACTAGGGCAATTAAATCAAAACTTGTTAGAAACTGAAACGATTTGAATCATGCTTAAAATACACACAGGCAGATAAAAATTACACCCATATTAAAAGGAAAACCAAATGAGCTGCACCACCTAAGTGAGAGGTAGCATTAGGAAACTAGTAGTGGTTCCAAGTCCAAAAGATCTAAAGTTTAAGCGGAACAGCTCAAATAGGATTTGACTAGAATTCACCAACCACATCATCAAAGTGTCAAAGAAAGACCTAGGAACAAAGGAAACAACAAAGATTAAGACCTCCCTGCCACCTTGAGAATGGAAAAATGGTTACATTCCCAAAGTAATATTGATATCTTTACTTGATCCTACAATGACATGTCACAAGAAGCATTGCCAAATTTCAAGTAAGGGGCAAACCAAAACGAGGCCCCATTCACAAGTGTAATCCACAAAGCAAATGAAGGAACAACCCAAATTTCAAGGAGCATTATTCGGACCACCCAAAGTGAAACCACATGGTGGTCAACCAAAAAACACAAAAAAGAAATAAAAGAAAATAAAATATTTACCAAAAAAAACAAAAAAGAAAATTAAAAAAAAAAAGTACAACGTGAAAGGTCCCCTGTACAAAAATAATAATAATTTAAAAAAGAGTAATGATACTATGAGGCCTTCCCATATCTATATGAGTAGGACCTCAAAGGATCATCATTAAATTTTGACACAGATCTCTAAAAACGTTATCACATGGGTGTAGGACTTGGGTGTGATAACTTTTCTAGAGATCTATATCAAAATTTAATAATAATCATTTGGGGTCCTTCTCACATGGGTGTGGGAGGGTCTCATAGTGCCATCACTCTTAAAAGAATTACCACGCTACACAACTGAAAGGGACCTAGTATACAATAAAAGACATAAGAAAAAGAAGATGGAGGGGAGAAAACCAATTGGAACGACCTCTTGACCATGTTTTTTTATTGCAATGCCATCAAGAGATAGTCCAATGCCCATATAGTATTCATCAGTCCACCATCAAAAGAAGATGAGGCCTCATGACAACAGCAGTCTGCTACCCAAAACAATCAAGGGGCATTAGCATGATGGACCGTAGAAAGGGATCTGTCCAAGTAAACCTGAAAGACCTCGACTATCCGAAATTCAAAAGTCGATATTGGAAGGACAGAATTCAAAATACAAAGAGACCCCAAGAATTAGTGGAAATATCTTGCATTTGTCAAGACACATGCTCGCTAGAAATCCACAAAGAACAACTCTTTAAATTGCAATGTAAGGACTAAGATTTCAAGAAAATAGAATATTTAGTGATTCCTAACCCAAAAGCCCCAATCTGAGTTAGCTTAGCTCACTTAAACTAGCAAACTCTTTGAAGATTTAATTCAGATTCCACTAAGGGGTCAGAGGTAGTAAAACCGTAAGGCCCAACCCACCCCATAAGGGGGAATCTTTAAAATCTTAAAAACTTTACAAGATTCCTTAGTACAACACAAGGGACAATTTTTCTTTTTTTTTGTTTTCAAAATTTGGCTCAAATTAAGTTTTGAGCACATAAAAAAAATTGACACAATAATTGCAACAACAACGACACTAATAAAATAAAAAATAAAAATTCAAGACCATCAAAAAGGTCATAACTGTTTAAACAGTAAGACTACACCGCCGTTCAAAATTTTCAAGTCTCTATTCAAATTCCTTTTCATAAACTCTTTCAAAAATTTCAAGTTCAAGTATGCTTCATGGTTGTGCAAACTTAAACTGCTAAACATTTCATGTTTTAGGCACATCTATCTCCTCATGATATTAAATTGATGAGGGGAATACATCCATTGTTGTTTGACGTAAGACTGCTTAGGTGAAGGCTTCATGGTTGCATGAACTTCAACTGCTAGCACTAATGTTGCATGGATGTGGTGAGTACAAGTTGTGATTTGCGGCTCTGAAAATTTTGAATGGATAAGGCAAATTTTTAAATGGTACATGCACACGAACAACATCTAATGTGAAGTAAAAGAGGAGATGGTATAAAATAATTACCTCACAGTTGAATTCGGACCACCCCGGCTTGGTTTAGCCAACCCTCTTTGACCTCCTAGATTTCCAGATATGGGGGAAGCCCCTGACTCTCCTAGATTCCTCGTGAGACCCGGATTTTCAAAATGTACCCTACGATTTCCCCCCAAAAGGGAGGAAAGCTTGGCGAAACCCCTACTAGCCGCCAAGGTTTTAGGTCTTAAAGTGGGGAGGGGAAGCTTAATGTCCTATGTTCAATAGGGTTTTCTGGAGAGTGGGTAATGTTCCACTTCATTCCTCATCTTCTGGCACTAACAAAGATGATCCGTAGTCCATTTATTTGCATCTAATTTGGATCAAAATCTCTACTATTTGGTGAAGTTCTGAATGTGTTTTGTAATTTTAATTTTTTATCCACTTTCTGTAGAGAATAAAAACCAAGGTTTGATAAAAATAAGAGAAAGAAAAATAGTGTCGGAAAATAAAAGAACAGAAACACAAATATTTACGTGGTTCGACAAGTTGCCTATATCCAAGGGGCAGTAAAGTTCTCTTCCACTAATCAGAAAAACATCATGCAAGCATGAAGAATACAAAGGTTACAAGTTCTCTCTCAAGCCCTAAAACAGGGTCTTTCATTTTCAAAAATACACACCCAAAGACTAAAGAACTAACCCTCTTCTCTCTGAAATTTTCCTTGCATAATCATCTCTCTCTACAAGGTTCAACGTTTATAAAGAGAATAGCCCCAATAGATCCACACGTGAGGCCTTCTTTCCTACTTTTATTTTTGATTGAGTTCCTAAGTCTCCTAG